>NC_058523.1:130583188-130950688 GCF_904849725.1 Hordeum vulgare subsp. vulgare
GTTTTGCTTAGACCGGCATGTATTATAGTTTGCTTTGTTTTTAGTTTTCCACAATCATTGTTTGCTGGACACACCTATTATACAGAGACACTTTTTCATTATGATTTGTTAGAATACTCTATGTGCTTCACTTATATGTTTTGAGCTAAGCAATTGCTCTAGTACTTCATTTATATCTTTTAGAGCACGGTGGTGTGTTGATTTTTTAGAAATAATTGCACTCTCGTTCTTCACTTATATCTATTTGAGAGTCTAACGTATAGTAACAATAATTTTCATGGGTTATAAGACTAATCCCAAAAGGATAGGTATTCAAGGAGGATATAATAAAAACTTTCATGTAGAGCATTCAAGAGAAATTATGGGTTAATGATATCGATGTAGTAATATGAAAGGACATGAATACATGATTTTTTGTTGGTAGAAAAATCAGTATTAAAGCATGTATTAATTACACATCTAAATATTGGTTATGGCACGACGATGATGTGTGGGCGTTCCTATGTCTGAATGAAATCCTATGTGTTGTTTGGGTCGGAGGCGCACGATGGTTAACTCCTACCAACATTCTCCCTAGGGTATGGGGTTAGTACTTTAGTTTGAGAGATCTAATAGGCTTTGCAATAAGTATATGAGTTCTTTATGACTAATACGAATCCATGGATATGCGCACTTGCACCTTTCCTTATTTGCTAGCCTCTTCGGTACTGTGCAATGCCCATTCTCACCTTGAGGATCGGTGCAACCTTCGCCGGTGCATCCAAACCCCGTGATATGATACGCTCAATCACACATAAACCTCCTTATATCTTCCTCAAAAAGCCACCATAACTACGTATTATGGCATTTCTATAGCCATTCCGATATATATTGCATGCAACTTCCACCCTTACATCACATGACTTGTGTGTTCATCATCATATTGATTTGCATGATCATGTAGCTGACATAGTATTCGTAGAAAAGCCACCGTTCATCAATATTTACATGTTATGCTAGATCATTGCACATCCTGGTACACTGCCAGAGGCATTCATATATAGTCATTTCTTTTATCATCATTGAGTTGTTATATCGAGCTGTAAGTAGATAAATGTGTTATGATCATAATTATTAGAGCATTGTCCTAGTGAGGAAAGGATTATGGAGACTATGATTCCCTCACATGTCGGGATGAGACTATGGACGAAAAAAGGAAAAAAGAAAAAAAGAAAAAACAGAGAAAAAAGAAAGGAAAAATAAAAAGGAAAAAAGGAAAAAAAGGAGAAAAGAATGAGAGATAAAGAGAGAAGAGGCACTGTTACTACTTCTTTTTCCACAAGTGTGCTTAGAGGGAGCACCAAGTTTTTCATATAGAGAGTCTCATGAGTTGTCATTTTCATATGCTAGTGGGAATTTTTTATTATAGAACTTGGCTTGTATATTCAATGATGGGATTCCTTAAATGCTCAAGATCTTTATGAGCAAGCAAGTTGGATCCACAACCACTTAGATTCATTTGAGCTTTCATACACTTATAGCTCTAGTTCATCCGTTGCTTGGCAATTTCTACTCATCACATTTATATCAATTGATGGGCATCTCCATAGCCCGTTGGTCCGTCTAGTTGATCTGAGACTTTATTTCCACTTTGACTCCTTTTGATCCCTACCATCATACTCTATTCCTTCCATATGCCAGATCCATAGTTCAATCTCATGTATTGAGTGAATTTGAAAATGGTGTAGCGCATTAGAAGTACGATCGAATTGCCTGACATGACACCGAGGTGATCATGATTTATACTTATGCGGTGAGAACGGAGCCATGCCATGCTTATATGATAAAATGAATAGGGAATAACAATATTTAAGGGTCATATATTATGAACATGAATGATTATGCTATTTATGTTTATGGATATTATTATTTTGATGTTTATTAATTCATCATTTCTTAAAGATCATACCTGAAAAAGATTACATGTTGGGTAGAACATCACGTCAAAATTTCATTGCGGCGTAATCATCTTTGCGGCGTGTTTGTTGCGATCCAACAAATTATGTGTTTATGATTATATTATTGATGAAAATATTGAGTCTTTGTTGGTTTCTTATATGTATGATTGTTATAGCTTCATATTTCTATATAATATATCAGTTTAGTTTGGCGAACTAGGTCGGTTTATCTTTAGTGTGAGGGGTGCGTTGTGATGGGTTCAATCTTGCGGTGCTCAATCCTAGTGACAGAAAGGGATATGACTGTATTTGTATTTCTCCCATTAAGGACAAAACGATTGGGTCAATTCATATTATTTGAGATTATTTTGTCTACATCATGCCACCTCGCTGCAAGCATTACTCTGTTTCATACTTAATACTCTGGATGCATGTTGGATAGTGTTCGATGAGTGGAGTAATAGTAGTAGATGCAGGCACGAGTCGGTTTACCTACCTATGGACGTGATGCCTATATATATGATCATTGTCGTGAATAAATATTTCATAACTATGCGCTATTCTATCAATTGCCCAATAGTAATTTGTCAACCTCTCGTATGCCATCTTCGAGAGAGATGCCACTAGCAAAAACTATGGCCCCCGTGTCTACATAAAACATATTAACAAAAATCCAAAAATATGACTTCCATTTATCTTTTTCTATTTTATTTTATATTTATATTTTCTTTCTGTCACTATTTAATCCTTGCAGGTAACTAGTTCAATGGGCTTGATAACCCTCTTACCCGCGTTGGGTGCAAGTTTTGCTCTTGTATGTGTAGGCGTTGACCACGGAAGTTTGTGTAATTCTTCTATTGGTTTTATAAACTTGGTTCTCACTCATGGAAATACTTATCTATATTGTGCTCCATCTCCTCTCCTCTTAGGGGAACATCCCAACGCAATTTAGAAGTAGCAGGCCTGTCCAATGACTCTGAGCCCATCGTTATGTTACCATCGTCCCCACACGGTCACGTGCACGCCTTCCAGCCACCGTCGAACCATTCTCTCATCATGTCATTGTCGCCCTGTCATATGATATCGGGTCTCCTGCATCCAAGCGTGTGGTAATGTACCTAACCATCATAGTTTTGGTGGTGCATGGGTTGCTCTGCCATTTCGCCTACCATGTCTTCCTCTCCTTATTCTTCGATCCCAACAGTGGTCATGGTGGCAAACATCATTCCTTTATAACAATGTTGCTATTTCAATTACTCTATGTATGTCATGGATGATTCGGTTACAATTGTAGTAGATCCTTATATTCTATTTTGTTCCTCCAAGTATTTGTGTTAAAATTATGTGATGTACGTAATTATACGTTATGCATGTTATATGTTAGAACTTGTTTTAGAGCATATTCTAATTACATGTTATGAATGTTATATGGTCAATTTTAAATCCTACTTATTTTAGAGCATTTGAGAGTAGTTCGCATGTGTTGCAAGATTTAGGAGCAGTTTTTCCTCGATGGTGATGATGAACGCATGGTATATATATATCCTAATTTTCTATTGACACAAATTTTACTAAATATCTTAGTCCAATGGTGTTTCTCATATTGTTCAAATGTGTCTGCACTTTCTGACTTTGGAAAAGCAACTAACTGCCGCATTCGAAATTCTTAGTGATTACAAGATTTGTGGGGAGTTAGAGTGCAATATTGTTCAAATGACCAACATACTTGGTCTACACTATTATATGTTCACTACTTCAAGATGGTCCAAATGCGACACTACAAACAGAGACCCTTCGATGAAACTCTATGTGATGCATTAATCACAAAAGGTGCTATAAGAAAACGGTCAAAAATGATATAAACTGTTTGCGATGGCGCAGACATCAAACACGATTCAGATCACATATGTGTGTGCGATGCATGGCAAACAATTAATCCATACGAACTGTTTGCGATTATACAGAACAACACAAATGGTCATCCAGATGAGGGTGTGTGCGATATACGGCATACATTTCACTGGGATGAACTATTTGTGATTAGAGAACACAACAGAAACGGTCAACCATATTAAGGTGTGTGCGATGGAGGGCATACACTTCATTCAAATGAACTGTTTACGATGAGTCAAGACAACAGAAATAGTTCAATTCAACAAGATGTGTGTGATACGCGACAAAGAGGCCCGAAATGAGAAATGTGTGCGAAGAACGATAATAACACAGATGATTACTGCTAATAAGCCATGTGATTTACTTTGTCTACAAAATAGGAACATATATATAACTAAAATAAACATCAAGTTACATCCGTGACTATACAAATAATTCGTACACACCTGAGTAAACAATTGCGTGCATTATAAACTAGGAGAAATGATCATCTAGTCATCTACTTCTTGTGACGGTCCCCACCACTGCTCTGTCGCTCGATCCCTCATATGGGACAGGATGAAGACACTTCCTCATGTCAAAAATCCTCCTGTACATCCTGTAGCTTGTGTACATGTCCTTGGTCGCGTACTTGACGTGTTGTTCATCGAGTCTCTGATCCTAGGTACTATGCTAGACATTCTTGTCCTTCTTGCTCTCATCCTTCATTTTCATGTAGTAGGGGTCGATGATGGCTCAGGAGAGATCAACCAGGGAGTTATGTTTTTTATTCGTGTTGTCCCAGACCATGTAGTGGTCACGGATGTTGACAAGATTCTAGCCGGTCAATCCCGAAACATTAAACGCTTTTAGATCGTTGATGGTGTCCACCCGTAGCAAAACTATAGTCGGGATGTTGATAAACCTCGTTAAATGCTCGCAAGGCCTTATGGCCACGTGTAGTGGTAGATGAGGACATCATGTCACAAGCATAACTGGGCAACAGCAACCTTGTGATCTTGCTCGGCGCGATCGCTCGTGAACTCAAGGTCGAAGCCGACCACTTGGTACTTTCCTCAGCAAGCAACTACTCCATAGTTTGGTTGAAGCTCTCCATCGAGACCGGTTGTTCGTGTACACCACCGAGGGGTCCTTCTCCTCACGTGGGTGGCCACTATGAGATGCGTGGTGAACTGCCCCCCGTTGTCGTCGTCGGCCGCTGGGAGCGCCATTGGAATCGCTTGATATGCTGTTTGTATGTGTCATCGTGGGTGTGCTTATTGTGTCGTGTGACACGAGAGATGGAGGTAAATGGACGCAGGAATAAATGGGGGCTGGGCAGCCTGGATTCTCGGCACGTCCGCATGACAATTTTTGTTGCGGATAACTGCATCGTGACATCGCGCCCGACGCAACCGCATGCATAATGGTAGCACAAACGTACATGATCATGCGTCAGCCCCAAACACTCGCAGCACGCGTGGAGGGACACTGGAAGAACGCTTGGAGGGACGCGAGAGTAGAGTGCACGCGGAGGCCACCTCAACCACGAGCAACCATATGCATAGAGCAGTTGAACACGCAGGGAATGGTAGTCTACAAGCCAGCCGGGAGTTGCGAGCCGGCAGCCTGATGAAAACTATGTCACATTCCATATCACACGGTGGTCGAACAATCATTTGGGACACTACGGAGAGAGAGGACGTGTGCTACTACCTTCATCTTGGTCTACTAGTCCCCTTTATATTCTGTGCCATATTTTGACCTTAAATTTAACCAAAAATGTTAATGCATGTTATAAAAGTAATATTATTGGATACTTTGTTCAAATACGAATCCAATGATATAATCTTTGGCGAAAAGCATTCATATTTTCTTCGTTAAATCGCTAGTCAAAATTTGGCACAAAAATACAAAGAGGACTGATAAACCAGTACGGAGGTAGTAGGTCATTACATCGCAAACGTTGTTTTTTCATTAACCGTTTGTGTATGTGCCGCTTAGTCCTCCTCTTGCACGTCTTGTGGGTTGTCACCCCGCTGCCGTAGATGGCTTCGAGCGCAAGTTTGAGCACTGTGTAGGCTTTGGCCAAGCGATGGCTCGAAGTGGCGCCAATGAATCGTCGGCAAGCCCGTTCCCGCGCAACCGCACAGGTTCCCGCGCTTTGTTGCGCAATATAACCACCCGACTCTGCCAAATCGTAATTCTTAATGGCCTACTATATAAACCCTCACGACCGGCGAGTCATGCATTGCATTTTCCTCTCCCTCCCTGTAGCTTATCTTGTCTGCTTCTCCAACAATTGCTAATGGCACCGGTCCGTCGTTGTCGCTCAGCCACTCCATCTTTATCAGAGGACAACTCGAGCTAGGAGGCCAGACCAAGACAGCGGCACAGTTCTCGACGTAGTGTGATACGTCTCCAACGTATCTATAATTTTTTATGGTTTCATGCTATTATCTTGACAAACTTTGGATGTTTTGCATGCCTTTTATTTATTTTCTGGGACTAACTTATTAACTCAGTGCCAAGTGCCAGTTCCTGTTTTTTCCATGTTTTTGACCCCTTTCAGAGGAGATTTTGAAACGGAGTCCAAACGGAAGAAAATCCCCGAAAATATTTTTCTGGAACGGAAGAAGATCGGAGGACTTGGGAGCCAAGCAAGAAGAGCCCCAGGGGCCCCACAATCCCCCACCCCGTGGCTAGGGGGCCGCGCCTTCGAGGCTTGTGGGCCCCCTGGAGGTCCCCTGACCTAGATCTTGCGCCTATAAATTCCCAAATATTCCCAAAAAATCAAGAGATGATCGCAATTACTTTTCCGCCGCCGCAAGCTCCTGTCTCCGCAAGATCCCATCTGGGGCACGTCCTGGTGCCCTGCCGGAGGGGGGATTCGGATACGGAGGGCTTCTTCATCAACACCATGACATCTCCGATGATGTGTGAGAGTTCACCATAGACCTACAGGTCCATACCTAGTAACTAGATGGCTTCTTCTCTCTCTTGGATCTTCAATAAAAAGTTCTCCATGATTTTCATGGAGATATATCCGATGTAATCTTCTTTTGCGGTGAGTTTGTCGAGATCCGATGAATTGTGGATTTATGATCAGATTATCTATGAATCTTATTTGAGTTTCTTCTGATCTCTCTTATGCATGATTTCATATCCTTGTAATTCTCTTCGAGTTTTGGGTTTTGTTTGGCCAACTAGATCTATAATTCATGCAATGGGAGAAGTGCTTGGTTTTGGGTTCATACCGTGCGGTGACCTCACCAAGTGACAGAAGGGGTAGCGAGGCACGTATCATGTTGTTGCCATCAAGGGTAAAAAGATGGGGTTTTCATCATTGGTTTGAGATTATCCCTCTACATCATGTCATCTTGCTTAAAGCGTTACTCTGTTCGTCATGAACTCAATACGCTAGATGCATGCTGGATAGCGGTTGATGTGTGGAGTAATAGTAGTAGATGCAAAAAGTATCGGTCTACTTGTCTCGTACGTGATGCCTATATGCTAGATCATTGCCTTAGATATCATCATGACTTTGAGCAGTTCTATCAATTGCTCGACAGTAATTTGTTCACCCACCATAATACTTGCTATTTTGAGAGAAGCCTCTAGTGAACACTATGGCCCCCAGGGTCTACTCCACACCATATTTTCATCCTTACACTTTTTACTTCGTTGCACTTTTCGCCTTCAGATCTCACTTTTGCAAACAATCTTGAAGGGATTGACAACCCCTTTGAAGCGTTGGGTGCAAGCTTGTTTATGTTTACGCACGTACTTTGGACTTGACGAGGCCTTCCTTCTGGATTGATACCATGGCTCTCAAACTGAGGGAAATACTTACTGCTCCTGTGCTGCATCACCCTTTCCTCTTCAAGGGAAAAACCAACGCAAATCAGAGAAGTAACAAGAAGAATTCCTAAGCGGCAGGGCAGGACTTTTGTTGCCACGGCAGAAGAATTTCTGGCGCCGTTGCCGGGGAGGAATATCAAGTCAAGAACTCATCCAAGTATGTGTTGCAAACTCATCTCTTGCATTTACTTTGTTTGCCAGTTGCCTCTCGTTTTCCTCTCCCCCATTTCACCAATTTGCCTTTTTCATTCGCCCTTTTTGTTCGCCCTATTTCTCGCCTGCTTTTTGTTTGTTTGTGTGCTTGCTTGCTTGCTGAAGTCACCATGAACGAAAACACCAAGCTTTGTGACTTCTCGAATACTAATAATAATGATTTTATTATTACTCCCATTGCTCCCGCCACTAGTGCGGAGTCATACGAAATCAATGCCGCTTTGCTGAATCTTGTTACGAAAGAGCAATTCTCTGGCCTTCCTAGTGAAGATGCCGCATCCCATCTCAATACCTTCATTGAGCTTTACGATATGCAAAAGAAAAAAGATGTGGATAATGACGTGATTAAATTGAAGCTTTTTTCCTTTCTCGTTGCGAGATCGCGCAAAAACTTGGTTTTCTTCTTTGCCCAAAAATAGTATCAATTCTTGGGATAAGTGCAAAGATGCTTATATATCCAAGTATTTTCCGCCGGCTAAGATCATATCTCTCCGTAATGATATCGTGAATTTCAAGCAACTTGATCATGAGCATGTTGCACAAGCTTGGGAGAGAATGAAATTAATGATTAGAAATTGTCCCGCTCATGGCTTGAGCCTTTGGATGATTATTCAAATCTTTTACGCTGGCTTGAATTTCGCTTCTAGAAATATCTTGGACTCCGCCTCAGGTGGAATGTTCTTGGAAATTACGTTAGGGGAAGCCACAAAGCTCTTAGACAACATCATGACAAACTACTCTCAATGGCACACTGAAAGGTCACCTACTAGTATAAGAAGGTACACGCTATAGAAGAAATTAACTCGTTGAGTGCTAAGATGGATGAGTTAATGAATTTGGTTGCTAGTAGAAGTGCTCCTTTGGATCCTAATGATATGCCTTTGTCTTCTTTGATTGATTGTAGCAACGCTAGCTTGGACGTTAATTTTGTTGGTAGGAATAACTTTGTCAACAACAATGCTTATAGAGGAAACTATGTTCCTAGGCCTTTTCCTAGTAACTCCTCTAATAATTTTGGCAACTCCTACAACAATACTAATGGAAATTACAATAGATTACCCTCTGATCTAGAGAGTAATATCAAAGAGTTCATCAACTCTCAAAAGATTTTCAATGCGTCCATAGAGGAAAAACAACTCAAAATTGATGATTTGGCTAAAAGCATTGATAGGATTTCTTGTGATGTTGACGCGTTGAAAGTTATATGTGCTCCTCCCAAAATCAACATGGATGAAACTTTGAAAGCTATGCGTGTTTCCATGATTGAGAGCCAAGAAAGAACCGCCCAAATTCGTGCTAGACATGAATGGCTTAAAAAGGCGTGTTCTTGTGATGAGAATCACGAAGATCTTAAAGTGCTTGGTGTGACTCCCCTTGAATCTTTGTTTTCTTGTGACAAACCTAATTATTATGGGGCTGGATATGAATCCACTTTGGTTGAAAAGTTCCCCAAGGATTCGAAGTTCATCTATCTTGATGCTAAAAGCATTAAAAGTGGAGTAGAAGACGTTAAAACTTTAAGTAGTAATGAAATTACTACCATGGATTTCAAGGAATTCAATTATGATAGTTGCTCCTTGATTGAATGCATTTCATTGATGCAATCCATGTTGAACTCTCCACAGGCTTATAGCCAAAACAAAGCCTTTACCGATCATATCGTCGAAGCTATGATAAAATCTCTTGAAGAGAAACTTGAATTGGAAGTCTCTATCCCTAGAAAGCTTCATGATGAGTGGGAACCTACCATCAAAATAAAAATCAAAAACTATGAGTGCAATGCTTTGTGTGATTTGGGTGCTAGTGTTTCTGCGATTCCAAAGTCTTTATGTGATATTCTGGGTTTTAATGAGATTGAAGAGTGTTCTCTTAATTTGCATCTTGCTGATTCTACTATCAAGAAACCCATGGGAAGGATCAATGATGTTCTTATTATTGCAAATAGGAACTATGTATCCGTGGATTTCATTGTGCTTGACATTGATTGCAATCCTACATGCCCTATTATTCTTAGTAGACCTTTCCTAAGGACTATTGTGTTATCATCGATATGAAGGAAGGGAATATTAGATTTCAATTTCCTTTAAGGAAGGGCATGGAACACTTTCCTAGAAAGAAAATAAGATTGCCTTGTGAATCCATGATGAGGGCTACTTATGGTTTGAGCACCAAAGACGACGATACGTGATTCTATCGCTCCTATGCCTAGCAAAGGGCGTTAAACAATAGCGCTTGTTGGGAGGCAACCCAATGAATTTATCTTTTTCTTTCTGTTTTGTTGTGTCCACACTTTCATAATTATGTTGTGATTGTGCTTTTTTTGTTTCTTTTTGTGTTTGAGCCAAGAAAAACCTTTATGACTAGTCTTGGTAATGTTTGTTTGATCCTGCTGGAAAAACACAGAAACTTTTCGCTCGCGAGATGATTTTTCATTTTTATTCAGAAAGAGGTTTTGAGTTGATTCTTTTTGCTGCTGATTGATATGCTTTTCCCCAGCCGTCGTAATTGATTAGATTTTTTGAGGTACCAGAAGTATACAAAGTATACGGCTTGCTATAGACTGGTCTATTTTTGACAGATTCTATTGTTGTTGAGTTGGTTGCTTGTTTTGATGAAACTATGGTTAGTATCGGGGGGTACTAGCCATGGAAAAGTGAGAATACAGTAGCCCATCATCAATATAGATAGAATTCAAGTTTGCTACAGTACCAAAAGAAGTGGTAGTTTGTTTTCTTGTACTAACGTTATCACAAGTTTTTGTTCAAGTTTTGTGTTGTGACGTTTTCAAGTTTTGGGTGACGTTCTCATGGACAAAGATATAAGGAGTGGAAACAGCTCAATCTTGGAGATGCCCAAGGCATCCCAAGCCAAATTCAAGGACACCAAAAAGGCTAAGCTTGGGGATGCCCCGGGAAGGCATCCCCTCTTTCGTCTTCAACCCATCGGTAACATTACTTGGAGCTATATTTTTATTCACCACATGATATGTGTTTTTCTTGGAGCATCCTGTATCTTAGGAGTCTTTTCTTTTTGTTGTGTCACAATCATCCTTGCTGCACACCTTTTGAGAGAGAGAGACATGCACTCATCGTGATTTTGCTAGATACTTTTGCTCTAGTGCTTCAGTTATATCTTTTGAGCTAGATACTTTTGCTCTAGTGCTTCACTTATATCTTTTGAGCTAGATACTTTTGCTCTAGTGCTTCACTTATATCTTTTGAGCTAGATACTTTTGCTCTAATGCTTCACTTATATCTTTTGAGCTAGATACTTTTGCTCTAGTGCTTCACTTATACCTTTTGAGCTAGATACCTTTTGCTCTTGTGCTTCACTTATATCTTTAGAGCACGGCGGTGCGTGATTTGGTAGTTGTCTTATGCTATGAAAGTAGTCCCAAATGTGCTAGGTACCCAAAGAGGATGCAAAAACCTCCATCTTGATGTGCGTTCAATAGAAAAAGAAGTTTTGATTCCTCTCAATTAGTTTTGAGACATGGATTCGGTAATATTGAGAGTTATGTTAGTAGGGTGTTGTGAATCTAGAGATACTTGTGTTGGAGTTAGTGATTCCCATAGCATGCACGTATGGTGAACCGCTATGTTAGGAAGTCGGAGCATAATTGTCACACCCTGTTTTTCACCACAAGTACTTTATGTTGCAAAAATCAGAGCTTGTTAATTTTTTTCGAATAATGTTGTGAGTGCAATGTCAGCCCTTGTTTGAGTGAATACTTGATTGTTTGATGACTCAAACCCATGAAAAACTTATTATTTTGCTCTCTTCAAACACCCTTTTTCCTTTATATCAAGATCAGCTTCATCATGTTCGGATGCACTACTAGCTCATGAAGCCAAGTGGCACTTCCAACCAAAGTTGGTGATCTGATCCAAATATTATTTTCATTCATTAAAAACATTAATTGGTGATTTAAAATATTATTTTCCTATTTTATATCTATGTCTGTTTCTAAGGCCGGTAATGATATTCCCACCAGGAAAATTGCTTTCCTGCCTTAGAAAATCCTGAGTAAACTCATGGAAGCTCAAAAGGACATATATTTTCCATATATAAGATTTTCAACCCTATTTTATATTAATATTATTTGAGTAAAATCCTGAAAACCATTCTGGCTGTTTTAGCTTTTTTAGATGTTTCCAAAGGAAATTATCTCAGTAAATTACCATAAAATTACAGGAGCCCTCCCAAGCCATATTAGGTGCTCACATAAAATCTCACCTTGATCCAAGGTGGGGAAGTGCCCCTAATGAGCCCAAAACCCTCTCTGTCCAGAGTAGAGTTGGAACAACTCTACATTGCAAAGTTTCTCCAATGGAGCTGAAACTTTGCAGAGGTGTTTGACACCCCAAATGAGGACTCCACACCAAAGATGGGATTTGTGAGACTCTGTTTGGCCACACTTCCTTTGTAAAGGATAGTACTGGTCATTTTGAGGCATTTTCAAGTTTACAAAGCTAAACTTGTTCAATGGAGCTCAAATTTGGTGAAACCCCATGCTTTTACCCCAATACCAAACCTGTTAAGTTTCATTTCCAGTGGTGGAGTGGAAGCACCCCAAGTCACTGTCGAACACCTACAGGCAGGAAGGTAAAAACCCTCCTAGCCACTGTTTTACCCAATGGCAAGGCCCCAAACTTGGTGGGTTAGAGCCCCAGAACACCCTGAGCACCCAGTCAATCAGCCCCTCCCCAACTCCAAGCACAAGTGACAAGAACTCCAATTTGAGCCGTAGGGCAGTACTGGCAACACTAGTGTTCCTTGGTCCCTTGACCAGCTCGGGCTTCCACTAAACCACAACGGCTAGGCACCCTCCCAGCAACACTCATGACATAGAGGACACGTCCCAAGTGCCCCAGAGTGCGCCAGCATGTCGTGGCATGCCAAAACTGCGCTCTGGGCGCGCTGCAGAGAGCCTCCCGCAAGGGGACGACGCCTCGGCCGGTCCCAACCTTCCCCAGTTATGTCCAAACGCTCCCCCGACAACCATTCAGTGCAAAGCTACCCCCAGGGACCTTCTCCCCTCGCGCAAGAGCTCAGGCGACGCGTGCCCGTGCGCGCCCGACGCGGCCGAGCATGCACGGTCGCTGCGGCTCGACCCCACTCGCTTTCCCTCTACGGCCGATGCACCAGGAAGTCCTAAACCACGTCCCGAACCCGTGGTTTCACGGCCAGCACCTCACTTTGGTCGCACGCGCGCCACGGTGAGTCACCGGCGCGCCCGAGTCGGGTCACCGTCGCTGGCCTATAAATAGGTCCCCCCGGCACCCCAGCACCCTCCAAGCAGCTTCAGCACAACCAATAGACACCCCCTAGCCACCCAATCGAGCTCGCAGAGCCCCGGTGCTCGAGATCGACCGAGGCCCCTCCGCCTCGAAGCTCCGGTCAATCTCTGGCTACACGTCGGCTCCTGCGCTGCCCGACCTCCCATTACACTCCCCTTGACACCAGGAACATTTCCCCCAACTTTCCCGAGCGAATACGTGCCCCTAGCCACTAGTTCGACACCAACCCGAAACCCTTCCGCCACGGTCACCTCGTCGCCGGTGACCCAGACCACCTCCGGTGACATCCCGACCACAAGCAGGTAGGCGGAGGCACGAGGGACCCGTTCCCGCTCTTAGTTTGGCCTGAGGACAACGTTAGCCTCACCGGCGTCCATCTCCACCTCTCTCGCTGGAGGTAGGAGAAGGACCCGACAGGTGGAGCCCACCTGTCAGTGTCCTGGGGTAGCCAGCGCGCGCAGCCGCTGACGCTGACCCCATGGGCCCGCAGGTCAGGTTTGAACCTGGCCCGCGCGCGCCTGGTGGCCAAGCCTGCTGGCTGGGCCGGCTGGATCTATTCCCCTGGCCTTTTCCTTTTATTTTAATCCAGCAACTTAAATGATTTTTATAAAAATATTTAGCCAGTAGAAAAATATGATTCTTCCACGAGTAATTTTCTAAAAATGTGTAATAATTGATTCTGTAGTGTTTGACATTTATCAAAAACATAAACTATTTTGGTATAATAAAATGATATTAAAAGCACTTGTTTGCTTCTGTTTGCTCTTAAATAAATATGCTTAGCTAATAAAAACTATAGGAAACATTTTCCAAAATGATAAACTGAATTTATTCAAACTTTGCAACATTTTTAAAAGCACTTTGTGATATGTTTTAGTGAAAGCTATTATTTATTTATTCCTTTCTCGACGGTAGAGTTACCGAGTGACGGAGGATCCGGAGCGGAAGACCTCGAAGACCCCGGATACCTAGCTGACCAAGGCAAGCAGCCTTTGATCATAACTAGAGCACAAACATTGTTGCATGCTAGTATAGCAAGTATTTTGCCGTTGCATGTGATCACGATGCCGGTTCATCATTGAGGTGATGGTACCGAAGGCTTCTTCGAAGCACTTACATGATAGTAATGTTATTCATACGGCTCCTCGGAGCACTAGCATGATGAGCTTGACCCTACCATCTACGAGGATCATGCTACTGTCCTGCTGACTAGTAGAATTATAGAATCATTGCATTGAGCTTGACCCTACCCCGTGAGGGTCATGTTATTACCATGTTGACAAGTAAAGATAGAAGCATTTTATCATGAGCATGATGATGAGTTAAATAAAGAGTTTATGAAAACCCCGTCGGGTGCCACTAATGCCCGAGGGTGATGATGAGTTGGTGATCACTTTTGGTGAAGTGATGCACCGGTGATTTTGCATGGGTATGGTTTCGGAAATGGGATTAGATTTATGATGTGTCGACCGTCCCAACCTTACCAGTACGACCACGATACCCCTTTATGGGACAGGGCTTTGTTGATTACTCTGGTCGGTACTAGCAAAGAGCCACATTACTAGTGGCGGGAGTGATCGGTGTCACTCTCGTGATGGGGTCGTGCCTGGTAGGACCACTATGCCATTATTATGAGTTCCGGGCACACCGTTGGTCCCTGCATGGTTGATACAGTCCAGAGTCCGTGCTCATAAGACGTACAACATATGGGCTGGGTACCAATCGAGTGGACCTCTTTTTCTAGTATCGTCAGGGGAAAGATGATGATCGGGTACTTACCTCGGGTATATGTGATATACCACGAGTTGTGGATGACACGGAAGTTTCCCGTTTCTCGTGGGTCCAGTGTACTACCTCTGGAGAGTGTAAACTATTCGAATAGCCGTGTCCACGGTCAAGGACAGTTGGGTGGTGCTGCTTAAACTACGTCCAGCGTTTCCGCATAAACCAAGAGTGTGTGTGTGTGGTGTTAAAAATGTGTTGTTATGATAATCACAATAATATGATCAAGTTCGGTGACTTGACATATAGGGTAAACCCGGATGGTTTAGCCCTCATTAATACATTGAGATTATGACAAGTCCGATGACTTGGCATATAGGGTGAACCCGGTGTGTTCAACCCTTAGCAGATATGTTGATATATGTAACATGCTCTTAAAGAGTAATTCTTTAACTTGTTGCATATACGTGATCATTCCGCCAAGTTGCATTCCACTAAAGATGCATGTTACTGTTATTCTTCACTATAAATGTTCATATCATGGGCTGTTTGCGAGTACATTCAAAGTACTCATTGGCTTGCCACTGGTTATATTATTGACCAGACATGGAAGGACCGGAGTTTGGCGATGAGTACGCCGTCGGAGACGAACCTGCGATCTAGGACGCTTCCAAGTCGGAATGCCTGTCGGTGTAGGCTTGATGGCATGGGCACCGCTTAGCCCTTACGAGTTTCCGCTACTCGATGTATCTGTTAATTTGTCCTTAGGCCTCACTCTTGAACCCGACCTTCTGGTCGTTTGATGTAATAATTTCGGTACTTGGATGTAAGACTCTATTATTCAGTATCTGTGTTCAGTGAACATTGATCCTTGGGGTCACTTGGCACGGCGAACTCGACTTGCTAGTCGGGGTCCCCACAGAACTGGTATGAGAGCCATCCTGACTATAGGAAGCCTTAGATAGCATGGACGTTAACCGAGAACATTAGAACGCCAGCCTTGCACAAGACTTTTGCACATACAACCTTCTGACTTCTCTCCTATGCCTTGTAGATGGCTGCCGTACCTGAGACGCTTCTGGAGACCGGCTTTCCACTACTCCTGGTGGATTGTCTCGAGAAGTTCCACGTACGTCGCACGCCCATCTTCCTCTACCACGAGCACTGGGTCAACGCCGACACTAAGGAATATCACGTGGACGTGATAGTGAAGGCTAATGACACCCCGTCTAGTTGGTTCTTCGAAGGACCACAGATGGGAGAGCTGATGTTGGCAGTGGAGACGGCTGCACGAGAGGCGCTCGTGCAACTCCGCAGCATCCTCCCTGAGATGGCTAATGAGCCTGTCACTCGTCACCTACCTTTCATTAAGGAAGGAGTGGATGGGAGTTGGACACTCACCCCAGCCACGGAGGATGGGATGCCATTAAGGTTTCAGACCTACTTCAGTCTCTCATCGGACACCCTGACGCACTTCCTGGTTAAGGAATCAGTCAAGCTTCGCCGAGAGCTGCATCTAGTCAAGGGCCTGCTCCACACTGAGAAGATGCAGAACCGCAAAGTAAAGAAGGCAGGCGCACCTGAAGGGAGGACAGCTGTTGCCACTAGGGGTGGTGTGTCACCCATCCAGGCAGTCCCTCTTCGAAGTCGCCGCCTGACAGCGGAAGAGTACACTGAGATCTTCACCGCCTCGCCTAAGAGACACCGTGATGTGCGGATTCTTTCTTCCACTCCTATAAAGGAAAAAGATGTTGATGAAGACGAGGACAAAGATGAGAATCCTGTTGAGTACGCCTTTGAGACCGAGCAGTCCGCCGTGTAGGATTTAGCGTAGGCAATTAGGAGTACCCCAAGCATAGGGTATCCATGTATTCATTTCTAATTTGCGTATGTGTGCATGATGTAAGTCACATATTTCCTTAGGCAGCTTGTAAGTGACTACATCACCTAGTTTTTATGAATGCAATTTCCAGTTTGTCAAAAACTTTGGTTTGAAAACTTGGCACATGCACGTATTGGACCCCCCTCTTACTAGGAGCGAATCCTTGTATTCCCGAGCAAGGTGGCATTTTGACCTGTCTGTTTCTATGACACGATGGTGAACGCAACCCGCAACAGCACCTTCAGCAACCCCGGCGCCGGCTCCTCAGGGACGCCGCAGGGAACCGAAGGAGAAGCTCACGCTGGAGGTCACCACGAGCAGCCTAGAGACCTTCCGCCACCACCTCCTCCTGAGAACTTGATGATGGCTCAGTTCCTTCAAGCTCTTCGGGAGGAGCGTCAAGCCAGCAACACCGCTATTCAGCAGCTGACTCAAGTCCTGGTGGACAACCCGCCATGGAATGGGAATAGCGGTGGTCGCTCTACTCTTTTTGAGTTCATGCGGACTACGCCCCCCATATTCACGGAGTCGACTGAACCACTGGACGCCGATGACTGGATTCGCACCATTGAAGACCTCCTTGCGCTGGTCAAGTGCACCGACGATCATGAGAAGGTCCTTTATGATTCTCACTGTCTCGGAGGCACCGCCAGAGCATGGTGGGATGGATTCCAGATCATGCGGATAGGGCTAGTCATCACTTGGGTGATGTTCAAGGAAGGATTTCGCGCGGCTCACATTCCACCTGGACTGATCACCATTAAGAAGCGGGAATTCCGAGCCTTGAGGCAGGGCAGTGGAACTGTTAAGGAGTACCTGCAGAAGTTTAACCTCTTGTCCAGGTATGCGCCCGAAGATGTTAACACTGAGGCTGCTAAGGTGGAACGCTTCATGGAAGGGTTACAGCAGTCCCTGCAATACCAGCTGGTGGTTTGCGACTGCCAGACTTTCAGCGAGCTAGTTAACAAGGCGCTTATGCTGGAAAACAAGCGTCGTGCGATGGACGACACCCGCAAGCGCAAACTGATAGGCAGTGGAGGACCCAGTAACGCAAGACCAAGACCATGGCAGTCAGCACCTGCAAGACCCAACTTTCAGCAGCAACAGTACAAGTATCCGGTGTTCTGCCGGAATTATCAGCCTCAGTAGCAAGCCAAGCTAGTAGTCAACCCGCCGAACAACGGTGGAGTCAAGACCAACCCTCCGGGGCAGGTCACCTGCTTTGGGTGTGGTCAGACCGGGCACTATTCTAGGCAGTGCCCCAACAAGAAGCCCGACGCACCGCGTCCCAATGTACCCAACCCTGGTCAAGGTGCACCAGGAAGGAACCAGGCCCCCCCGCAACCAGCAGTTCAATGGCAGGGGCCGGATCAATCACATCACTGCAGAAGAGGCGCCGGAAGACCCGGACTGCATTCTGGGTACGTTCCTCGTCAACTCAACCCGAGCAACAGTGTTGTTCGATTGTGGTGCCTCGCATTCTTTTGTTACTCAAGGGTTTGCGGAGAAGTGTGGTTTAAAACCCACTCTACTCCGTGGGCAGATGGCAATTCAAACCCCAGGAGCAGTATTGCGGACCAACCTGGGGTGTAGAAGGGTCGAGATAGTTATCAATGGGACGAGTTTCTTGGCAGACCTCATTGTGCTTAAATCACAAGGTGTAGAAGTAATCCTCGGCTTGGATTGGTTGGCCAAGCACAAGAGTCTTTTGGACTGTGCCAACAGGGCCATTACCATGACAAGCAACCAAGGAGTCAAGGTCAAGTTTGTCTCCGAGCCAGTATCGGCTCACGTGCCTCGAGTCAACAGTCTATCCGAGGTAGAGCTTGATCAAGTACATGTAGTCTATGAATACCCGGACGTCTTTCCTGACGAGCTACCCGAAATGCCTCCTGACCGAGACATCGAGTTCATCATCGAGCTCATGCCCGGCTCAAGGCCTATATATAAAAAGCCTTACAGGATGGGCTCCGAAGAGCTGGCAGAGCTGAAGAAGCAGCTGGATGAGCAACTCAGGAAAGGGTTCATCCGTCCGAGTGCATCACCTTGGGGATCACCTGTTCTATTTGTTTCAAAGAAGGATGGTACCATTCGACTCTGCGTCGACTACCGTTCTCTTAATGAAGTCACAATTAAGAACAAGTACCCACTCCCCAAGATCGAAGACCTGTTTGACAAGTTAAACGGGGCGAGGGTATTTTCCAAGATCGATCTTCGATCGGGATATTCCAAGTTGAAGATTCGACCTGAAGATATACCCAAGACTGCATTCGTGACCCGGTACGGTCTATACGAATGCACTGTCATGCCCTTCGGTTTGACGAATGCCCCAGCCTACTTCATGTACCTCATGAACAAGGTCTTCATGGAATATTTGGACAAGTTTGTCGTCGTGTTCGTCGATGACATATTAATCTTCTCCAAGTCCGAAGAGGAGCATGTGCAACACCTGAGGCTAGTTCTGGGAAAGCTTCGAGAGCACCAACTTTATGCCAAATTCAACAAGTGTCAGTTCTGGCTGAACGAAGTTGGATTTCTGGGTCATACCCTCACGGCACGCGGCTTGGCCGTAGATCAGTCCAAGATTACTACAGTGACCAACTGGGAATCACCAAAGGACGTGAAGGATGTCAGGAGTTTCCTCGGGCTCGCGGGATACTACCGCAAGTTTGTAGAAGGATTCTCCAGCATCGCCCGACCTATGACTCAGCTCTTGAAGAAAGGCCGGAAGTTCGAGTGGACACCGGCGTGTGAAGCAAGCTTCCAGGTGTTGAAGAAGAGGCTAACTACCGCCCCGGTATTGGCTACCCCTGACATCAACAAGGAATTCGTGATATATTGTGATGCCTCTGGAACCGGGCTCGGTGGACTCTTGATGCAAGATGGCAGGGTCGTGGCGTACTTGTCACGGCAACTGCGACCGCATGAGGAGAACTACGCCACCCATGATCTCGAGCTAGCAGCTGTAGTGCATGCTCTGAAGACGTGGCGACATTACCTTCTCGGGAAGTCATGTGAGATATATACAGACCACAAAAGTCTGAAATATATCTTCACTCAGAGGGAGCTGAATATGAGGCAGCGGAGATGGCTTGAGTTAATCAAGGATTACGACCTCAGCATTCAGTATCATCCCGGCAAGGCGAACGTGGTAGCCGATGCCTTAAGCCGGAAGGCAGGCTCCTTGAACGTCATGCTCAAGGAAAGGTTACCCGTCTTGTATGAAGAGATGGAGGACTTTGGGCTTGAGATAGTCGAACCAGGGTACCTGGCCAACGTCGAGGTCAAGCCTACTCTGGACGACGACATCAAGGAAGCCCAGAAGGGGCACAAGAGTATCGAAGGCCTCAAGAGGAAGGTGCGAGAAGGCAAAGCCCCAGGATTCTCGATTGATGAGCAAGGAGTACTGTGGTACGGGAAGCACTTGTGCGTACCTAACAAGGCCAAACTTAAGGACTTGATCCTGCAAGAGGCTCATGACACACCGTACTATATCCATCCAGGTGGTACCAAGATGTATCAAGACATCCGAGAGCGATTCTGGTGGCATGGCATGAAGAGGGAAATTTGCTCCTATGTCGCTAAATGCGATGTATGCCAGCGAGTCAAGGCTGAACACCAGCGACCTGCTGGATTGCTGCAACCTCTTCAAGTGCCGGAATGGAAGTGGGATAAAGTCGGCATGGACTTCATCACCGGGTTGCCCCGGTCGAATAAGGGTCATAACTCCAATTGGGTCGATCATTTGACAAAGGTGGCCCGTTTCATCCCTGTTAACACCACCTACGATGGCAGCCAGCTGGCCAGTCTATACATTCATCGAGTAGTGAGTCACCATGGAGTTCCCAAGGAGATTGTGTCCCACCGCGGCACGCAATTCACCTCAAGATTCTGGAAGAAGTTTCAAGAAGCTCTCGGAACCAAACTCTCCTTCAGTACGGCTTTCCACCCGCAGACGGGCGGACAGACCGAGAGGGTAAACCATATACTTGAGGACATGCTCCGCGCCTGTGTTTTGGCTCATGGTGCCAAGTGGGAAGATTGTCTGCCGTTTGCTGAGTTTTCTTACAGCAACAGCTACCAGTCCAGTCTTCAGATGGCCCCATTCGAAGCGTTATATGGGCGGAAGTGCCGCACCCCGCTCAATTGGTCCGAAACCGGTGAAGGACTAGTTTTCGGACCAGAAGCACTGCAGGAAGCAGGGGACAAGGTTCAGCTTGTCCGAGAGAACTTGGAGGCAACTAAGTCAAGGCAGAAGAGCTATGCGAACCCTCACCGCAGAAACATGGAGTTCGTCCCCGGAGACCAGGTGTACTTGCGAGTCACGCCTCTCAAGGGGACCAAGCGTTTCCACGTCAAGGGGAAGCTAGCTCCAAGGTTCATTGGACCCTTCAAGATCACGGCAAGGCGCGGGGAAGTAGCTTATCAGTTGGAGCTACCTCCTGAGCTTTCGGGTGTGCACAACGTGTTCCACGTGTCACAGCTCCGGAAGTGTTTACAAGTGCTGAACCGTCCCGATCTTTACAAGGACATTGATCATCAAGCTATTGATCTTCAACCGGATCTTACCTACCGCGAGAGACCGATCCGCATTTTGGATGAAGCCGAGCGTTGCACCTGAAGCCGCACCATCAAGTTTTTCAAGGTTTGGTGGAGCAACCGTACCGAAGCAGAAGCCACGTGGGAACGTGAAGACTATCTCCGATCAGAATTTCCCGAGCTATTTAACGCTTAGCTTAGGAATCTCGGGGACGAGATTCTTGTAAGAGGGATAGGTCTGTCACACCCTGTTTTTCACCACAAGTACTTTATGTTGCAAAAATTAGAGCTTGTTAAAACTTTTTCAAATAATGTTGTGAGTGCAATGTCAGCCCTTGTTTGAGTGAATGCTTGCTTGTTTGATGACTCAAACCCATGAAAAACTTATTATTTTGCTCTCTTCAAAAACCCTTTTTCCTTTATATCAAGATCACCTTCATCATGTTGGGATGCACTACTAGCTCATGAAGCCAAGTGGCACTTCCAACCAAAGTTGGTGATCTGATACAAATATTATTTTTATTCATTAAAAACATTAGTTGGTGATTTAAAATATTATTTTCCTATTTTATATCTATGTCTGTTTCTAAGGCGAGTAATGATATTCCCACCATGAAAATTGCTTTCCTGCCTTAGAAAATTCTGAGTAAATTCATGGAAGCTCAGAAGGACATATATTTTCCATATATAAGATTTTCAACCCTATTTTATATTAATATTATTTGAGTAAAACCCTGAAAACGATTCTGGCTGTTTTAGCTTTTTGAGATGTTTCCAAAGGAAATTATCACAGTGTATTCCCAAAAAATTACAGGAGCCCTCCCAAGCCATATTAGGTGCTCACATAAAATCTCACCTTGATCCAAGGTGGGGAAGTGCCCCTAATGAGCCCAAAACCCTCTCTGTCCAGAGTAGAGTTGGAACAACTCTACATTGCAAAGTTTCTCCAATGGAGCTGAAACTTTCCAGAGGTGTTTGACACCCCAAATGAGGACTCCACAACAAATATGGGATTTGTGAGACTCTGTTTGGCCGCACTTCCTTTGTAAAGGACAGTACTGGTCATTTTGAGGCATTTTCAAGTTTACAAAGCTAAACTTGTTCAATGGAGCTCAAATTTGGTGAAACCCCATGTTTTTACCCCAGGACCAAACCTATTAAGTTTCATTTCTAGTGGTGGAGTGGAAGCACCCCAAATCACTGTCGAACACCTACTGGCAGGAAGGTAAAAACCCTCCTAGCCACTGTTTTACCCAATGGCAAAGCCCCAAACTTGGTGGGTTAGAGCCCAGAACACCCTGAGCACCCAGTTAATCAGCCCCTCCCCAACTCCAAGCACAAGTGACAAGAACTCCAATTTGAGCCGCAGGGCAGTACTGGCAACACTAGTGTTCCTTGCTCCCTTGACCAGCTCGGGCTTCCACTAAACGACAACGGCTAGGCACACTCCCAGCAACACTCAGGACGTGGAGGACACGTCCCAAGTGCCCAGAGCGCGCCCGCATGCCGTGGCATGCCAAAACTGCGCTCTAGGCGCGCTGCAGAGAGCCTCCCGCAAGGGGACGACGCCCCGGCCGGTCCCAACCTCCCCAGTTATGTCCAAACGCTCCCCCGACAACCATTCAGTGCAAAGCTACCCCCAGGGACCCTCTCCCCTCGCGCAAGAGCTCAGGCGACGCGTACCCGTGCGCGCCCGACGCGACCGAGCATGCACGGTCGCTGCGGCTCGACCCCACTCGCTTTCCCTCTGCGGCCGATGCACCAGGAAGTCCTAAACCACGTCCCGAACCCGTGGTTTCGCGGCCAGCACCTCACTGTGCTCGCACGCGCGCCACGGTGAGTTACCGGCGCGCCCGAGTCGGGTCACCGTCGCTAGCCTATAAATAGGTCCCCCCGGCACCCCAACACCCTCCAAGCAGCTTCAGCACAACCAGTAGACGCCCCCTAGCCACCCAATCGAGCTCGCAGAGCCCCGGTGCTCGAGATCGACCGAGGCCCCTCCGCCTCGGAGCTTCGGTCGATCTTTGGCTACACGTCGGCTCCTGCGCTGCCCGACCTCCTATTACACTCCCCTTGACACCAGGAACATTTCTCCCAACTTTCCGGAGCGAATCCGTGCCCCTAGCCACTAGTTCGAGACCAACCCGAAACCCTTCCGCCACGGTCACCTCATCGCCGGCGACCCAGACCACCTCCGGTGACGTCCCGACCACGAGCAGGTAGGCAGAGGCACGAGGGACCCATTCCCGCTCTTAGTTTGTCCTGAGGACAACAGTAGCCTCGCCGGCGTCCATCTCCACCTCTCTGGCTGGAGGTAGGAGAAGGACCCGACAGGTGGAGCCCACCTGCCGGTGTCCTGGGGCAGCCAGCGCGCGCAGCCGCTGACGCTGACCCAGGGGCCCGCAGGTCAGGTTTGAACCTGGCCCGCGCGCGCCTGGTGGCCAGGCCTGCTGGCTGGGCCGGCTGGATTTGTTCCCCTGGCCTTTTCCTTTTATTTAATCCGGCAACTTAAATGATTTTTATAAAAATATTTAGCCAGTAGAAAAATATGATTCTTCCACCAGTAATTTTCTAAAAATGTGTAGTAATTGATTCTGTAGTGTTTGACATTTATCGAAAACAGAAACTATTTTGGTATAATAAAATGATATTAAAAGCACTTGTTTGCTTATGTTTGCTTTTAAATAAATATGCTTAGCTAATAAAAATTATAGGAAACATTTTCCAAAATGATAAACTTAATTTATTCAAACTTTGCAACATTTTTAAAAGCACTTTGTGATCTGTTTTTGTGAAAGCTATTATTTATTTATTCCTTTCTCGACGGTAGAGTTACCGAGTGACGGAGGATCCGGAGCGGAAGACCTCGAAGACCCCGGATACCTAGCTGACCAAGGCAAGCAGCCTTTGACCATGACTTGAGCACAAACATTGCTGCATGCTAGTATAGCAAGTATTTTCCCGTTGCATGTGATCACGATGCCGGTTCATCATTGAGGTGATGGTACCGAAGGCTTCTTCGAAGCACTTACATGATAGTAATGTTATTCATATGGTTCCTCGGAGCACTAGCATAATGAGCTTGACCCTACCATCTACGAGGATCATGCTACTGTCATGTTGACTAGTAGAATTATAGAATCATTGGATTGAGCTTGACCCTACCCCGTGAGGGTCATGTTATTACCATGTTGACAAGTAAAGATAGAAGCATTTTATCATGAGCATGATGATGAGTTAAATAAAAAGTTTATGAAAACCCCGTCGGGTGCCACTAATGCCCGAGGGTGATGATGAGTTGGTGATCACTTTTGCTGAAGTGATGCACCGGTGATTTTGTGTGAGTATGGTTTCGGAAATGGGATTATATTTATGGTGTGTCGACCGTCCCAACCTTACCAGTACGACCACGATACCCCTTTATGGGACGGGGCTTTGTTGATTACTCTGGTCGATACTAGCAAAGAACCACATTACTAGTGGCGGGAGTGATCGGTGTCACTCTCGTGATGGGGTCGTGCCAGGTAGGACGACAATGCCATTATTATGAGTTCCAGGCACACCGTTGGTCCCTGCATGGTTGATACAGTCCAGAGTCGGTGCTCGTAAGACGTACAACATGTGGGCTGGGTACCAATCAAGTGGACCTCTTTTTCTAGTATCGTCAGGGGAAAGATGATGATCGGGTACTTACCTCGGGTATATGTGATATACCGCGAGTCGTGGATGACATGGAAGTTTCTCGTTTCTCATGGGTCCAGCGTACTACCTGTATAGAGTGTAAACTATTCCAATAGCCTTGTCCATGGTCAAGGACAGTTGGGTGGTGTTGCTTAAACTACGTCCAGCGTTTCCGCATAAACCAAGAGTGTGTGTGTGGTGTCAAAAATGTGTTGTTATGATAATCACAATAATATGATCAAGTTCGGTGACTTGACATATAGGGTAAACCCGAACGATTTAGCCCTCATTAATACATTGAGATTTTGACAAGTCCGATGACTTGGCATATAGGGTGAACCCGGTGTGTTCAACCCTTAGCAGATATGTTGATATCTGTAACCTGTTCTTAAAGAGTAATTCTTTAAGTTGTTGCATATACCTAATCATTCCACCAAGTTGCATTCTACTAAAGATGCATGTTACTGTTATTCTTCACTATAAATGTTCATATCATGGGCTGTTTGCGAGTACATTCAAAGTACTCATTGGCTTGCCACTGGTTATATTATCGACCAGACATGGAAGGACCGGAGTTTGGTGATGAGTACGCCGTCGGAGACAAACTTGCGATCTAGGACGCTTCCAAGTCGGAATGCCTGTCGGTGTAGGCTTGATGGCATGGGCACGGCTTAGCCCTTACGAGTTTCCGCTACTCGATGTATCTGTTAGTTTGGCCTTAGGCCTCGCTCTTGAACTCGACCTTCTGGTCGTTTGATCTAATAATTTCGGTACTTGGATGTAAGACTCTATTATTCAGTATCTGTGATCAGTGAACATTGATCCTTGGGGTCACTGGGCACGGCGAACTCGACTTGCTAGTCGGGGTCCCCACAATAATTGATCGATTGATTGTCATCCTTTGTGTTGAGGTCGGGATCGCACGATGGTTTACACCTACCAACCCTTCCCCTCGGAGTATGCATTTAGCACTTTGTTTCGATTACTAATAAAAACTTTCGCAATAAGTATATGAGTTCTTCATGACTAATGTGAGCCCATGGTATAGATGCACTTTCACCTTCCACCATTGCTAGCCTCTCTAGTGTCGCGCAATTCTCGCCGGTGCACAAACCCACCAAATTCCTTCCTCAAAACAGCGACCATACCTACCTACTATGGCATTTTCATAGCCATTCCGAGATATATTGGCATGCAACTCCCACCGTTACGTCTCATGACTTGTGTCGTCACTCTCATATTGCCATTGCATGTTCATACTAGATCGTTGCACATCCCGCTACACTGCCGGAGGAATTTCCTATGGAGTCATCATCATTGTGATCTTTGAGCTTTGAGTAACTAAAAGTGTGATGATCATCATCATTAGAGCATTGTCCCACGTGAGGAAATAAAAAAAAGGAGGCCAAAGAGCCCAAAAATAAAAAAAAAGAGAAAAGAAAAAAAGAGGCCTAAGAGCCCCAAAAAAGAGAGAAATGAGAGAAAAAGAGAGAAGGGACAATGCTACTATCTTTTCCACACTTGTGCTTCATGTTAGCACCATGTTCTTCATGATTGAGAGCTTCTTGCTTTGTCACTACTATATGCTAGTGGGAATCTTCGTTTTATAACTTGGCTTGTATATTCCAATGATGGGCTTCCTCAAAATTGCCCTAGGTCTTCGTGAGCAAGCAAGTTGGATGCACACCCACTAGTTTTCCTCTTGAGCTTTCACATACTTATAGCTCTAGTGCATCTCTTGTATGGCAATCCCTACTCATTCACATTGATATCTTGTGGCATGAACCGGGACTAAAGGTTGTGGGCCAGCAGCGAGGACCATTGGTCCCGGTTCGTGGCACGAACCGGGACAAATGGTTCCACACGAACCGGGACCAATGCCCACGAGGCCCCGGCCGGCCCCCTGAGCTCACGAACCGGGTCTAATACCCCCTATTGGTCCCGGTTCTTGAAGAACTGGGACTAATGGGCTGGCCAGGGCCGAACAGTAGCCCTGTTTTCTACTAGTGTAATGGGCATCTTCATAGCCTTTTGATACGCCGAGTCAATGTGACCATCTCCTCCTTTTTGTCTCACAACCACCACCACACTCTATTCCACCTATAGTGCTATATCCATGGCTCGCGCTCATGTATTGCGTGATAGTAATAAAAAGTTTGAGAAAGTAAGAGTGCGAAAACAATTACTTGGCCAATTCCGGGGTTGTGCATGATTTACATTAGTTGTGTGAGGATGATGGAGCATAGCGAGACTATATGATTTTGTAGGGATAACTTTCTTTGGCCTTGTTATTTTGAAAGTTCATGATTACTTTGCTAGTTTGCTTGAAGTATTACTGTTTTCATGTCAATAGCAAACTATTATTTTGCATCTTACGGATCTGAACGTTCATGCCACGTGAAAGAAGTTGCAAAGGACAACTATGCTAGGTAGCATTCCACATCAAAAATTCATTCTTTATCACTTCCCTACTCGAGGACGAGCAGGAGTTAAGCTTGGGGATGCTTGATACGTCTCCAACGTATCTATAATTTTTGATGGTTTCATGCTATTATCTCGTCAAACTTTGGATGTTTTGCATGCCTTTTATTTATTTTCTGGGACTAACTTATTAACTCAGTGCCAAGTGCCAGTTCCTGTTTTTCCATGTTTTTGACCCCTTTGAGAGGAGAATTTGAAACGGAGTCCAAATGGAAGAAAATCCCCAAAAAGATTTTTTCTGGAACGGAAGAAGATCGGAGGACTTGGGAGCCAAGCCAGAAGAGCCCCAGGGGCCCCACAAGCCCCAACCCCGCGGCCAGGGGCGCCGTCCAGGCTTGTGGCCCCCCTGGAGGTCCCCTGACCTAGATCTTGTGCCTATAAATTCCCAAGTATTCCCAAAAAAATCAAGAGACGATCACAATTACTTTTCCGCCACCGCAAGCTTCTGTCTCTGCAAGTTCCCACCTGGGGCACGTCCTGGTGCCCTGTCGGAGGGGGGATTTAGATACGGAGGGCTTCTTCATCAACACCATGACCTCTCCGATGATGCGTGAGTAGTTCACCATAGACCTACGGGTCCATAGCTAGTAACTAGATGGCTTCTTCTCTCTCTTGGATCTTCAATACAAAGTTCTCCATGATCTTCATGGAGATCTATCCGATGTAATATTCTTTTGCAGTGTGTTTGTCGAGATCCGATGAATTGTGGATTTATGATCAGATTATCAATGAATCTTATTTGAGTTTCTTCTGATCTCTCTTATGCATGATTTCATATCCTTGTAATTCTCTTCGAGTTGTGGGTTTTGTTTGGCCAACTAGATCTATGATTCTTGCAATGGGAGAAGTGCTTGGTTTTGGGTTCATACCATGCGGTGACCTCACCCAGTGACAGAAGGGGTAGTGAGGCACGTATCGTGTTGTTGCCATCAAGGGTAAAAAGATGGGGTTTTCATCATTGGTTTGAGATTATCCATCTACATCATGTCATCTTGCTTAAAGCGTTACTCTGTTCGTCATGAACTCAATACACTAGATGCATGCTGGATAGCGGTCGATGTGTCGAGTAATAGTAGTAGATGCAGAAAGTATCGGTCTACTTGTCTCGGACATGATGCCTATATGCTAGATTATTGCCTTAGATATCGTCATGACTTTGGGTGGTTCTATCAATTGCTCGACAGTAATTTGTTCACCCACCGTAATACTTGCTATTTTGAGAGAAGCCTCTAGTGAACACTATGGACCCGAGGGTCTACTCCACACCATATTTTTAGCATTACACTTTTTACTTCGTTGCACTTTCCGCCTTCAGATCTCACTTTGCAAACAATCTTGAAGGGATTGACAACCCCTTTGAAGCGTTGGGTGCAAGCTTGTTTGTGTTTGCGCGGGTACTTTGGACTTGACGAGGCCCTCCTTCTGGATTGATACCTTGGTTCTCCAACTGAGGGAAATACTTACTGCTCCTGTGTTGCATCACCCTTTCCTCTTCAAGGGAAAAACCAATGCAAATCAGAGAAGTAACAAGAATAATTCCTAAGCGCCAGGGAAGGACTTTTGTTGCCGCAGCATAGTTTAGTACGGATGGCGTCCCTGTTGAGTGTGCATGCAACACCAACTACATGATCCGTCACCGCTGCCCGTCGGCAGCGGTTGCCGATCGTTGTTGCTGCTACCCCACTGTTTTCCGCCGTGGCCGCCACACCACCATCGAAAGCCAGGGCAATCTCGCGCTCTGCCACTACAACCTGAACGCGGGAGGTGGCTGTCATGGCCGCCACACCACTTTTGGCCAATGTGGCCACCACACCACTATCAGCCACCGTGGCCTCCACCTGCTCCGCCACCGTGCCCTGAAGGTAGGTGGTGACGGTCGTGGACTCCACCCCACCATTGGCCACTGTGGCTGCCAACCCACCATCGACTGTCGGGGTCATCACCCGCTCCGGTACTGCCGCCCAAAGGAGGGAGGTGGAGCCTCGCATGTGCATTAATGACCTTGGACACTAAATCGAGTTCCTGCGAGAGGAGGAGGAGCTTCTGGTCGAGCATGCAAAGAGTCTAACCACCGCCGTGGCCGCAGCAAATGTTGTTGCAGAGGCGCGGAATGAGGAGATCTACGAGGAGTCCTGCCACTTTGAGATGGTTCTTCCTGAGTGGTGGAGGGCATTTGAGGTGAGCCTCACTAAAGGTGCAACAGCGGAAGGCACCGTATTCCAGTTGTCCACCTTGTCGGTAGGCTTCTCCTCCTCTGCCTCATATTGAGCATTCTCGGCAGAGGACAGTCTATTGGAAGTAGTACAAAGCCCCTTCGTAGTAAGTAGTATTTAGGGGTTATTTTGTTTAGTTCATCTAACTATAGATGTGTTTGAATTGTACAACGCACTTAAAATTAGCTAGTATATATAGTTGAACTTGCTATTTCAGTATGTGGTTGGCAACAATTGGGGAAAAGTTTGGTCGGTTCAGATGTCGTGTTGAAATGTTTGTATAAAGAATGATTGCTTAATCTATGAATGAAATCTGTGCTTACTGAATTTTGGTTGCAAAAATTAGATAGTGCTAGTGATTTTTAGCTGCCCATTTTGACAAATGGTAGTGTTACAAGGTCGACAAAGGCAGTGTTACTAGATCGACAAATGTCAATCTTTCCAGTTTCAAAAATGGCAATATATAGACAATATGACATATGCAAATCTTACCAAATTGTGTGTACATGGTTGCACACGGGCCATATGAATAAATCGTTTGCATTGAAGGGGTGTACCAATCATGCATGCCAGATTTTCTCTTGGCTTAGCGGAGAAGGAACCACAACTCTCGATTTTCATGCCGTCTTCAATCTGAACTGTTTACCATGAAGAGATGCACAAATCCTGCACAGCAAATTTTAGACTGGCTTCTGGGGAAGGACCATAGCTCTCACTTTGCGTACGGGTGTTCCATTTATAACGTTTGCGATGAAGAGCTACAGAAAACATATGCGACACATTTTCCCTTCCACACCTCCCGTCCACTCAAGCAGTTATCCTCACGGCACCTCATAGCCATTAAAAATGTGACGCAGGGTGTCACATGAATGGTTAGCAGAATGCACACGATTTGAATTATACAAATGTTTGAGATGATAAGGTGGTAGCTAGTTGTTTCACAATGCCTTTGTTGGGTGTTCATTAGAGTGCGCCTACTCTCAAATTGGACACGAAAAATACCACAACATGTCGGGCCCCATTCCCTGATAGCATACCAAGTTTTATGAATTTCAGATGAGTTTTGGATTTACTAGAATTTTAAAACCAAGTATCTTAATGTTTGCGACCGAGGCATGATGCCGAGGTGTTTGAAGTTCATTCCCATTTCTTGCATGGGACCTAAGCATGCACCCAAGGACGCACATTCATTTTTTAACCCATTTTTATATGCACTGGAGCATGTGTATGTAGTTCAAATTTAAATTATGCATATAAATTTCCTAAAAACTCAGTTAAATATATAAAAATGTGCAATCGAACCCTAAAAAATTAAAATTTTAACAAGACACTCATATTGCTCTATGTTGCCACTAGGAAAAAATTCAAACCAAGAAGAGGCAATGTATATTGTTTCATCCACGAAGGGGGCACAAACCCCACCGGAACCATGAGGCTTGTTGTGAGAAGCTCTAGTTTGTGGGAAGCTTATACCCAAACCTGCCCCAAATGCGACATTCTTTTTACCACATCATGTTGATGCCGTTCCATGATAGCATGCCAAGTTTCATGAATTTTAGACGAGTTTTGGATTTACTTGAATTTTAAAACCATGCATATCAATGTTTGCGGCCAAGCGACGGTGCCAACGTGTTTGACATTCATTCTCATTTCTTGAATATGACCTAAGCATGCAACCAAGGACACACATTTGATTTTTCAACCTGTTTATATGCACATGAGCATATGCCTATAGTAAACATTTGAATTATGCACATAAATGACTCAAAACTCAGTTAATGTATAAAAATGTCAAAATGAACCCCGAAAAATTCCAAAATTTAACAGGACACTCCTATTGTTCTATGTTGACACGAGAAAAGAAATTGAAAGCAAGAAGAGGTAATGAAGATTGTTTCATCCAGAAAGGTGACACATTCCCTACCGGAACCATGAGGCTTCTTGTGACTAGCTCTAGTTTGTGAGAAGCTTCTACCAAAACCTATGCCAAATGGGGATTTTTTTACCACAACATGTTCATGCCATTCCATGATAGCATGCCAAGGTTCATGAATTTCAGATGAGTTTTGGATTTACTAGAATTTCAAAACCAAGTATCTCAACATTTGTCGGCGAGCCACGATGCCGATGTGTTTGAAATTCATCCCCATTTCATGCATGGGCATAAGTATTAAACCATGGACACATATATGGTTTTACAACCCATTTTGGTGCACCGAAGCATGTGCATGTAGATTAACTTTGAATTGTGCACCTGAAATGCCTTGAAAACTAAGTTAATGGATAAAAATGTCCAAACGAACCCTGACTAATTCCATCATTTAGGTTAGCTAGCTGTGTTTAATTGCTGAACTTGCTTGATTAAGAAGTGTGGGTGTACTATAGGCTCTTTTGTGTAGCCAAAATATGCAATGACATGGATGACCACTTTAACCAGGGAAATTCGGATCAAAATTTGCAGGTTCAACTCATCACACACGGGGTAAGCTATATGAATCGTTTGTGATGTCCTTGCGCGCCATTTTTTTGTTTCATCAAGCCAAATAATTCGAATTCTGCGGAAATATCTACCTTCCCGGCCCCTCCCCCTTACCAAAAGCCACATTTCCCCTATTTCCGCCTTCCTTTCCAAGTTCAATCCTTCACTCCTTGCTTGTAGAGATGCCTCCTCACCGGCAACCCTCCTTCATACTGCACGGTCTCGTCGTTCCGGGCAAGTAATTCACATTCGACCCCATCCTCCTCCTCCTTCTACATCCCACATGCACTGGTCGTCGGCGTGACACCTTCCACCCAAATCACCGACCCCTACTCAAAGTAAGATCCACCCTAAGCCATGGTGCATGAAGTATAGCTAGGAGCTGAAGGAGCATTTGGCAGCACAGAAACAAATTGCGTCCGCACGTGCGGATGAGGTTGCGATGGCTGCCATTCGTGTCGACCAGGCCACCGTCGATGCATGGCGTGCTAATGTCGCAACGCGGTTGGCAGCTTTAAACGGTAGCTCGTGGCATTTTCTCGAGGCCACCGTCGATGCCTTCGAGGAAGACTACAAGGTGGTTTCTAAGTGTGCCCGTGCTTACATAAACTCGAGAGCTAGTAGGATGGTGCCCGGAGCGGCGCAAGAAACTCCCACTATGAGGAGGGCACCCATGATGTGGAGGCTTTTCCCTCCTCCATGTCCAAGGAGCTAATCATCATCGTTATCTCCAACGATGAGGAGTAGCTTGTCTTATTAGCTCACTATAAGGACCTATATTCAATTAGCTAGCTACGCCGGTTAAGCATGTTTTGTTTACCCATTGCATGTGCTGCTCCTGCCTTTCCTTAAGAAATTCTACTGCATTGTCCTATGCATTGTTGAGGAAATCGTTAACTGGTAATTGCTCGGTTGGCTGGTGAGTAGGGGATTAATGGGATAATTGGCAACTTAATCGGCCATTTAATCCATCAATCGGATGATTTATCAGTTAATCGGCTACTCGGTGACCCTGCGCGTAGGGATTAATCGGCAAGTTAACTGGTTAACTGGACGAATTCTTGAACAGGGGTCATATGTACTTTAACATGCAATCTGATCCTCTAGTGTATATGTTCTATATGTTGTGAAATGTAGTGCTCACTTATTAACTGATTGGTTAATTTGTTATTGTGTTCAGTTGACTGTTTGGTTCAAATTTTCAATGTGATGTTCAATTCTTCTGGGTGCAATTTTGTTTTGTCTTCCATGTGATAAATAAATCGAATTTGGTTGTACAAAGTACATGAGAAACAAATACAATTGCTATATTTCCAAGTTGTCAAGTATGCTTGGTTTGGTTAACTGTGTGATTTACTAGTATGCTATATATTGTGCAATGTGGTGATGAATTAATGTTTGATTCATTTGTTGTGTTGTTTAGTTATATGTTTCGTTGAATTCTTCAAAGCGATGCTCAATTGTTGTTGGTGCATTTTTTAATTGTCTACCATGTGAGAAATAAATCGAATTTGGTTGTACTAAATACATGAGAAACAAATACAATTGCTATATTTCCAAGTTGTTAAGCATGCTTGGTTTCGTTAATTGTCTGATCTTTTAGTATGTTATATATTGTGCAATGTGGCCCTGAGTTAATGTTTGATTCATTTGTTGTGATGTTTGTTAATTGTTTGGTTCGATTCTTCAATGAGATGTTTAATTGTTGTTGGTGCATTTTCTAGTGTCTACCACACGAGAAATAAGTCAAATTTGGCTATACTAAATGTCACATCCCTGGAACCCTAACCAAAGTATAGCATTGTGCTCATATCTTCTTTGCATTGCATCCAAGAAAATTGCAACAAGATCAAAGCAAGTGGTGAAGCAAAACTCAAAAACCCTAGCCACTTCTCAAATTAAAAGAAATTCCAAACTTGTTAAAATCAATGAACCCAAAATGGCCTCAAGAAAAGTTCAACTTTTCTGATAATTCCTGAAAGCAAATAATCAGTGAAGAAAGCTATTTTCATAACACATTTGGCATTTTATTTAAATACAAAAAGCCACTGAATTCAAGTTTAAATTTGAATTCAAAAACTTTAAGTTTTAAAAAATGTTGAAAACTTCAGGAATGGTTGGATATATTCCAACTAATATTCTGGTGTGTTCAAAATAATTTTATAAACTATTTTGGAGCTGAAATAAATAGAAAATCAAAATAGTTAGCAAATCAGAAAACAAAACAAGAAAAAAATGCAAAACACTTACCTGTCGCTTACCTGGCCCAGGCCCAGCTCCCCTGTCGTCTTCCGCCTCGCCAGTAGGGAGCAGGAGGTGGCCGCCGCGATGCCCGGCGCCTCCACGCAGCTCCCTGCTTGCCTGGACGTCCCGGTGCGCTGGCAAGACGGGGATAACCTCCCCGAGCATGGCCCTATCCATCCCCACGACCCATTCCTCCCCTCTCCTCCCGGTTGCTCTGTTCCCCACTGCCGCCATTGACACGAGCTCGAGCTCGAGCTCCCAAGCCCTCTAGCCACAGTTTCTTTCCCCCGCGTGCTCCATTCGCTCCGCCTCGACACGCTGGTCGTCCCTGCCCAAGAAGAAGGTCCCTCGAGCCCTGCAACGCCCACGGCACCGTCGTCTTCAAGCTTCGGCCGCCGGCGAGCTTCGTTCGATTCGTCGCCCATAGCGCCTCCCCGAACCGTCTAAGCCCTCCACTGCACTCCCTGTGAGATTGCGCTCATTTCCCCTCTTCTTCCCCTCGGTTTCGTGCCCCCTAGCCAGTGGACCGATGAGCCCGAGCTCCGGCCGTCGCCTCAGCTCGTCGCTGGTGACCTCCGGTCCTCCCCAGTCCTCCCTCAGGCCAGTACTGGATGAGGCCGAGGCTCGGGATCCTCCCAGTGCTCTCGGCTCTCGATCCCGAGCACTACAGCTAACTCCGGTGACTCTCCGGCAGAGATCCGCCGTGGATCTGGTCGCCGCCGGTCAGTTCCGGCAGGATCTGACCTAGCCCCGCTAATCCACCCATTTAAACGCTAATTAGTCACTGACCAGTGGGCCCAGGCACAAGTCAAACGCAATCAGGGGCTGGTCAGCGCGGGATTATTCCTGTCAGGCTGACCAGTGGGTCCCCCCTGTCGGGTTTGACCTGACCAGGTCAGCCAACGGCTGACGCCATGCTGACGTGAGCCTGACGCAATAAGTAGTTTTCTGAATTAAAAGAATTCCAGAAAATGCCCAAAACTTCTAAAAATCATAGAAATTAATCTGTAACTCCAATGAAAATAATTTATATATGAAAAAGTATCAGAAAAATCCAAGGAATCTGAATATGTCATTTTCAAACATGTTTGAAAATGTTACTAGACCAAACATGTAAAATAATGAATAGTTTAAATTTAATAAATGCTTTGGAGATGGAATTTGAAAATCATTTGAATTCCACTTCAAATGCTATGATCAAACATTGTTCAATCACAACCAGCAACTTAACATATCATTCTCATGCATGTTAAAAACAAGTTGATCTGAGCATCAGGTCGAATCAGTTAAAATGGTATTCGAGAATACCTCGTTTGAAGTGACATTTGAATCTGATTCAAATCAACTTCATACTTAATAAATGATAGCTACATTAGCATACCACCTTGCATCCTCATGCCATGCTCATGCATCATTTTGTTCAATATGATTGTTATTGGTTGATGTCATTTCTTTCGGTAGGCTCCGCTCCTCCGGATTCCACCGAATATCCGACTGACGGATATTGTCCCTCCTCTGAGCAACAAGGTAAGCAACCATTTTGATCATCCCGATAAATCCCATGTTCTCGCTCCTGCACTTACTTATTCCATTAGGATTAAATGCTTCAAATGCTTTTGCCACGTTAGTTGAACCCACTTCCTTTGCATGACATGTCTTTGTCGCAGTAAATAGCTGAACCTTACAACCGTGCATACCTGGTAGTTTCTTGAGCCATGATGTGCCTTATCATGCTATGCATGCTATGCTTAGAGTTGTGTATGGTCTGTCATCTGGGAGATGAACAGAACTGTGAGAATGTGTTCAGTAAGTAAAGGTTGTGTGTTGAACCTGATTTGGTAAAGGTACCGGTGAAAGGCTATGTAGGAGTACATGGCGGGTTGTTTCATTGGAACCGTCCTTAGGAACTGAGTTCCGTGTATGTAATCCAAGACGAGATACTACCACATGCTGGGCCCTGAAATATGACCCCGCTCGAATTATTAATCGCCTAGTACTCGGTCCAGGAGTTGCAAGTAGTTTCTGGTGTTTATAGTCATGTTGGAGGCCGTGCGTAGCGCTGACCTGAGAGGTGGGCTGTGATGCGGTAGGCGGTGGCACGGTGTACCAAGTGGCACCTGGATGGTGGGCTTGGGAACCCTGCGCACATCGTTTGGGGCCGTGGCGGAAACCTCGGCCGGACTTCCGTGCAGGTTACCCTCAGATAGGCGATAGACCTGGACTAAGTATTAGCGTGGTTAACGGTCGTGGCCGACTCCCTCGCTGGGCTTCCGCTTGAACGTTGCCGAGGTGCATGACGTGCACATGGCGATAAGTGGCGAGCGCGTGTGTGAAGAAGTACACCCCTGCAGGGTTATGATCTATTCGAATAGCCGCGTCTGCGGATATGGACTACTTGGAGACATATGTTGTTCATAGATAATTTTAATGGATACTCATTAAATTGTCAAGATAAGCGTGAGTGTCGTGGACGGCATTTCCGTGTGGAGACGGAATGATTCCACGATGGAGTATTGTTGTGGTGTTAGTGGACTCATGTATGAGAAATCAAGTTGTCAAAAACTATTTTAAAATGCAAGTTGTCTAGCCACGAGTCAAATGCTGGCTTTCCGCATGAAACCCCACAATTCCTTATTGATACATTGCATGAGTAGATAGTTATCCTAAAGTCTTGCTGAGTACTCTTGTACTCATGTTTGCTTAATATTTGTTGCAGAGGTTGTTAATGACCCTAATGGAGGGTTCTTCCTAGACATCGACGACGACGAGTAGCTGGTATCCCAGCTACGATCTGGCCCTAGGGTGGGTCTGTAGTATAGTCAGGCCATGTGCCTTCTAGTTTCATCTGTCTGTACTCAGACAGTTTATCTACTTCCGCTGGCTTGTAACTTGAATGACTGCTATGATGGGTCGTGAGACCCTACTGTGTAATATTATGTGTATGGCTCTTCCGAGACTTTTAAATAAAGCTTGTATGTTTACGGTTATTTTGTGATGCCATCGATGTATCTATACATATCGGTATGCCATGCGTACTTGTGTTGTACTGATATGTATGGGGTTCGATTACCTAGTCGTAGTCTTTAGTAGCATTCCTTACCGGGAAATGCCCCTTTGTGATCCAACGAGCCATGGTAATTCGCTACTGCTCCGGACACATTGGTTGACCGGCATGTGTCCTTCTTAGCTGTTGTGTCTGTGCCCGTTGGGGAAATGTCACGCGATGTAATGGAGTCCTTGTAGCTTGCTACGACTTGTCTACATTCGCTGGTGACCGACACCTGCTTTGTTGGGTCATGTATGCATGTCCCTGTGCGGAACTGCCACTTTGGTTTATGACTAGACATGTCGATCGGGGTTCTTTGTCATTGGATTGCTAGCGACACAATTGCATACGCGAGTCAAAAGGCGTGAACGGTCCCGGCTAAGGTAAGGCTGAAACCGTGGGGATAACCGTGCGTGAGACCACAAAGAGATGCGATGTGTTACAGGCTGGATTCCTATGGCTTAGGATCGGGGTCCCGACACTAAATACATGAGAAACAAATATAATTGCTATACTTCCAAGTTGTTAAGCATGGCTGGTTTGGTTACTGTGTGATCTTCTATTAGGAGTATGTTATATTGTGCAATGTGGTGCTTAGTTAATGTTTGGTTCATTTGTTGTGGTGCTCAGTTAATCTGCTGAATGTGCAACATGTTTATTTTTCATTAACATATTTTACTGATGTCATGCCAACCCTCACTTACCCTGATCAATAACTACCTTATATGTGTTGCAGGGAAACAATGGGAAGCATTGAGGTTTACAATCGAGGTTTGCACATGCATGGTCCTTTGTCTAATTGTAGCACATTATTGTGCAACTGCAGGATCCGTTCTAATATTCAGTTTTTTTTAACAATTTGGTCTTGCACATGTAGGTCTTGGTGTTAGAGGATTTCACCCACTGTTCGACCCTTTTTGCATATGGGAAAATGAGTTGTCCATGAATATCAGTCAAGTCAAGATACTCACAAAGATTGTTAGGATAAAGAAACTAGCGACAATAAAGAACAAGATCTTTGTATGCACAATGAAGAACACATCAGTGCACTACAGGATGGTACTATCTATTATACCTTGTCTTTTTTATACCCTTGCTCCATTTCATATCTAGAGAAGATATTTATGCATATCCTTGTTTTCAGGCCTTTTCAAAGCAGTTCACTTATGATTACCTCTTAAACCACCTGTATGGTGAGGAGGCGAGGAAGGTATTCATACAACACCCACGGTACAATCTTTAAGTCTTCCTTAAGAAGACAAAGGATGGACAGTCAATCATCCATAGGCACTAGCCTAAAGTTGCAAAGACCTTCAACATTAATGAAGGCTCAATATTTTCCTTCCGCTTCAGCAGTTTTCCACATGATATTCATCTGTCTATCTACCGTCTATGATGCTAATTCCCAAAGGTTATACATGTTGCATGTGAAACTTAGTGCTGGTGCAGTTGTGTAATGGGGTAGCTAGCTATATGCCTATATGGTATAACTCAGTGCTGAAGCTACATGATGTTGTACTCTGATGTATTTCTATTATGAAATCTTGGTTCCGTAATACGATGAAATATATTGTGTGCTTAACATGAAATGTCTATTTTATTAATAAATGGATTATTAATTATAGGCTAATTAGCCTACTAATTCGGCTTCTCTATTGCAAACGGTTATTGAGAAAACACCATGGGCGATGGACAAAAAGGTGTTGGATCAATGGACAATCACACACGACGTCCTCTTGAAAACTGTTTGTGTTAGGCCTCCTTGCGCAACCGTTTTCCACATAAAAAGGTCAGTCTATGCCACACAGTTTCTTATACGCACCATGCGCGATGCATTTAAGAATGCAAATGATAAAAAAAATATCGTGTGCAATGGCAATGGTGTAATTGATGATTTGATGTGGAAAATTTTGTGTGATGTACGTGTGAATAGAAAAGTTTGTTTGGGATTCATCGTGTGAGATGTGCATACGAACGAAAACGTTGTCCTAGCATTGACTGTGTGGGATGTACATACAAACGGAAATGATTTGGCATGTATATTTGTATGTGATGGCTAGCGTGATCGCACACGAGCTCATTTTGCACATCATGTGTGACCGGAGGACCTAACGCCGATGGTTTCTAGGTCGTGTGGGAAGGACCCCCTATCATCCACACTCACTAGGCGACGGTTTAAAGTACCATCACGGAAAGGGGTTAAAAACTGTTTGTATAGCACGTCCTTGTACCAATGGTTGAATGAAGGTGAATAAATAAATGGCATGTGGTCCATGTGTGTAATACCTAAGATGACACATGTATCTCACACCATTCGAGCGAACTATTTGCGATGCACGCACCGGAAATGGTAGATAAACGAAATAGCCTCAAATAAAAAAGAAATGGGCACATTGCATGATCCATCAATAATGATTAAAAAATGAGTTACGTGTGTGATACACTTCATACAATTCATCCATGCGAACTGCTTGTGATGATCTAAGGTAACACCAATGATTCACCACAACGTGATGAATGCGATACATGGCATACAGGTCATTCGAATGAACTGTTTACAATGAGCCAAAATAACACAACGAATCGCCACAATAAGATGTGTGTGATAAATAACACAAAGGATTCACGTTAATAGGTTGTGTGTGTTTTTCGAAAACCGTTGCAAGAAAACAATTTTCTATGGTTGTTAAAATCATTACAGAGGTGTTCCTTAGTTTAGTCGTTAGCTATGTGACTTGCTATGTCTGCAAAACATCATGATGTAGCCGAGTCACTACAAACACGATAGACCCCCTGGAAATCTATACTCCACTTAACCTGGATGACAACATTTTGAAAAATCAACAAGATAATACTGAAGCATCAATATTTTCATCCTAGGTTGGTCTAAGAGAAGCATACAATTCCATCTACCAAACTGCTTGAAACTTAAGGTTGTAATTGCATTGCATTATATAGTTCATTAGACACAATACGCTCACCACTTAACATAGTTCGACCATATTTCAATGATATACATAGGGTACTAGCTACTTAACATATTTGAACCATAGATATAAGACGCACAAACTAGAATACTACTTAACATAATTCAAACCAACATACCTCCCATCTAGCTGCCAGGGAATGGGCATCACTGACCTAACCTAAGCTTGCCAAGTACTCAACCCACGTGACATGCGCCACCCAGCGAGAAAGCTTATGCTTGAAGGGGCCAATGGCTTGTCCCGCTGCATGCTAAAGAATACTTGAAAACCTATTGTCAACGATTTGGTTGCGGAACTAGTATATGAAGCCCCTAGTCCTAGGACTAACACGCCTTTGATGCTCTCCCGTATAAAGGCCCTGAAGCTTTTTTTTCTTGTACTTCTTACCCTCACCTTCATCGATATCAACATTGTGAAATAGCAACTATATATAGTAAAGAAATGTAGCGTAATTATATTTTAGAATGCAAATTGAGCAGAAAGAGTTTATGGAACATAATATAATAGATGATAGCATAAATCATGTACCCTAAATCCTCAAGTGATCATGATGACGGAAATGCATAAGCATAATTTATGAGGTGCTACATATACAGCTAAAGCTAATTAATCATATATTAGAATTTTGGATTTAAACTTTAAAAACATTAATATAATATGAAGCATATAGCAAAATCGTGTATAAGAGAGAAAAAAATAGAATGAGTTAAAGAGTGTCAACTAAAAAATAATAGTGAAGGATCAGCTATACATGTATATGTTCAAAGCGCTCAACACATATACCATGTTGACCAGAGTACACAACTTTGTGCAACAAAATTAACTCATGACTTCAAATGCAAGAACTAGTGATGTACCATGGCATAGTTGCATATATATATATAGATGTACCAAGGCAAAAAAGTGACTTATAACTTACATGGATGACTTGTTGATGTTCCACTAATGCATGACAATATAAAATAGGTAGTGAGTTGTAGCTATCTAATATATATTAGAACTATTTTAATCCTAGGATCATAATCTCTATGATTAAAGGGGATCTGCCGTCTGTCGTGATGGTTCAACCTCGTTACCTCCCCCACCCCCTCCGATTTGCTGACTCCCTCGTTCGCACGAAAAAAATCATCAGAAAAAAAATTCCATATTACAAAAACGACTCCACGTCTTCCATCGAAAGGAAAAAAACCGTAGTTCAGCACATCCTCCACCTTTGCCCCTGGCCTGGAGTCCTCACCTCCAAAACTTTCTCGAATTAGAACCACACGACGCCGCCGCCTCATCTTCCGCGACCACCTGTGTGCCCCAACACACTCCCGATCCAGGCAGCATATAACCATATCGCTATTCCATATGCAACTGCGCCGCCCTACAAAATCACTATGTCGCACCTTCATCTTTACTGAGCCGTGGGCAAACGGAAGCAGAATCCTCTTCTGATGTGGAGGTCTTACCGGAGGCCGGGGATTCCAAGTGTCCAACCACCGAGACGGCCGTTGGGGGTTTCTGCTTGCGGTTGATCCCTTCCATGACTAATTACGCAGCGTCGACTGTTGTGGCTGGATCGAGGGCACAACAACCCGGTAAGTTCTTTCTCTTCCTTCTCTTCTCTTAATTTTTGTACGGTTCTCTTATTGTTCTGACTTGTAATGTAAGAACACGACTTTGATCTTGATTTCTTGGTTATGACTTGCACTAATATTGTTGATACAGATTCTTCCATTAACTTCATGTGATCTTTCAAACATGGAGCAGGAGGAGGATCATGTGCCTAGCACGTGATATCAAAATCTCAGTTATCTGCAACGTATACCAAATAGTTATGCTTTCCATGATAAAGAAAATATACGATCATGGGCTTCTATTATTTCTCTATACATTTAACATTTTGACAATTTCTCAAAAGAGGAAGTAAATAAGCATTGCTAACATATAAGGAAAACTATATTTTTCAGGTTTGTAACTATTGCTAGAGTTTGCATGATTTGTCGCAGCAATTTGATAGCCATGTTGTTCATGATATGATATTCATATTAAAAATAGTGAACGAACCTCAGGCCTCCGTGTCGCCTCTCCCCACGGGCGACCCGGGCGGCGACTCTAGATCCGACCGCGGGCGGCTTCTCATCACCCCTCCCCTAACTCCGTCGTTGGCGGGAGCCGCTTGGGCAAAGCCCCTTGCGGTGGCTGGCAGTGGGGCACCCTCTCTCTTCGTCTCGTGGTGGTGGGCATGGGGCAGCCGGCCGAGCCGGAGGCGTCGGGCATGCGCAGGGTCCGGCAGCGCGGCGGCGGGGTCTTTTGGCGACGACGTGCGCTGGCGGTGGCACGACAACCGTGGGGCACCTGCTTGGCACGCGGCGGATGTGTCCAGTATCTGCTGGCGGGGTCCGGATCTGGATCTTAGGAAGCTACGGGTGGTCGCCTCCTGGTCGGCGTGTCTTCCTCTGCTTAGCGGAGCTCAGGGCCTTGCCCGTTCGGAGCTGGCGCTAGGGAGTGCGAGGCGGCCCAGGCTATGCACGGTATGGACCTGGGGCTGCTGCGTCTTCTTGTGATGCTGCAGTTGCTGGTGAAGGGGGCGGCGTTGTTGGGTGTGATGGAGGGGGTGCTAGCGACCGGATTCAGTTTGACCGGCACCGGCTCGCCGATGATTGTTGGTGAAGAGGTTGGTGGCTCCTGCATGGTGAAAATGTCGTCATCTCGTAGGAGGTGTGTGGGTCAGCGGGCTTGCGGACCGGTGGTGCTGCACCACCGATTGCGTGGGGTTGCTCGGCGAGATGGCTCCGGGCGAAAGCCTAGACGGCACAACGTCTGTGGACGTCGTTTTCCACCTTGGGGTTCGTTGTGGACCCTCTCCTCGCCCAGCACCTTCGGACCATGGCCATCGGGGGAATCCTAAGACTCCAAGGCGAGTCAGGTGACGGCGTCGTTCCCACATCGCTACCCCCTTGGTATAGTATTATGGTTGTGATGGATAGGCCGCAGGGAGTAGCCATTTGAGAAGAGTGTGGTAGATAGATTAAAGAACCGACGAGGTCATGCACATGGCGATAGCAGCACATTAGAGTTAACTTCATATTCCTCGTTGACTTGCAGGATTGGCTTCTTTCCCATTAGTTCAATACTTCCAATTGTTCCAGGGTAACTATATTGGAGACAAACATAATCTAGTGAAGTACGTACTTTGTTTCAATAGTATATCTCAGATGTTGAAAGAAGATTAAATAAAAGAGCTAAGATAAATTGAAGAAAATAGGAGAGGCTTGCACCTGTACTAATCAGTTTGAATTGGCTTTTGAGAATCTCTAAAAGTGGAAACCATGTTCTTGATATATCTCTGATTGATAGTTTATGCATTGCTGCACAGTGGTAAATATATATGTTCTTGCCAAGCAAAAATCTCCAGTAGTCAGACTTCAATAAAACAGTATGACAATAATTTAGCATCTTTTCACTGATTTTTAGTATATGCCAATATATGAGCATCATTTTTCACAAGTTTTAAAAGGAATAATTCAAAATCTGCAGATGATCACTATAGTGTCAAATCCAATTTCCTTTGCCATCTTATGGGTGAAGATGCATTGTAAAAAGTGAATCATATTAGCGTTTCCCTAACCCTGAAATTGATGCTTGTTATAATGTGCAGACTTCCAAATTCGGACAATTTAGATCATGGTATGATTTGGAGAGTTGATGCATGATTGCAGATGGCTACCAAAATGAAAAAAAATCAATTATCACCAATATAGAGGTATTTCACATGTGCAGGTTTGATTCATGATTGCAGGTGCATGTAGGATTCAATTTGTGCATGAAAAGTCTATATATGCATATCCAATAATGATTACTTCATTTTCAAATTCAAATGTGCATGTGTTGTGCGCATGATAAGTGCATGAATAAATTAGTATCATGTTGCGTGCACATTGTGCTTTTTTTAATAATGTGTCATATTTCAATTTTTATGTTTGAATACTGATGTGTGTAGAACTACTTCCTTCAGTGAGTGAGCTAGACTGCATCACGTGTTATCATAGCCTACCACTGCCAGTCAAGTATCAAGTTGGTTCTCGATCGTTATCGAGCTTGACGAGTACTTCCTCTCTCGCTGCTTCGCTGATCCAGGCCCCATTTGCGTGGGAGCTACTTTTTTGATAGATTGGAAAAGGACATGCTTTGATAGGAGAAAAGGAACCGGAACAGCATAACATGGAAATAGATCGAACATGCATATCACAAGAAACTTTCAGTGAAATTTCATTATGTACATTTCCGATGTTAGATATTGAGAACTTGAAGAATAAACACACACACTTATATATTCCCTGTGATGGTAGTTTGTTGTCATAGTTTTCTGTTAACCAGGGATGTTGGATCTTAGTGTCATGTTGAAACTTGGAGGTGATCTTATCATATGCTTTTTGGGTTGTATACTATATAATAGAAGATTTTGAAAAGAGGGTTTATACACCGTGGCAAGAAAAAGGTGAAGGGAAAGAAATGGCAATGAGAAAGATATCGCTTTATCTTCTTACGAGGAGAGACTGATTGAAGAGACACGACAATTGCCTATGCAGGAAGAAGCATGAGGGAATAATCATATAGAGAATGAATTTATTGTTATAGATATCAAAATCACATGATGTCATGTTTCAAAGACACTTTTAAATTAAAACAATTATTTAATGGAAAAGTCCCTAAATCAACCGGTTGATGTTTCCTTCACGTAAACCGCCTCCTACTATTGACACGTGTCTTCGATGGGCCCTGTCCATGCATCCTCTTCCAGCGAACCTGCTAGCCTTATCTCCTTATCCTTCCAGAGCTAACGAGAACCGCTGGAGTTTTTCACCAAGGCCGATTCTCTTTTCTCCTCCACGCCATTGCTTGTTGCGTCCGACATGGCTTCACCCGCTGCTGCGCGAGACCACCACATGTTAGTGCTGTCGTCGCCGCGACGCATCTGCCATGGCAACTGCATGCTGATACGTCTCCGTCGTATCTACTTTTCCAAACTCTTTTGCCCTTGTTTTGGACTCTAATTTGCATGATTTGAATGGAACTAACCCGGACTGACGCTGTTTTCAGCAGAATTGCCATGGTGTTGTTTATTTGCAGAAATAAAAGTTCTCGGAATGTCCTGAAAATTTACGGAGATTTTTTCTAGAATAAAAGAAAAATACCTGCGCAAAGATCCACCGGAGGGGGCGTGCCAGTGGGCCGCAATCCCACAGGCCGCGGCCACCCCCCTAGGCCGCACCGTGAGGGCTTGTGGGGCCCACATGGCACCACCGCCCCCAAACTCAGCGCTATATCTTCCGTCTCGCTCGGAAAAAATTAGAGAGAAGGTTTTCATCGCGTTTTACGATATGGAGGCACAGCCACCTCTTTTTCTTCATCTGGAGGGCATATCTGGAGTCCGTTTCGGGCTCTGGAGAGGGGAAATCATCACCATCGTCATCATCAACCTTCCTCCATCGAGAATTCCATGATGCTCTTCATCGTTCGTGAGTAATCTCATCGTAGGCTTGCTGGACGGTGATGAGTTGGATGAGATCTATCATGTAATCTAGATAGTTTTTGACGGGGATTGATCCCTAGTATCCACTATGTTCTAGATTGATGTTGCTACTACTTGGCTATGCTTAATGCTTGTCACTAGGGCCCGAGTGCCATGATTTCAGATCTGGACCTATTATGTTGTCGCCAATATATGTGTGTTTTAGATCCTATCTTGCAAGTTGTAGTCACCTACTATGTGTTATGACCCGGCAACCCCGGAGTGACAATAGCCGAAACCACTCCCGGAGATGACCATAGTATGAGGAGTTCATGTATTCACTGCGTGTTAATGCGTTGGTCCGGTTCTTTATTAAAAGGAGAACCTTAATATCCCGTAGTTTCCATTAGGACCCCGTTGCCACGGGAGGGATGGACAATAGATGTCATGCAAGTTCTTTTCCCTAAGCATGTAGGACTACATACGGAATACATGCCTACATTAGATTGACGAACGGGAGCTAGTTACTTATCTCTCCTTGTTATAGCTGTCACATGATGAATCACATCCGTCATACTAATCCATCACCGATCCACTGCCTACGAGTCTTTTACTACTGGTCCTTGTTACGTTACTTTGTCTAGGCTTATCCCTTGCTACAAAAGGGATTGGGCCACTTTGCTACTACTGCTACTGCTGTTACTTTGCTGCTACTGCTACTGTTGTTCCTTGCTACTTCGCTGTTACTTGTTGCAAGATCTTTTCCGACACTGTTGTCGGGGAAGAATAGTTACTCGCCCACGTGCAACCTACTGGCGCCATTGATACAACAGTTAGGAATAGTCTTTCGTCAACGGATCGTTTCTGGCACCGTTGCTATCATACTACTTTGCTACTAATACTTTGCTTGCAGACACTAATCTTTCAGGTGTGGTTGAATGTGACAAACTCATCTGCTAATACTTGAGAATATTCTTTCGCTTCCCTTTTGGTGAACCAACAAATTTGGGTTGAATACTCTACCCTCGAAAACTGTTGCGATTCCCTATACTTGTGGGTTATCAAGACCCTTTTTCTGGCGCATTTGCCGAGGAAGCACAACTATATTCTTTGAGTCACTTGGGATTTACGTCTGCTGATCACTATGAGGAATCCGAAAGATCCAAGAACTAAAATCTTGCCTTCCACTACGAGGAGAGGTAAGGAACTGCCATCTAGCTCTGCACTTGATTCACCTTCAGTTATGAGTAAGTTTGCGACAGCACCTCCTGCTAGAAATCTTGATATGTCGCCTATGCCTGATGATGCTATGCTTGATACTATGCCTGATGATGCTATGCTTGATACTATGTCTGATGATGCTATGCTTGATACTATGCCTGATGATGCTATGCTTGATAGTATGCCTGATGATGCTATGCCTGATACTGCTTTGCCACTAGGTGCCCTTGATGCACATATTGCTAGAGTTGCTGCTAGATGTGATGATACTTCTGAATCTGCTGATAGTATTGAAGTAGAACCTTCTATTTTGCCTGCTAGAACTAGCTCTCCTATGCCTGAATTGCCTGATATGCCTGATACGCGCTATGTTATGGAGGGAGAGATAGCTGAGGATTTTCTTGCGTTAAGGATAGCTATGATGTTGAGAAAATACTGCGCAAGTGGAAAGAAAAATCTCTGAACGCTAGGATGAAATACGACCCGAAGTTTGCCACTTCGCCTATCTTTGTGACCGATAAAGATTATGAATTCGCCTATCTTCGACCCTGAGTTAATCACTCTGGTCGAATCTGATCCTTTTCGCGGTTATGAGTTTGAAACGGTTGTAGCCCATCTTACCAAACTGCACGATACAGCCACCCTATTCACTAGCGAGGAAAAGATCCGCCACTACTACATGCTCAAGCTGTTTCCTTTCTCGCTAAAGGATGATGCTAAGACCTGGTTCAGTTCTCTTGCTCCTGGTTGTGTGCGTAGCCCCCAGGATATGGTCTACTACTTCTCTGAAAAATATTTCCCTGCCCATAAGAAGCAATCTGCCTTGAAGGAAATATACAACTTTGCTCAAGCTGAAGAAGAGAGTCTCCCACAAGCTTGGGGGAGGCTCATCCAGCTGCTAAATGCTTTTCCTGATCACCCTCTTGAGAAGAATGAAATACTTGATATCTTCTATAATGGACTTACCGATGCTTCCAAAGATCATCTAGATAGTTGTGTTGGTTGTGTTTTTAGGGAACGAACCGTAGAACAAGCTGAGATTCTATTGAATAACATCTTGTGCAATGAGAATGCTTGGACTATTCCCGAACCACCTCCTAAGCCAACTCCGAAGAAAAGAGGTATTCTATTCCTCAGTCCTGAAGATATGCAAGAAGGCAAGAAATATATGCGAGAGAAAGGCATTAAATCTGAAGATGTCAAAAATCTACCACCTATCGAAGAGATCCATGGTCTCGATAACCCAATACAGGTAGTAGAAGTAAATTCTCTGCGTAGGTTTAATGAGAGTGATATTCCTTTTGATAAACCTGCTAGCTTATGCTTGGATGAATTTGATAAATTCGTTGCCAAACAACAGAGTTTCAGTGATTATGTTAGCAGACAATTGGAAAAGAATGCTCGTATGCTTGTGTGGACAGAAACATCAATGATCTTAAACTTCTGAGTAAACATGCCTCTATGGTTACTACTCAGGTAGAACAAGTACTTAAAGCTCAGAATGACTTGCTCAATGAGTTGAATGACAATTCTGTCAGAGTCGTCACTAGAGGCGGTAGAATGACCCAGGAACCTTCGTATCCTGAGGGTCATCTGAAGAGAATTGAACAAGATTCTCAAGGAGTTAGCACTGATTCACCTAGTCATCCTAGAAAGAAGAAGAAAGATGATAGGAACCTGCACGCTAGCAACCCTGTTGCTGCTACACCTGAGAGTCCAAACGATGTCTCTGTCTCTGATGTTGAAACACAATCTGGTGATGAACATGAGCCTAATGATGATATCAATAGTGATGTTCATGAAGATGCTCAACCTAGCAATGAAAAGGATGTGGAGATTGAACCTGATCTTGATAACCCACAACCTAAGAATAGAAGATACGATAAGAATGACTTTGCTGCTAGGAAGCACGGTAAAGAAAGGGAACCATGGGTTCAGAAACCCATGCCCTTTCCTCCGAAACCATCCAAGAAAAAAGATGATGAGGATTTTGAGCGATTCGTTGAAATGATCAGACCTGTCTTTCTGCAAATGCGTTTGATGGATATGCTCAAGATGTCTCCGTATGCTAAGTACATGCAAGATATTGTGACTAATAAGAGGAGGATACGTGAGGTTGAGATTTCCACCATGCTTGCTAATTATACCTTCAAGGGTGGAACTCCTAAGAAACTAGGTGATCCCGGTGTGCCACTATACCTTGCTCCATTAAAGGCAACTATGTTAGAACTGCGTTATGCGACCTTGGAGCCGGTGTTAGTGTTATGCCTCTCTCTCTATCGTAGGCTTGAACTGGATAAGTTAACACCCACCAAAATCTCTCTGCAAATGGCTGACAAATCAACTGCTTTCCCTATTGGCATTTTTGAGGATGTGCCTATTGTGGTTGCTAACACCACTATCTTAACAGACTTTGTTATCTCGGATATTGCCAAGGACGATGCCATGGTTCTCATCCTCGGAAGACCCTTTTTGAACACTGCAGGGGCTGTTATAGATTGCAACAAAGGTAATGCCACTTTCCATGTCAATGGTAATGAGCATACGGTGCACTTTCCGAAGAAACAATATCGAGTACATTGCATCAATGCTATCGAAAAAACTTCATCGATTCTCATTGGGAGCTTTGAATGCCCTATTCCTCGTGCCAAGATGAACTATGACTTGCTTGTTGGGGAGATACACATCCCCAATGAGGTAACCTAGTGGCTATTCAAAAATTCTCCATTCTCTTTTGCGATTCAAAAAGGTTTGTCGAGGAGACTTGATCAACCTCGTTGGCGGATTTTCTTTCGATGACCATGAGATGGATGAATCGAGGAGTCACAAACGTCTGTTCCAAGCTTTCACTTTAGGTTGCTTAGAAGAAAAATGATAGGTTTAGTTTAGTTTTCCCTGTTTTCTATTTTAGCGTCCGGTAGAAAAATACCCCGAAAATAAAAGTTCCCCGAACGCCGTGAAAATCGAGTATGAATTTTTCTGGAATATTTGAAAAATTCTGAGACAGAGAGTTTGTCTGGGGGCCACAAGCCCTAGGGGTGCGGGCACCCCCTAGCCTCGCCACCCAGGCTTGTGGGGCCCATAGGCACCCCCTCCACTCATTCTTGCTCTCATATGGTTCTCCTACCTCCAGGAAAAATCGTTTCGTAGCTCAAACCCGTGTTCTTGCTCCTCTTGCTGGGATTTTTGATCTCTTTTCTCAAATGACCATACTCCGAACTGTTTTGGGGAAATTACTCCTTGGTAAGTGACTCCTCCATTGGTCCAATTAGTTTTTTCTCTAGTGCCTTATACTCCACGTATTTTTGCTGCCTTGGTGACCATGTTCTTGAGCTTTGCATGCTAATTTTAGCTGGTCCCAAGTAGTTTTGATGCGTAATATGGCCTCTAGGCACTTGTGGAAGTAGTTGCTACTAGTTTAGTTGAGCCTTGTTCACTTTTCCTTTGGGTCACTGAAAATTTCAGAAAAGGAAGATGTTCAGGAGAAATTTTAATGGTGGTTCCTCAAGCAAGAGAGGTCCCCGTCTTGCAATTCAGGAGCCTGATCCTTACCAACCTAGGGACGCGCAGATACAACCATGTGAATGGCCTTCTGATGAATTTATGATTGAGGCAGGTTTCAAAGATGAGTTTGATGCACTTGTTCACAACGTCGGACTCGAAGAATTCATCTTCGATAAATGTGAACAGTATGTTGCTCTCACTGCCTCTTTTGTTCGTAGATTCAAATTTTCAGCTGGCCGTAAGCCATCGGTACTTTTTGATCTCTATGATAAATCGTATACCATGGATTTAGAGGATTTCAATAGAGTTTGCAAAATACCTACTTGGGGTAGCCTCAATGATCCTCCTAAATCTTCGGTTAGAGATTTTTGCTCTTGTATTACTGTTGGAGAAACTAGAGACATTACGCAAGCTACCATGGGGAGTATTCATTTTCCTGCCTTGCATTACTTTGCCCTCTTCATAGGCAGATGCATTAATGGCAAGATTGAGCATTGTCACCTCTGCGCACCCGACCTTAGTATCCTTAAGAGCGCAGTTACGGGTGACAAAAGCTTCAACATGGGAGCTATTATAGCAAGGTGGCTGAATAAGAATGCTATTGAAGGGGATTTCTTTGGTGGCATCTATGCTACTCGCATAGCAAATTTTCTCGGAGTACCCATCCGCGAAGGAGATCCCCCGCTCCATACAGCTTACCTTGACCGCGTCGCTTTGACACGCTACCAGTTCCTTGGCAGGGATGATGAATCCCTCCTATACCGTCTGATATTTAACTGGCAGCGTGTTTTCCATATTACCCTTCCTGCTCCTACCTTCTTTGACTTTCAGGTAAAATGGAGATATTACATAACCAGAGGAGAGGTAGAGGAGTATGAGAGGGAGTCAAAGGCTGCTCGTCTCCATGAGGAAGCTATTCAGGCAGTGGCTGCAGCACTCCCGTATAACCCCCGTTATAATTTTGGGTTTCGCCAGGACCATCCTTTGGAGTAGACCAACTTAGGCCAAAATCCTAAGCTTGGGGGAGTACGTGTTCTCACCGACTTTACATTCTTGCTTATGCTTTCACTTTGTTAGCCGGCGTTCACACTTTGCCACTTTATCATCCATGCTAGTTTATTTTCTTTTTCTAGTTTTCTTTTTGTGTCTTTGTCTTGTTTGAGAAAAACCAAAAAGATTTTATTTTTCTTATTTTGCTTGTTGGGAGCTTTCCCGTGTAGATAGTTTTCTTTTTCTCTGGGTCAAGGTAGAAAATAATGGTTACAATGTTTAGTGGCTCATGCATGCATACCTGTTTAGCTTTCAAAGAGCCATATTACTTTGTCTTCTCCTTTGTGTTTGCCTGCAGATTCCAGCTTTAGTCGAATGCACGAGCACGCTTATTATTGTTCACATCATTCGGTCGTGCAAGTGAAAGGCAATAATGACGATATATGATGAAGTGACTGAGCCTAGAAAAGCTGGTATGAACTCGATCTATTTTGTTTTTGTAAATATGACTAGCTCACTCTTCCTAGTTCAGCTTTGTTGTGAGAGAAACATGTTTCCAATGACAACTTAGAGATCATAGTTGCTTATGCCATGCTTACTTAGCTAGGAGCTTATAATGGTCTATCTTGGTTGCCCACATGAATGTTGAGATGACTATAATGTAGTATGATAGGATGGTATCCTCCTTTGAATGATTCAAGTGGCTTGACTTGGCACATGTTCACGCATGTAGTTGAAACAAAATCACATAGCCTCAATGATGTTCATGTTCATGGTGATTTATGTCCTACTCATGCTTGCACTCAATGCTAGTTAATCTCAATGCATTTTGATGACTGTTGTTGCTCTCTAGTTGGTCGCTTCCCAGTCTTTTGCTAACCTTCACTTGTACTAAGCGGGAATACTCCTTGTGCATCCACTTACATAAACCCAAAGTTGTGCCATATGAGTCCACCATACCTACCTATATGCGGTATTTACCTGCCGTTCCAAGTAAATTTGCATGTGCCACTCTCAATCTTCAAGAAATAATCTGTTTTGCATGCCCGAACCGCTCATGTGGTGACAGGGGGCTATTGGTATCCTCCATGCTAGGCGTGTTATCCTCAATATGTGTTTATTCACTATCATTCACGAGAAAAGTGACTGGTAATTGGAATTCCCAGTTCCATGCTCAAATCGAAAAGATAATTGCAAACAAAACTCCCCGAGGATTGATGTTGGTATGGACGATACTCGAGGATTCGGCTAGCGGTGGAGTATGATTGATTGGTGGTGGGGGAGTCAAAACTTTACTTTTCTATTTGGGAACCGCCTATAGCATGTGTAGCGTGGAAGATGTTGAGAACTCTTAGTCATTGTGTTGACAATGAAAGCATGCCACCCAAAATTATTATCTCTGTTTTCAAAGCTTGAGCTCTCGCACCTCTGCAAATCAATGCTTCCCTCTGCAAAGGGCCTGTCTATTTATGTTCCTGTTGAGTCATCCTCCTCTTACAAAAGCACCAATTAGAGAGCACCTATGTCAGTTTTATGCTTATCTTTTAATTGTGTTGAGTATGACTGTGACTGGATCTTCATTGCCATTAATTACAATGTTTAGTCAGCCCTTGGTCTTTGAAGGTGCTCTGCATTTATGTTTTGCGGTCTCAGAAAGAGCTAGCGAGATACCATCTGTTCGTACTGCTTCATGTTGTTTCGATTGAAGTGTTGACATTTGAGGCTTATTATTATTTGCTCGCTAGTTGATTATGCCATTGATATGAGTTTACGTGAGACTTAGATGTCATTTGCTTATGTGGTTTGCTTGTGATCTTGCTGAAATTCTGGTTATGAGTTAGACATAGTTGCAACAACAAGATCAAACAGACTTCGTCAAAGTTTTTCTTTTGTCTCTTCCAGTTTGTCAACTGAATTGCTTGAGGACAAGCAAGGCTTTAAGCTTGGGGGAGTTGATACGCCTCCGTCGTATCGACTTTTCCGAACTCTTTTGCCCTTGTTTTGGACTATATTTTGCATGATTTGAATGGAACTAACCCGGACTGACGCTGTTTTCAGCAGAATTGCCATGGTGTTGTTTTTTTGCAGAAATAAAAGTTCTCGGAATGTCCTGAAAATTTACGGAGATTTTTTCTAGAATAAAAGAAAAATACCTGCGCAAAGATCCACCGGAGGGGGCGTGCCAGTGGGCCACAAGCCCACAGGCCGCGGCCACCGCCCTAGGCCGCGCCGTGAGGGTTTGTGGGGCCCATGTGGTACCACCGCCCCCAAACTCAGCTCTATATCTTCCGTCTCGCCCAGAAAAAAATCAGAGAGAAGGTTTTCATCGCGTTTTACGATACGGACGCGCCGCCACCTCCTGTTCTTCATCTGGAGGGCAGATCTAGAGTCCGTTTCGGGCTCCGGAGAGGGCAAATCGTCGCCATCGTCATCATCAACCTTCCTCCATCGACAATTCCATGATGCTCTTCATCGTTCGCGAGTAATCTCATCGTAGGCTTGCTGGACGGTGATGAGTTGGATGAGATCTATCATGTAATCGAGTTAGTTTTTGACGGGGATTGATCCCTAGTATCCACTATGTTCTAGATTGATGTTGCTACTACTTGGCTATGCTTATTGGTTGTCACTAGGGACCGAGTGCCATGATTTCAGATCTGAATCTATTATGTTGCCGCGAATATATGTGTGTTTCAGATCCTATCTTGCAAGTTGTAGTCATCTACTATGTGTTATGACCCGGCAACCCCGGAGTGACAATAGTCGGAACCACTCCCGGAGATGACCATAGTATGAGGAGTTCATGTATTCACCGCGTGTTAATGCGTTGGTCCGGTTCTTTATTAAACGGAGAACCTTAATATCCCGTAGTTTCCATTAGGACCCCGCTGCCACGGGAGGGATGGACAATAGATGTCATGCAAGTTCTTTTCCCTAAGCACGTATGACTACATACGGAATACATGCCTACATTAGATTGACGAACGAGAGCTAGTTACATATCTCTCCGTGTTATAGTTGTTACATGATGAATCACATCCGTCATACTCATCCATCACCGATCCACTGCCTACGAGTCTTTTACTACTGGTTCTTGTTACGTTACTTTCTCTAGGCTTGTCCCTTGCTACAAAAGGGATTGGGCCACTTTGCTACTACTATTGCTACTGTTGTTACTTTGCTGCTACTGCTACTGTTGTTCCTTGCTACTTCGTTGTTACTTGTTGCAAGATCTTTTCCGACACTATTGTCGGGGAAGAATAGTTACTCGCCCACGTGCAACCTACTGGCGCCATTGATACAACAGTTAGGAATAGTCTGCCGTCAACAGATTGTTTCTCGCACCGTTGCTATCATACTACTTTGCTACTGATACTTTGCTTGCAGACATTAATCTTTCAGGTGTGGTTGCATCTCACAAACTCAGCTGCTAATACTTGAGAATATTCTTTCGCTTCCCTTTTGGTGAACCAACAAATTTGAGTTGAATACTCTACCCTCGAAAACTGTTGCGATCCCCTCTACTTGTGGGTTATCACATGCCACTGCTATGTCGCGGCTATCATCGACGAGTTCCAGTGGCTGCAGCGCAGCCCTCACTATTTGATTCAGAGCTACCAGTGTTGCGGCACGACGGTCGTGGGTGCCACCAGTGCGGCGACGCAACACTCCTCGTCGGCGCCTGTGCTGCGATGCGGGGGCTCGGTGACGTCGCTCGCTACTGCTCTACAGCAGTTCACAACGACTGAGGGCGTCGGACTGCAGACGGGCAGCCGCTCGCTGGTCGTCGACGGGACGCTACAACTCCGACGATACTTCGTTTGAAGCTGTTGGGAGCATCAAAGAAGTGGAGCAACACCGGACAACCGGAAGCTTAGCCGGCGCTGCAAAGAAGCCTCGTCGGAGCAGCAATGGAGCATCGTCGGACACGTGAGTGCTGCATTGGAGCTTTGCCGGTGCTGCAATGGTGTTTGGTCGGACGTGCCGATGCTGCAATGGAGCTTTGCCGAACTTCATCAGTGTTGTGCTGGAGCTTCATCAGACGACGGACTGCGGTGCGCCATGAACGATGGAGTGAACCTTCTGCCAGGGGTGCAACTACGCTGAATTGAAGCAGATACGCGAGACTGCGCTGAGTTGAAGCAGATGTGCCTCGCGCGACTGCGCTGAGTTGAAGCAGATGTGCCTCGCGCGTCTATTGGCACAATAATCCAATGATCAATAGCAGACAGATCGGGCGGTTGTCTATAGCAGTGGCCTTATTTAATAACAATGTGTTTCGTTTCCTTAAAAAAAACATTATGTTTCGTTGGTTCGTGGCAACGCACACGCAGTCAACTAGTACCATTATAATAACTTCTGCCCTGTATAGAACCGATTGGGTGTTCCTGAAATCCCGAAAACACAAAATAGAGAAAATCCCAAATCCCGCACTACCTCTGCCCTGATTCCCGTTGACCGCCCCGGGCCGATACGCCTCCCGCCGCCCCCACCCCCGACCCCAACGCATCTCATGCTTCTCACCACCCGACCCCAACGCTGCTGGCCACCGGAGTCGTGGCAGCCACCCCCGCGGTACTGGGCACCGGAGCCACCGCCCCACTCACGTGATCAGCCGCCTCCGGCCTAGCCCCCACGCCACCTCATCCCGTTGGCGCAACTCTACAAGCTCCTGCCTCCAACCGTCATCAGGTCCCACCTTCGCACACTGGATCACGGTGTATCGCACCTCCACAAGCCTGGATCCATGGATACTCACCAGATCCAAAGTCCAAACGGAGGCACAGTCTTCCACACGTGCCCTGATGTTGGACGCACAGTTCCTCAATACACTTCTCTCCGCTCGCCGCCCTGTATCCCCTTCTTTCATCTGCTTGTTTTCCTATATGCCGGTGGATGATCCTACCTGCAGGTGCAACGCCCAACCGCCCAACCTTGATAGTCCCACTCCACCGCGATCTCCAGCTGTCACACTCTCGTTGAGCTCCATGTGACGGACGTCCAGGTGTACCTTCTGTCAATATTTGTGGTTGCATAAAGCTACATTGAACACCGGTCCTCTCACTGGTGTAACGATATCCTATACAAACCGATGAACGTAAGCGTTTGGCAAAACAAAGAGTATGGGATGTATGCTTCTCTCACAAACGTAAGTCATCGGTCAACCATTTAAAATATGTTATTTTTGTACTGTTCTACAAACAGGCTATCATGTCTATTCGTCTGAAATTGCATTACCATCACACTCGGTAAATTGTGGTACATCGTTTATGGTTCACGCCGCATCACAAACGGTTCACAACTGGAAATCGTGTGCGATAAGGATAATATCACACGTAGTTGCATTTGCCACACCGTTTGCGATTTTGTAATTGAGAAGCTAATTAATTTAACCATTATACAGTTGTCAAATAAGTTTACGAAATGTGTGACTATTATACTTCGTGTCGCACGGGATAACTATCGCATGCGCTATTCTATGGTGCAATGTTTACCATGCGTATAACATCACAATCGATTTATGACTTTGAACCGTGTGCGAACTATCACTAACATTTTATTCGGCTGCACCATTTGTAATATTGTCTAAGATCACACGCGGATTGGAAACACACTTGTGTGCATGGTCGCACACGTTTTCTATCTATGAAATGTGTTGGATCATGAGGTATATAGAAACGTTGAGATTTACAAACCGTATGGGGCGTAATGACCCGCAAAGCATTTTTATTTTCCTAATTTAATCTCTACAATTTAAAATTGTACTACATTTGAATTTGAAAGTAGGGAATAAAATTTTCATATCTATCATATAGAGATATAGGTTCAACAACCAATGCATTATTCAGTTTACAGGTACATAAGTTTAAGAATTACATAAGCACCAAATAAAGAATGAGTAACGATGGCTGAATACTTGTAATAAAGATGGTAAATAAAGAGACGAAAGATATTCTGGTTGCTGTAAAAGGTTAAGAGGAATGCCCATATTGTGTCCTCCATGCCAAATGCACACACAACTCTAGTCCAACCCCTAGTGATGGTCGACCGCTGATCCTTCACTATCTTCATGAGAACTTCTAGATAGTCATTATAGCGAGGTATAAATACATTTACCTTTACATGTCCAACAATCATGTAGTTTGAGAGTTGATCTTGAGTAAACTGCACTGGGAACCACTGCAAACAAAAAAGATTCATCCATTGTCATCTAACTCATTATGGGCAGTAAAAAGGATACAAAGTTCTAAGTTACCATCCTGCAGATCACTATTGTCTTGGACTAATTGTAAATAAATGGTTTAATTGCCTTCTTTTGACACATTGTACTAACAATATTTGTTAGTTACCTCACATGATGCTGGTTCATGAATATCTCATTGCCCCATAAACAAAAAGGGTCGAAGTGCGGATCTTTACCAGTGACATCTGTACCTACAAGCAACACGTAGTATTAGAAGCTAAACTGCAATTGCATAATGATGTAGTACACTACTCTCTCGATCCCACTATATAAGATCTTATTACATCCAATATACTAAGATATTGGATGTATTAACATCTTATATTATTGGGCGGAGGGGGTATATATAAGACATGGAAAACAAATATAGCCATGGTAACCAAAAACCATTAAAAGAGGCATATGCTCACTACAACACGCTTAACAACAACCAAATATAGAGGGTGCTTGGATACGTTTTAGTCACATGACTAAAAGTAATGAGACTAAAATTTGCTAGCCTCACCCATGCTTGGATCCAAGTACTAAAGAGACTAAAATCAAGTTAATGAGCATTTATTATGCTCCAAACCCTCCAATCCAGAACTTGCATGAGGAGTTAAATGAGGAGAGAGAGGACTAATGCACATTTTAGTAGGGGTACCCTTGACTAAAAGATTTTAGCCTCAAGACTAGTTTTAGCCTCTCTTTAGTCAAGGGTGCTTGGAACTTTAGCCTGTTAAAGAGACTAGTTTTAGTCAGACTAGTTTTAGTCTCTTGGATCCAAGCACCCTCATAGTCATTCATAATAGTATTGTTTAAATTGCATAGAACATAACTTGTATTTAAACATCAAATTGTATAATTCCACGTCACATGGTGAAAAAATAGGGGGCGTATTATCTACACGAGGTTTAACAGGAAACAAATACGACCGTTGAACTGGTATTGATCACCTTATACTACACACTATGAATAACTGAATAAACAAGGCATACTACGAACAACTAAATATAGCAATTGAAATGAGACAAATGCTAACCACAAACAACCAAAAACCGATATTGTTGAAATTGCATAGAACTTAGATTATGCTTAAACATCAAATTGTATCATTGAACATCACACTGTCTGAAAACTGAGGTAAACAAGGGAGTGTTAACTACACCAGCTTTAACAGGAAACAATTTTGGTCGTTGTAACTGGTATTGATGAAAGTGAACTGCACAATACATTCTTGCACATATAGAACATCCCATTATGAATAAATAAAATAAACATGGCATGCTACAATAAACTATATATAACAATTGAAACTGGGCATATGTTCACTACAAATAATCAAAAACAGCTAACCAAGGTATATGCTCACTACACACAACCAAACCTATGCATTTGTGAAATTGAACTTAATAATTCATACTCCACCATATCAAATTGCACTCTTGAACATTACCTTTTTCATGACCAAAATAATTAAACAAAACATGGTTAAAGCCTAGGATTGCAAAATCTAATAGCATGATCATATGTCGTTTCCCCCTTTGAGGAGGCATGACAAAACAAATCATGGGTTTCCTCACTTGTCACAGATCGGCTCCTTCCCCTTAGAAGAGCCCGGATTGTGGGTGCGCACCGTGTGCTCCCTGTTGTCGCAGATTGACTTCTTCCGTTTAGAAGAGCACAAGTGAAGGGTGCCCTCCCTAATGGCATGGATGTGCTCTTCCCCTTGGAAGAGACGGATAGGACGCCCTTGTCATCGTCAATCAGGTCTAACTTGGTCGTTAACGATGTTGAACCACGGCCATAGAACGTGTCCTTCAGAAATGGAAAAAGGGGCTTGATGGCGATGAAGTAAGGCAAATTACTGATAGCGAAGCAGAGGATATCATCTACGGGGCTATGGAGGAGATCCATGGGGGTTGGACTTCAGGGGGTGGGGGTCGGCCACTTAACTTCTGACATAGTCCACGTCATGTCGTGGCTGTCGATGAGCTCAGTGTCATAGCCGACTACTGTGACATATAGAGATGTGCCAGCCCGCTGATTTAAAGCCGCTAGCTAGCCATCGTAATGAGCTTCCCCGGGGGCCTCGGCAGCCACCTCGCCATCTTCTAGCGGAAAAGCCTTGATATACCTCTTTATTGCCATTCACTGCTCGAGCTCCCTGGGAAGCTTAGCCGACTTAGGCTGCAATGCTCTGGAGTAGGGTGGGGATGGAGATGGGGATCTTTGGGAAAGGGGAAGTTTTGCACGCATCATCTAAGAAACTCGAGCGGGTATGGATATCGGTGGGTAACATGCACGGGCAGATCGATAGAGGTTGTCTTTAGAGGCGACGGTAGGAGCGAGCTAACTATGGTTCGAGTGATGGAGTAGTTGTGTGTGTTAGGTGGGGGTATTTGAGGAAATGCCGCGACTACTAAATACTTGGCGGGAGTGAAATGTCGGGGCTGTTGAAAATTTAGACGGGATTGAAGCGGCGCAGGAGCACCAAACATCGCACACTGCCCAAACATAATAAATGTGGGCTATCAAATAGGGAAAACCCTAGGAGCCGCCATTTTCAAATCGCTCAAACCGGGTAGATATTTTTAGATTTCTTGGGAAGTCTCGTGGAGCCCAATCGTGATCAGCGACCACTAATGGACCATGTTGATGTGATAGGGCACGGGTGTGGCACACTGGTAGTCCAAGGGAATCGTGTTTGTTTAGTGTACAATTATTGTTTATCTTTTTTGATAATTAATTCTACCACTTTATTATTACTTATCCGAATCTCTGACACGTACATTATTGTTCTAATGCCAATGAGTTGGATTAATGAACCGTTTGTGATGTTAATATGACAGTTTTGTGTTGCATCTGTTAATAAGCTCCCGTTTGCAAGAAGCTTATATGAAAGATTTTTGCCTCAAATTGGAATATTTATTTACCACGACCTATTGGTTCCATATCACGACAACATGTCAATGGTTCATGAAATTTAGCTTAGCTAGGGATTTATTGGAATTTGAAAACCAAGATTCTCAATGCTTGTGGCTCGCCGAGCCACGACGCCGAGATGTTGGAAACTTATTGTCTTTTCTTGCATGGGAACTAAACATGCACACAAGACACAAGATTTAGTTTTTCTAATCCATTTTGGTGAACAACTACGAGTTCAAATTTCAAATTTACAAATTAAATACCTTGGGAATCAATTTAACGTATAAAAATATCTTAATGTTCTAAAAAAATACCAATTTTATCACAACACTCCAATTGGCACATGTTCACTACAGAAAAAGTTTGACATGCATGGCTCAAAGTGGCGGTGGTGTGATGGGTTGGGTGGTAGATGGGGGGTGTGGTACACTACGCGTCGTGAGCCTACGTATGGGGTTGTCTGGATTGTGAGGTAGGTGCCACCTCAAAAAGTAGTGCATTGGGTATTTAAAACATCACTTTCCCTTTTTCATGCATATGTTTGTGTCGCATTCATGCAGTGATACGTGGTCCTCATACACTGCCTCGTGCAGCGACACACCCATTCGTTTCCCGCACGGCCTTGATACATCTATTTTGCATCATGCTTTTATGTTGATATTTATCACTTTATGGGCTGTTATTACACTTCACGGTACAATACTTATGCCTTTTCTCTGTAATTTTACAAGGTTTACATGAAGAGGGAGAATGCCGGGAGCTGGAATTCTGGCCTGAAAAAGGAGCAAGTTTGAGATACCTATTCTGCGCAACTCCAAAAGCTGTGAAAATCAACGAGGAATTATTTTGGAATTTATAAAAAATTCTGGGCGAAAGAAGTACCAGAGGGGAGCCACCAAGAGGCCACAAGCCTGCTAGGCGCGGCCTCCCCCTGGTCCCTGTTGGCCCTCTGGCTCCCATCTTTTGCTATAAGAAGGGTTTCGTTCTAGAAAAAATCAGGTGGAGGCTTTTGGGAGGATTCGCCGCCACCACGAGGTGGAACTTGAGCAGAACCAATCTAGACCTCCGGCAGGACGATCCAACCGGGGAAACTTCCCTCCCGGAGGGGGAAATCGTCGCCATCGTCATCACCAACACTCCTCTCGTTGGAGGGGACTCATCACCATCAACATCTTCATCAACACCATCTCATCTCCAAACCCTAGTTCATCACTTGTAACCAATCTCCGTCTCGCGACTCCGATTGGTACTTGTAAGGTTGCTAGTAGAGTTAATTACTCTTTGTAGTTGATGCTAATTGGATTACTTGGTGGAAGATTATATGTTCAGGTCTTTGATGCTACTCATTACCTCTCTCGTCATGATTATGATTATGCTTTGTGAGTAGTTACTTTTGTTCTTGAGGACGTGGGATAAGTCATGCTATAAGTAGTCATGTGAATTTGGTATTCGTTCGATATTTTGATGTGTTGTATGTTGTTTTTCCTGTAGTGGTGTAATGTGAATGTCGACTACATAATACTTCACCATTATTTGGGCCTAGAGGAAGGCATTGGGAAGTAATAAGTAGATGATGGGTTGCTAGAGTGACAGAAGCTTAAACCCTAGTTTATGCATTGCTTCGTGAGGGGTTGATTTGGATCCACTAGTTTAATGGTATGGTTAGACTTTGTCTTAATTATTTTTTCGTAGTTGCGGATGCTTGCGAGAGGGGTTAATCATAAGTGGGATGCTTGTCCAAGTAAGGGTTGTACCCAAGCACCGGTCCACCCACATATCATACTATCAAAGTAACGAACGCGAATCATAAGAACTTGATGAAAACTAGCTTGACAGAAATTCCCATGTGTCCTCGGGACCGCTTTACCTCCTATAAGAGTTTGTCCGGGCTTGTCCCTTGCTACAAAAGGGACTGGGCCACTTTTCTGCACCATTTTTATTTTTTTTACTTGCTACTTGTTACGAATCATCTTGTCACACAACTACTTGTTACCGATATTACCTTGCTGAAAACCACTTGTGAGATCCTTCTGCTCCTCGTTGGGTTTGACACTCTTACTTATCGAAAGGACTATGATGGATCCCCTATACTTGTGGGTCATCAAGACGCTTTTCTCGCGCCGCTACCGGGGAGCGAAGCGCTTTTGGTAAGTGGAATTTGGTAAGGAAACATTTATATAGTGTGATGAAATTTATTGTCAGTTATCACTATGGAAACTAATCCTTTGAGGAGCTTGTTCGGGGTATCTTCACCTCAAACGAAAGCACAAGGAGTTTCTCCTAAACCTGTTGCACCTACTGAAAATATTTGTTATGAAATTCCTTCGGGTATGCTTGAGAAACTGTTGGCTAATCCTTTTACAGGAGATGGAACATCACATCCTGACTTGCATCTAACCTATGTAGATGAAGTTTGTGGTTTATTTAAGCTTGCAGGTTTGCCTGAGGATGAGGTCAAGAAGAAGGTCTTTCCCTTATCTTCAAGGGATAAAGCATTGACATGGTATAGGCTATGTGAAGATACTGGATCATGGAACTACAACCGATTGAAATTGGAATTTCATGAAAAGTTTTATCCTATGCATTTGGTACATCGTGATCGGAATTATATCTATACTTTTTGGCCTCGTGACAGAGAAAGTATCGCTCAAGCTTGGGGGAGGCTTAAGTCAATGTTATATTCATGCCCCAACCATGAGCTCTCGAGAGAAATTATTATTCAGAACTTTTATGCTCGGCTTTCTCATGATAATCGCACCATGCTTGACACTTCTTGTACCGGTTCTTTTATGAAGAGAGATATTGTGTTCAAATCGAATTTATTGGAAAGAATTAAATGCAACTCTGAAGATTGGGAGTTTGATGAAGGTAAGGAGTCAGGTATGAATCTTAAGTTCGATTGCGTTAAATCCTTCGTTGAAACAAATACTTTTTGTGATTTTAGCGCTAAACATGGACTTGACTCTGAGATGGTAGCTTCATTATGTGAATCATTTGATGCTCATATTAATCTCCCTAAAGAGAAGTGGTTTAAATATCATCCTCCCTTAGAAGTCAATGTGGTTAAACCCAATACAGTTGAAGAGAAAGTCATTGCTTATAATGATCCTATTGTTCCTAGTGCTTACATTGAGAGACCACCTTTCCCTGTTAGAATAAAGGATCATTCTAAAGCTTCAATTGTGATACGTAGGGGCTACATTAGAACACCTACACCCCGTGAGAAAATTAAAGTTGAACCTATTATTGCTATTATCAAAGATCTCCTGACCGACAATGTTGATGGCCATGATATTCACTTCTGTGAAGATGCTGCTAGAATTGCTAAACCTCATGCTAGAGACAAACATAGGCCTCTTGTTGGCATGCCTGTTGTTTCTCTTAAGATAGGAGATCATTGTTATCATGGTTTATGTGAAGTGGGTGCTAGTGTTAGTGCAATACCTCAATATTTATATGATGGAATTAAAGACGAGATTGCACCTGTCGAGATGGAACCTATTGATGTCACTATTCAGCTTGCCAATAGAGATACAATCTTCCCTTTGGGAATTGTTAGAGATGTTGAAGTCTTGTGTGGTAAAACTAAGTATCCTCCTGATTTTCTCGTTCTTGCTACAACTCAAGATAGCTTTTGTCCCATCATATTTGGCAGACCTTTCCTCAATACTGTCAATGCTCATATTGACTGTGAGAAGCAAATTGTCATTGTTGGCTTTGAAGGTGTGTCACATGAATTCAGTTTCTCCAAGTTTGGTAGACAACCTCGTGAAAAAGAATTGTCTAGTAAGGATGAAATTATTGCCCTAGCTTCTATTGTTGTGCCTCGTACTGATCCTTTAGGAAATACCTGATTGAGCATGAAAATGATATGTATATGGATGAAAGGAATGAGATAAATAGAGTTATCTTTGAACAACATCCTATCCTTAAGAATAATTTGCCTCTTGAACTACTTGGAGATCCACCCCCACCGAAGGGTGATCCTGTGTTTGAGCTTAAATAGTTACCTGATACGCTTAAGTATGCTTATCTTGATGAAAAAGAGATACATCCTGTTATTATTAGTGCTAGCCTTTCAGAGCATGAAGAAAAGAAATTATTGAAAACTCTGAGGAAGCACCGTGCTGCTATTGGATATACTCCTGATGATCTTAAGGGCATTAGTCCCACTCTATGCCAGCACAAAATGAAAAACGATCATGATTCCAAACCAGTTGTTGATCATCAACGGAGATTAAATCCTAAGATGAAAGAGGTAGTAAGAAAAGAAATACTAAAGCTCCTGGAAGCAGGTATTATCTATCATGTTGCTCATAGTGATTGGGTAAGTCCGGTGCATTGCGTCCCCAAGAAAGGAGGTATTACCGTTGTCCCTAATGATAAAGAAGAATTGATCCCACAGAGGATTATTACTGGCTATAGGATGGTGATTGATTTTAGGAAATTGAATAAAGCCACCAGGAAAGATCATTACCCTTTGCCTTTTATTGACCAAATGCTAGAAAGGTTGTCTAAACACACACACTTCTGCTTTCTAGATGGTTATTATGGTTTCTCCCAAATACCTGTTGCACAATCTGATCAGGAGAAAACCACTTTTACCTGCCCTTTCGGTACCTTTGCTTATAGAACTATGCCTTTTGGCTTACGTAATGCACCTGCTACCTTTCAAAGATGTATGATGTCTATATTCTCTGACTTTTCTGAAAAGATTGTTGAGGTTTTCATGGACGACTTCTCTGTTTACGGTCTTCTTTTGATGATTGCCTCAACAACCTTGATCGAGTTTTGTAGAGATGTAAAGATACCAACCTTGTCTTGAATTGGGAGAAGTGCTACTTTATGGTTAATGAAGGCATCGTCTTAGGACATAAAATTTCTGAAAGAGGTATTGAAGTCGATAAGGATAAGGTTGATGCGATCGAGAAAATGCCATGCCCTACGGACATCAAAGGTATAAGAAGTTTCCTTGGTCATGTTGGTTTCTATAGAAGGTTCATTAAAGACTTCTCTAAGATTTCTAGGCCTCTCACCAATCTCTTGCAAAAGGATATTCCATTTGTTTTTTTACGATGATTGTGAGGAAGCATTTGAAATACTTACGAAGGCCTTGATAACCGCACCTATTGTTCAACCACCTTATTGGAACCTACCTTTTGAAATTATGTGTGATGCTAGTGATTATGCTGTTGGTGCTGTTCTAGGACAAAGAGTTGATAAGAAGTTGAATGTTATTCATTATGCTAGTAAAACTCTAGACAGTGCCCAAAGAAACTATGCTACTACTGAAAAGGAATTTTTAGCAGTCGTGTTTGCATGTGAAAAGTTCAGATCTTACATAGTTGATTCCAAAGTCACTATTCACACTGATCATGCTGCTATTAAATATCTCATGGAAAAGAAACATGCTAAACCTAGACTTATCAGATGGGTTCTCTTGCTACAAGAATTTGATTTGCATGTTGTTGATAGGAAGGGTGCTGAGAACCCCGTAGCAGATAACTTGTCTAGGTTGGAGAATGTTCTTGATGACCCACAACCTATTGATGATAGCTTTCCTGATGAGCAATTGAATGTCATCAATGCTTCACGTAGTACACCATGGTATGCTGATTATGCAAATTATATCGTTGCCAAATATATACCACCTAGCTTCACTTACCAGCAAAAGAAGAAATTCTTCTTTGATTTGAGACATTACTTTTGGGATGATCCTCACCTTTATAAAGAAGGAGTAGATGGTGTTATTAGAAGTTGTGTACCTGAGCATGAACAAGGACAGAACCTATAGAAGTGTCACTCCGAGGCTTACGGAGGACACCATGGGGGAGATAGAACTGCACACAAGGTATTGCAATCAGGTTTCTATTGGCCTACTCTCTTCAAGGATGCCCGTAAGTTTGTCTTGTCTTGTGATGAATGTCAAAGAATAGGTAATATCAGTAAACGTCAGGAAATGCATATCAATTATTCACTTGTCATTGAACCATTTGATGTTTGGGGTTTTGATTATATGGGACCTTTTCCCAAATCCAATGGGTATACTCATATCCTAGTTGTTGTTGATTACGTTACTAAGTGGGTAGAAGCTATCCCAACTACTAGTGCTGATCACAACACCTCTATCAGGATGCTTAAAGAAGTTATTTTCCCTAGATTTGGAGTCCCTAGATATCTAATGACCGATGGTGGTTCACATTTCATTCATGGTGCTTTCCGTAAAACGCTTGCTAAGTATGATTTCAACCATAGAGTTGCATCTCCCTATCATCTGTTGGAAATATGCCCTAGAGGCAATAATAAAATGGTTATTATCATATTTCCTTGTTCATGATAATCGTCTATTGTTCATGCTACAATTGTATTAACAGGAAACAGTAATACATGTGTGAGTAAATAGATCACAATGTGTCCCTAGCAAGCCTCTAGTGGGCTAGCTCGTTAGTCAATAGATGATCATGGTTTCCTAGTCATGGGCATTAGATGTCATTGATAACGGGATCACATCATTGGGAGAATGATGTGATGGACAAGACCCAATCCCCAGCATAGCACTAGATCGTATTGTTCGTATGCTAAAGCTTTTCTATTGTCAAGTGTCTTTTCCTTCGACCGTGAGATTGTAGAACTCCCGGATACCGTAGGAGTGCTTTGGGTGTATCAAACGTCACAACTTAACTGGGTGACTATAATGGTGCACTATGGGTATCTCTGAAAGTGTCTGTTGGGTTGGTACGAATCGAGATCGGGATTTGTCACTCCGTGTGACGGAGAGGTATCTCTGGGCCCACTCGGTAGAACATCATCATGAGCTCAACGTGACTAAGGAGTTAGTCACACGATGACGTGCTACAGAACGAGTAAAGAGACTTACCGGTAACGAGATTGAACAAGGTATAGGTATACCGACGATCGAATCTCGGGCAAGTTCTATACCGACAGACAAAGGGAATTGTATACGAGATTGATTGGATCCTTGACATCGTGGTTCATCCGATGAGATCATCGTGGAGCAAGTGGGAGCCACCATGGGTATCCAGACCCCGCTGATGGTTATTGACCGGAGAGGTGTCTCGGTCATGTCTGCATGTCTCCCGAACCCGTAGGGTCTACACACTTAAGGTTCGATGACGGTAGGGTTATAGGGAATTGTTATACGAGGTTATCAAAAGTTGTTCGGAGTCTCGGATGAGTTCCCGGACGTCACGAGGAGCTCCGGAATGGTCCGGAGGTAAAGATTGATATGTAGGACGGATGGTTTCGGACACCGGAAGTGTTTCGGGCATCACCGGTAACGTACCGTGACCACCGGGACCACCGGAGGTGGCCCCGGGGATACACCGAAGGGGGACAACGACCCCGGGAGGCTAGATGGGCCAAGTGGGGGAGGGATCCAGCCCCTAGGTGGGCTGGTGCGCCCCCCCACTCAGCCCATGGCGCAGGAAGAGGGGAGGGGGGGGAAGGTGGGCCTAAGGCCTACGAGAGGGGTGCGCCACCCCTCCTCCCCCCCTTGGACGTCGCACCAGCCCCATCTAGGGCTGCCGCCTCCCCAAGAGAGGGAAACCCTCAAGGGGGCACAGCCCCTCCCCCCTATATATAGTGGGCACTTTTGGCCATTGGGAAACAGACTTTTGCCTCTCCCTCGGCGCAACCCTGCCCTTCTTCCTCCTCTCTCTACCGGTGATTGGCGAAGCCTTGCCGGGAGACCTCGTCTCTCCATCGACACCACGCCGTCGTGCTGCTGGAGTTCTTCCCCAACCTCTCCCTCCTCCTTGCTGGATCAAGGTGCGGGAGACGTCACCGGGCTGCACGTGTGTTGAACGCGGAGCTGCCGTAGTTTGGCACTAGATCGGAATCACACCGCGATCTGAATCGCCACGAGTATGACTCCATCAACCGCGTTCTTGCAATGCTTCCGCTTAGCGATCTTCAAAGGTATGAAGATGCTCTCACCCCTCTCTCGTTGCTGGTCTCTCCATAGGAAGATCTGAATATGCATAGGATTGTTTTTGAATTTATGCTACGTTACCCAACAGTGGCATCCGAGCCAGGTTTTCTATTCGTAGATTCTATGCACGAGTAGAACACAAAAGGTTATGTGCGATGATTTGTCAATTGCTTGCCGCTACTAGTCTTATTATTTTCTGGTGTTATTGTGGGATGAAGCGGCCCTGACCGACCTTACACGTACGCTTACGTGAGACAGGTTCCACCGACAGACATGCACACCGTGCATAAAGGTGGCTAGCGGGTGTCTGTCTCTCCTACTCTAGTCGGATTGGATTTGATGAAAAGGGTCCTTACGAAGGGTAAATAGCTTTGGCATATCATCGCTGTGGCTGTCACGTAGGTAAGAAGGCGTTCTTGCTAGAAACCCAAATCAGCCACGTAAAACTTGCAACAACAATTAGAGGACGTCTAACTTGGTTTTGCAGGGTTTGACATGTGATGTGATATGGCCAAAGTTGTGATGTTGCATGTATGATGTATGAGATGATCATGTTATTGTAATAGGTTTCACGACTTGCATGTCGATGAGTATGACAACCGGCAGGAGTCATAGGAGTTGTCTTAATTTATTGTATGAGATGCAACGCCATGTGCTTACTACTTTTACTTCATTGCTAACGGTTAGCTATAGTAGTAGTGATAGTAGTAGTTGGCGTGACGACTTCACGGAGACACGATGATGGAGATCATGATGATGGAGATCATGGTGTCACGCTGGTGACGATAATGATCATGCGATGCCTGAAGATGCAGATCGAAAGAGCAAAGATGATAATGGCCATACCATGTCACTATATGATTGCATTGTGATGTTTATCATGTTTTTCATCTTATTGCTTAGAACGACGGTAGCATAATAAGATGATCCCTCTAAAAATTTTGGGAGCGTATTCCCCTAAGTGTGCACCGTTGCGAAGGATCGTTGTCTCGAAGCACCACGTGATGATCGGGTGTGATAGATTCTAACGTTCGCATACAACGGGTGTAAGCCAGATTTACACACGCGAAACACCTAGGTTGACTCGACGAGCTTAGCATGTACAGACATGACCTCGAATACAAGAGACCGAATGGTCGAACATGAATCGTATGGTTGAGTATGATCAGCATGAAGTTGCTCACCATGGTGACTAGTCCGTCTCACGTGATGATCGGACACGGGTTAGTCGACATGGATCATGTATCACTTAGATGACTAGAGGGATGTCAATTTAAGTGGGAGTTCATACTTAATTTGATTAAATGAACTTAATTGTCATGAACTTAGTCTAAAAGTTGTCTTTATAAATATTGTAGATGGCCAACGTCAACCTCAATTTCAACGCATTCCTAGAGAAAAACAAGCTGGAAGATGATGGTAGCAACTATGCGGACTAGGTTCGCAACTTGAAGCGCATCCTTGAAGCATCTAAAAAGGCTTATGTCCTTGATGTGCCGCTAGGTGACCCTCCCGCTCCTGCAGCAGCCCAGGACATTCTGAACGTCTGGCAAACGCGGAGTGATGACTACTCTGTGGTTAGGTGTGGCATGTTATACAGTTTAGAAACGGGGCTCCAAAGGCATTTTGAGCAACACAGTGCATATGAGATGTTCCAAGAGCTGAAGCTAGTTTTTAAGGCTCATGCCCGTGTCGAGAGATATGAAGTCTCCGACAAGTTCTTTAGCTGTAAGATGGAGGAGAACAGTTCTGTCAGTGAGCACATACTCAAAATGTCTGGGTTACACGGTCGTCTGACTTCACTTGGAGTCGAACTTCCGGATGATGCTATAATTGACAGAATCCTCTAGTCTCTCCCACAAAGCTACAAAGGCTTTGTGCTTAACTACAACATGCAAGGGATGGAGAAGACCATTCCCGAGTTGTACTCGATGCTCAAGTCTGCAGAAGTAGAAATCAAGAAAGAGCACCAAGTGTTGATGGTCAACAAGACCATTAGTTTCAAGAAGGGCAAGGGTAAGAAGAACTTCAAGAAAGACGGCTAAGCCGTTGCCGCGCCCGGTAAGCCAGATACCGGGAAGAAGAAAAAGAATGGACCCAAGCCTGAGACTGAGTGCTTCTATTGCAAGGGAAAGGGTCACTAGAAGCGGAACTGCCCCAAATACTTAGTGGACAAGAAGGCCGGCAACGTTAAAGGTATATGTGATATACATGTTATTGATATGTACCTTACCAGCGCTCGTAGTAGCTCCTGGGTATTTGATACCGGTGCTGTTGCTCACATTTGCAACTCAAAGCACGAACTGCGGAATAAGCGGAGACTGGCAAAGGACGAGGTGACGATACACGTCGGGAATGGCTCCAAGGTCGATGTGATCGTCGTCGGCACGTTACCTCTACATCTACCATCGGGATTAGTTTTAAACCTTAATAATTGTTATTTAGTACCAGCTTTAAGCATGAACATTGTATCTGGGTCTTGCTTAATGCGAGACGGCTACTCATTTAAGTCAGAGAATAATGGTTGTTCTATTTATATGAGTGATATGTTTTATGGTCATCCTCCGCTGGTGAATGGTTTATTCGTGATGAATCTTGATCGTGATGTTACGCATATTCATAGTGTGAGTACCAAAAGATGTAAAGTTGATAATGATAGTCCCACATACTTGTGGCACTGCCGCCTTGGTCATATCGGCATTAAGCGCATGAAGAAGCTCCATACTGATGGACTATTAGAGTCTCTTGATTTTGAATCATTTGACACATGCGAACCGTGCCTCATGGGCAAGATGACTAAGACTCCATTCTTAGGAATAATGGAGAGAGCAACCGACTTATTGGAAATAATACATACTGATGTGTGTGGTCCAATGAACGTTATGTTCTCACTCTCACCGATGATTTGAGTAGGTATGGGTATATCTACTTGATGAAGCACAAATCTGAGACATTTGAAAAGTTCAAGGAATTTTAGAGTGAGGTCGAGAATCAACGTGACAGAAAAATTAAGTGTCTACGATATGATCGTGGAGGAGAATATTTGAGTCATGAGTTTGGCACACACCTAAGGAAGTGTGGAATCGTTTCACAACTGACGCCCCCTGGCACACCGCAATGCAACGGAGTGTCTAAACGTCGTAATCGCACTTTATTAGATATGGTACAATCTATGATGTCTCTTACCGATTTACCGCTATCATTTTGGGGATACGCATTAGAAACTACAACATTCACTTTAAATAGGGCACCGTCTAAATCCGTTGAGACGACACCATATGAACTATTGTTTGGCAAGAAACCTAAGTTGTCGTTTCTTAAAGTTTAGGGCTGCGATGCTTATGTGAAGAAACTTCAACCAGAAAACCTCGAACCCAAAGCGGAGAAATGCGTATTCATACGATACCCTAAGGAAACTATTGGGTATACCTTCTATCTTAGATCCGAAGGTAAAACCTTTGTTGCCAAGAACGGATCCTTTCTAGAGAAAGAGTTTCTCTCAAAAGAAGTAAGTGGGAGGAAGGTAGAACTTGATGTGGTAATTACACCCCCTCTCGAACAGGATAGTAGCGCAGCGCAGGAAGTTGTTCCTGTGGTTCCTACACCAACTGAAGAGGAAGTTAATGATAATGATCATGAAGCTTCGGATCAAGTTACTACTGAACCGCGAAGGTCCACAAGGGCACGCTCCGCACAAGAGTGGTACGGCTACCCTGTGATGGAAATCATGTTGTTAGACAACGGTGAACGTTCGAACTATGAAGAAGCGATGGCGGGCCCGGAATCCAACAAATGGTTTGAAGCTATGAAATCCGAGATAGGATCCATGTATGAGAACAAAGTATGGACTTTGGTGGACTTGCCCGATGACCGGCGAGCCATAGAAAATAAATGAACTTTCAAGAAGAAGACTGATGCAAACGGTAATGTAACCGTTTACAAAGCTCGACTTGTCGCAAAGGGTTTTCGAAAAATTCAAGGAGTTGACTACGAAGAGACTTTCTCTCCCGTAGCGAAGCTGAAATCAGTCCGAATCATGTTAGCAATTGCCGCCTTTTATGATTATGAAATTTGGCAAATGGACGTCCAAACCGCGTTCCTTCATGGGAACCTTAAGGAAGAGTTGTATATGATGTAACCAGAAGGTTTTGTTGACCCTAAGAGTGCTAACAAAGTGTGCAAGCTCCAGCGCTCCATCTATGGGCTGGTGCAAGCATCTCGGAGTTGGAACATTCCTTAATTGAGGTGATTAAAGCGTTTGGGTTCATACAGGTTTATGGAGAAGCATGTCTATACAAGAAAGTGAGTGGGAGCTCTATAGCTTTCCTCATACTGTATGTGGATGACATATTATTGATGGGGAACAATACAGAAATGTTGGAGAGCATAAAGGCCTATTTGAACAAGAGTTTTTCAATGAAGGACCTTGGAGAAGCTGCATACATATTAGGCATCAAGATCTATAGAGATAGATCGAGACGCCTCATAGGTCTTTCGCGAAGTACATACCTTGACAAGATATTGAAGAAGTTCAATATGGAAAACTCAAAGAAAGGGTTCTTGCTAGTTTTGCAAGGTATGAGATTGAGTAAGACTTAGTCGCCGACCACGGCAGAAGATAGAGAGAAGATGAGTTTTGTCCCCTACGCTTCATCCGTAGGCTCTCTTATGTATGCCATGCTGTGTACCAGACGTGATATAAACCTTGCCATAAGTTTGGTAGGGAGGTACCAAAGTGATTCCGGTATGGAACACTGGACAGCGGTCAAGAATATCCTTAAGTACCTGAAAAGGACTAAGGAAATGTTTCTCGTTTCTGGAGGTGACGAAGAGCTCGTCGTAAAGGGTTACGTCGACGCTAGCTTCGACACAGATCCGGATGACTCTAAGTCACAGACCGGATACGTATATGTTTTGAATGGTGGGGCAGTGAGCTGGTGCAGCAGCAAGCAAGAAGTCGTGGCAGCATCTACATGTGAAGCGGAGTACATAGCTGCTTCAGAAGCAGCTCATGAAGGAATTTGGATGAAGAAGCTCATCACCGACCTTGGAGTGGTTCCAAGCTCGTCAGGTCCAATGACACTCTTCTTTGATAACACTGGGGCCATTGCCAAAGCCAAGGATCCCAGGTTTCACCGGAAGACGAAGCACATCAAACGCCGCTACAACTCCATCCAGGACCATGTCCAGAGTGGAGTAATAGAGATTTGTAAAGTACACACGGATCTGAATGTTGCAGACCCGTTGACTAAACCTCTTCCACGAGAAAAACATGATCAACACCATAATGCTATGGGTGTTCGATACATCACAATGTAACTGGATTATTGACTCTAGTGCAAGTGGGAGACTCTTGGAAATATGCCTTAGAGGCAATAATAAAATGGTTATTATCATATTTCCTTGGTCATGATAATCGTCTATTGTTCATGCTATAATTGTATTAACAGGAAACAGTAATACATGTGTGAATAAATAAATCAGAATGTGTCCCTAGCAAGCCTCTAGTTGGCTAGATCGTTAGTCAATAGGTGATCATGGTTTCCTGGTCATGGGCATTAGATGTCATTGATAACGGGATCACATCATTGGGAGAATGATGTGATGGACAAGACCCAATCCCAAGCATAGCACTAGATCGTATTATTCGTATGGTAAAGCTTTTCTAATGTCAAGTGTCTTTTCCTTCGACCGTGAGATTGTGCAACTCCCGGATACCGTAGGAGTTCTTTAGGTGTATCAAACGTCACAACGTAACTGGGTGACTATAAATGTGCACTATGGGTATCTCTGAAAGTGTCTGTTGGGTTGGTACGAATCCAGATCAGGATTTGTCACTCCGTGTGATGGAGAGGTATCTCTCGGCCCACTCGGTAGAACATAATCTTGAGCTCAATGTGACTAAGGAGTTAGTCACACGATGACGTGCTACGGAACGAGTAAAGAGACTTACCGGTAATGAGATCGAACAAGGTATAGGTATACCGACGATCGAATCTCAGGCAAGTTCTATATCGACAAACAAAGGGAATTGTATACGGGATTGATTGAATCCTTGACATCGTGGTTCATCCGATGAGATCATCATGGAGCAAGTGGGAGCCACCATGAGTATCTAGACCCCGCTGATGGTTATTGACCGGAGAGGTGTCTCGGTCATGTCTGCCTATCTCCCGAACTTGCAGGGTCTACACACTTAAGGTTTGATGACGCTAGGGTTATAGGGAATTGTTATACGAGGTTATCGAAAGTTGTTAGGAGTCCCGGATGAGATCCCGGACGTCACGAGGAGCTCCAGAATGGTCTGGAGGTAAATATTGATATATAGGACGTTGGTTTCGGACACCGGAAGTGTTTCAGGCATCACCGGTGACGTACCGGGACCACCGGGACCACCGAAGAGGGGCAACGACCCCGGGAGGCTAGATGGGCCAAGTGGGGGAGGGAACCAGCCCCTAGGTGGGATGGTGCGCCCCGGCAATCAGCCCATGGCATGGGAAGAGGGGAGAGGGGGGGAAACCCTAGCGCAGGTGGGCCTAAGGCCCACCAGAGGGGTGCGCCACCCCTCCTCCCCCCCTTGGCCGCCGCACTAGCCCCATCTAGGGCTGCCGCCCCCCAGGAGAGGGAAACCCTCAAGGGGGCACAGCCCCTCCCTCCCCTATATATAGTGGGCACTTTTGGCCATTGGGAAACTGACTTTTGCCTCTCCCTCGGCGCAGCCCTGCCCTTCTTCCTCCTCTTCTTCTGTGCCGGTGCTTGGCGAAGCCCTGCCGGGAGACCTCGTCTCTCCATCGACACCATGCCGTCGTGCTGCTGGAGTTCTTCCCCAACCTCTCCCTCCTCCTTGCTGGATCAAGGTGCGGGAGACGTCACTGGGCTGCACGTGTGTTGAACGAGGAGGTGCTGTAGTTCGGCACTAGATCGGAATCACACCGCGATCTGAATCACCACGAGTACAACTCCGTCAACCGTGTTCTAGCAATGCTTCCGCTTAGGGATCTTCAAAGGTATGAAAATGCTCTCACCCCTCTCTCATTGCTAGTCTCTCCATAGGAAGATCTGAATATGCGTAGGAATTTTTTTGAATTTATGCTATGTTACCCAACATCATCCTCAGTCCAGTGGTGAAGTAGAGCTAAATAATGGAGAGATTAAAGTAATTCTGCAAAAGACTATTAATAGGTTTAAAAAGAATTGGTCTAAGAAGCTTGATGATGCACTGTGGGCTTATAGAACTTCTTATAAGAATCACACGGGCATGTCTCCATACAAAATGGTTTACGGTAAAGCATGTCATTTACCTCTTGAGCTAGAGCATAAGGCTTATTGGGTAATCAAAGAGCTCAACTTTGATTTCAAACTTGCTGGAGAGAAGAGGTTATTTGATATTAGCTCACTTGATTAATTGAGAGCTCAGGCATATGAAAATGCCAAGTTGTTTAAAGAAAGGGTTAAGAGGTGGCATGATAAAAGGATACAAAAACGTGAGTTCAATGTAGGTGATTATGTCTTGCTATACCATTCTCGTTTAAGATTTTTTGCAGGCAAGCTTCTCTCTAAATGGGAAGGTCCTTACATTGTTGAGGAAGTATATCGTTCCGGCGCCATCAAGATCAACAATACGGAAGGTAATTTTCCGAGAGTGGTAAATGGGCAAAGAATCAAGCATTATATCTCAGGTACTCCCATAAATGTTGAAAGCAATGTTATTAATACCATAACTCCCGAGGACTATGTAAGGGATATTTATCAGCCCGTTCCAAACTCCGAAAATGAAGAGGTATGTGATTCGGTAAGTAAACCGACTCCAAACTTTTCCAGTAGGAATTTTTCTCCGTTTTGGAATTTTTAGAAAAATAGAAAAATTTAAAGTTGTCCGAAAAGCGCACGAGGAGGCGACAAGCCTGCTAGGCGTGGCCTACCCTCTGGTCGCTCCTAGGGGGCTTGTGGGCACCTCGTGTGCCTCCCGGACTCCGTTTTCTTGCAGAGTACTCCTTCTGGTCAGGAAAAAATCATTATATATTCTTCCGAAAGGTCTGACCCTCGTATCATGCAAATTTCCTTTGTTTTCGTTTCGAGCTGTTGTGCAGACAGATCTAGATCGCTATGGCGTCCCCAAAAGCTTTGAAGGACAAGTTCTTTGAGAAGGTCATCAATCCCTACCTCGTAGGAGTGCTGCAACACCCTCAATCTATCGAGATGCGTGAGGGGGTGCTGCACGTCCGTGATCTTGAGGGGCCCAAGAAGACCGGAAGCGTGGAGGCAAGGCTCGAAGCAATGGATCAGCAAGTCTTCAAGTGCCTAGGGATGGTGGAACGCGGACTCAACGCCAACCACATGATGACCAGGAAGTTCACCAACAAGCACAAGATCGATGCCAATGACATCGGGAAGCACCTCTCCAGTCTCTATGACAGAATTGATCACCTCCAAGCCTAGATCTATGACCTGTAGAACCAAAACTGTGAGTATGAGTATAGATTTAAATCAATACGGTTGGCTGCAGATTTGAGGATTCCGGAGACTCGATCATGTTTCCATGATGGATCACCTATGCCTTGGAAGATGGAGGATCAAACCCAGGTTGCGACAACTCCACCACCATCACCTTCAAAGGAAGACAATTAAGCACGGGTATGGGCAATCCCCTTGGCTCGTGCCAAGCTTGGGGGAGTTGCCCCGGTATGGTATCACCATCAAATCTTTTGCCTTTACCTTTTCTTAGTTCGTTCCTTTTTGGTTTTATCCTTCTCTAGTAGAATAAAGTTCTTAGTGTTCTAGGCTTGAGTTTTGCTTTGTGTCACCCCCAATGTATTCGAGCTCGTGAGTCATATAATAAAGAGTGTTTTAGTTAAGGGCCTTGCCTCATGCCATGATCTGAAAAAAAAGAATGATAAAAGAACAAAAGCATGAAAGATCATGTAATGATCTTATGGGAAGTGATGGCTTCACATATAAAAAGAATGTTGATTGAAACTTGTTGTGGGTGGACAAACGTAGACCTTGGTCATTGCTGCAATTAATAGGAAGTAATAAAGAAAGAGAGGATCACATATAAATATATCATCTTTGACACCGTCTATGATTGTGAATACTCATTGAACTATTACATGCTTAGAAGTAGATGTTGGACAAGGAAGACAACATAATGAATTATTTTTGCTTGGTTCCGAACAATGTTATATGACTAGAGATCCCTTAGAATGTGACGCTTGCTTCCACCTCGTAGCAGCCAAAACTTCCACACTAAGTAGAGATTCTACTTGTGCATCCATAAATCTTCAACCCACTTTTCCCATGAGAGTCCACCATACCTACCTATGGATTGAAGAAGATCCTTCAAGTAAGTTTTCATCGGTGCAAGCAATAAAAATTGCTCCCTAAATATGTATGATCTATTAGTGTATGGAAAATAAGCTTTGTATGAACCTGTGATGAGGAAGACATAAAAGCGACAGACTGCATAATAAAGTTCTTTATCACAGGAGGCAATATAAAATGACGTTCCTCCACACTGAGAGGTCACACATCCAAAGCTCAAAAGCGCATGACAACCTCTGCTTCCCTCTACGAATGGCCTATCTTGTACCTTTACTTTTTTCCCTTAAAAGTGTCATGGTGATCGACATCAATTCCTTATTTCGCCTTTATCTTGGCTAACGTCATATGCTAGGGAAAGATCTATATTCATATGTCAACTTGGAAGTAAGTATTCATGAATTATTATTGTTGATATTACCCTTGAGGTAAGTAGTTGGGAGGCGAAACGATAAGCCCCTATATTTCTCTGTGTCCAACTGAAACTTTGATCTCATGAGTACCACGTGAGTTTTAGCAATTATAGGAGACGAAAGGATGATTGAGTATGTGGATTTTCTTTACAAGCTCTTATTTGACTCTTTCCGATGTTATGATAAATTGTAATTGCTTCAATGACAAAAGGCTATTGGTTGTTAATTCTCAATAAGGTTCTTGAACCATACTTTACTTTATAATGGAATTATCACTTTAGCATAAGAGATTATATGATGATATTGCTGTTCTGATTATGATCATGATGTCTGCATGTCCGTACCTTGTTTTGTCGACACCTCTATCTCTGAACATGTGGGATTATCTATTGATCTCGGTTTCTGCTTGAGGACAAGCGAAGTCTATGCTTGGGGGAGTTGATACGTCCAATTTGCATCATGCTTTTATGTTGATATTTATCACTTTATGGGCTGTTATTACAATTCACGGTACAATACTTATGCCTTTTCTCTCTTGTTTTACAAGGTTTACATGAAGAGGGAGAATGCCGGCAGCTGGAATTCTGGCCTGAAAAAGGAGCAAGTTTGAGATACCCATTCTACGCAACTCCAAAAGCCATGAAAATCAACCATGAATTATTTTGGAATTTATAAAAAATACTGGGCGGAAGAAGTACCAGAGGGGAGCCACCAGGAGGCCACAAGACTGCTAGGTGCGGCCTACCCCCCTGGCCGCGCCTAGGGGGCTTGTGGGCTCCCTGTTGGCCCTCTGGCTCCCATCTTTTTCTATAAGGGGGGTTTCGTTCCAGAAAAAATCAGGAGGAGGCTTTCGGGAGGATTCGCCACCGCCACGAGGCGGAACTTGAGCAGAACCAATCTAGAGCTCCCGAAGGACGATCCTGCCGGGGAAACTTCCCTCCCGGAGGGGGAAATCGTCACCATCGTCATCACCAACAGTCCTCTCGTCGAAGGGTAGTCATCACCATCAACATCTTCATCAGCACCATCTCATCTCCAAACCCTAGTTCATCTCTTGTAACCAATCTCCGTCTCGCGACTCCGATTGGTACTTGTAAGGTCGCTAGTAGTGTTAATTTCTCTTTGTAGTTGATGCTAGTAGGATTACTTGGTGGAAGATTATATGTTCAGGTCTTTGATGCTACTCATTACCTCTCTGGTCATGATTATGATTATGCTTTGTGAGTAGTTACTTTTGTTCCTGAGGACATGGGATAAGTCATGCTATAAGTAGTCATGTGAATTTGGTATTCGTTCGATATTTTGATGTGTTGTATGTTGTTTTTTCTCTAGTGGTGTTATGTGAACGTCGACTACATAACACTTCACCATTATTTGGGCCTAGAGGAAGGCATTGGGAAGTAGTAAGTACATGATAGGTTGCTAGTGTGACAGAAGCTTAAACTCTAGTTTATGCGTTGCTTCGGGAGGGGCTGATTTGGATCCATTAGTTTAATGCTATGGTTAGACTTTGTCTTAATTCTTCTTTCGTAGTTGCGGATGCTTGCGAGAGGGGTTAATCATAAGTGGGATGCTTGTCCAAGTAAGGGCAACACCCAAGCACTGGTCCGCCCACATATCAAACTATCAAAGTAACGAATGTGAATCGTATGAACTTGATGAAAACTAGCTTAACAAAAATTCACATGTGTCCTCGGGAGCGCTTTACCTCCTATAAGAGTTTGTCCAGGCTTGTCCCTTGCTACAAAAGGGATTGGGCCACTTTGCTGCACCATTGTTACTTTTGTTACTTGCTACTTTCTACGAATCATCTTGTCACACAACTACTTGTTACCGATAATTTCAGTGCTTGCAGTTATTACCTTGCTGAAAACCACTTGTCAGATCCTTCGGCTCCTCGTTGGGTTCAACACTCTTACTTATCGAAAGGACTATGATAGATCCCCTATACTTGTGGGTCATCAGGCCTATCATTGAATAGCAGCGAGAGGGGTTTGATCAAGGTGGATTCATCTTGGTCTGTGTTGCGGTGTAGATAATGGGATGAGATTCCATATGAAAGTTTGAGCACGTGTGTACACATGCTTCCACCCGCTAGAAGTAAGTGGACTACATGACGTGAACCTCTATGGGGGATTTTACGGTTTTGCATAGGTGCCACATCAAAGTTGTGCATTGGGTATTCAAAACATCACACAACATCTCAGACACCCCCTCGTGCAGTTATCCGCGTCGCTCCCATCCATGGCCCCGTTGTTGGGGAACGTCGCATGGGAAACAAAAATTTTCCTACGCGCACGAAGACCTATCATGGTGATGTCCATCTACGAGAGGGGATGAGTGATCTACATACCCTTGTAGACCGTACAGCAGAAGCGTTTAGAGAACGCGGTTGATGTAGTGGAACGTCCTCACGTCCCTCGATCCGCCCCGCGAACAATCCCGCGATCAGTCCCACGATCTAGTACCGAACGGACGGCACCTCCGCGTTCAGCACACGTACAGCTCGACGATGATCTTGGCCTTCTTGATCCAGCAAGAGAGACGGAGAGGTAGAAGAGTTCTCCGGCAGCGTGACGGCGCTCCGGAGGTTGGTGATGACCTTGTCTCAGCAGGGCTCCACCCGAGCTCCGCAGAAACGCGATCTAGAGGAAAAACCGTGGAGGTATGTGGTCGGGCAGCCGTGAGAAAGTTGTCTCAAATCAGCCCTAATTGCTCCATATATATAGGAGGAGGGAGGGGGGCCTTGCCTTGGGGTCCAAGGACCCCCAAGGAGTCGGCCGAGCCAAGGGGGAGGACTCTCCCCCCCCAAACCGAGTTGGACTAGGTTTGGTGGGAGGGAGTCCTCCTCCCTTCCCACCTCCTCCCTCTTTTTTTTCTTTTCCTTTGATTTCTTATCCTTGGCGCATAGGCCCCTTTGGGGCTGTCCTACCAGCCCACTAAGGGCTGGTGTGTCTCCCCAAAGCCTATGGGCTTCCCCGGGGTGGGTTGCCCCCCCGGTGAACTCCCGGAACCCATTCGTCATTACCGGTACATTCCCGGTAACTCCGAAAACCTTCCGGTAATCAAATGAGGTCATCCTATATATCAATCTTCGTTTCCGAACCATTCCGGAAACCCTCGTGACTTCCGTGATCTCATCCGGGACTCCGAACAACATTCGGTAACCAACCATATAACTCAAATACGCATAAAACAACGTCGAACCATAAGTGTGAGACCCTACGGGTTCGAGAACTATGTAGACATGACCCGAGAGACTCCTCGGTCAATATCCAATAGCGGGACCTGGATGCCCATATTGGATCCTACATTTTCCACGAAGATCTTATCGTTTGAACCTCAGTGCCAAGGATTTGTATAATCCCGTATGTCATTCCCTTTGTCCTTCGGTATGTTACTTGCCCGAGATTCGATCGTCAGTATCCGCATACCTATTTCAATCTCGTTTACCGGCAAGTCTCTTTACTCGTTCCGTAATACAAGATCCCGCAACTTACACTAAGTTACATTGCTTGCAAGGCTTGTGTGTGATGTTGCATTACCGAGTGGGCCCCGAGATACCTCTCCGTCACACGGAGTGACAAATCCCAGTCTTGATCCATACTAACTCAACTAACACCTTCGGAGATACCTGTAGAGAATCTTTATAGTCACCCAGTTACGTTGCGACGTTTGATACACACAAAGCATTCCTCCGGTGTCAGTAAGTTATATGATCTCATGGTCATAGGAATAAATACTTGACACGCAGAAAACAGTAGCAACAAAATGACACGATCAACATGCTACGTCTATTAGTTTGGGTCTAGTCCATCACGTGATTCTCCCAATGACGTGATCCAGTTATCAAGCAACAACACCTTGTTCATAATCAGAAGACACTGACTATCATTGATCAACTGGCCAGCCAACTAGAGGCATGCTAGGGACGGTGTTTTGTCTATGTATCCACACATGTAAATGAGTCTTCATTCAATACAATTATAGCATGGATAATAAACTATTATCTTGATACAGGAATTATAATAATAACTATACATTTATTATTGCCTCTAGGGCATAATTCCAACAGTCTCCCACTTGCACTAGAGTCAATAATCTAGCCCTCACATCACCATGTGAATTACATTGTAATAAATCTAACACCCATACAGTTCTGGTGTCGATCAAGTTTTGGCCGTGGAAGAGGTTTAGTCAGCGGGTCTGCTACATTCAGATCCGTGTGCACTTTGCATATATTTACGTCCTCCTCCTCGACGTAGTCGCGGATGAAGTTGAAGCGTCGTTTGATGTGTCTGGTCTTCTTGTGATACCTTGGTTCCTTTGCTAAGGCAATGGCACCAGTGTTGTCACAGAACAAGGTTATTGGATCCAGTGCACTTGGCACCACTCCAAGATCCGTCATGAACTGCTTCATCCAGACACCCTCCTTAGCCGCCTCCGAGGCAGCCATGTACTCCGCTTCACATGTAGAATCTGCTACGACGCTTTGCTTGGAACTGCACCAGCTTACTGCACCCCCATTAAGAATAAATACGTATCCGGTTTGCGACTTAGAGTCGTCCGGATCTGTGTCAAAGCTTGCATCGACGTAACCTTTTACGGCGAGCTCTTCGTCACCTGCATACACGAGAAACATCTCCTTAGTCCTTTTCAGGTACTTCAGGATATTCTTGACCGCTGTCCAGTGATCCACTCCTGGATTACTCTAGAACCTACCTGCCATACTTATGGCCAGGCTAACATCCGGTCTAGTGCACAGCATCGCATACATGATAGAACCTATGGCTGAAGCGTAGGGGACGGAGCGCATATGCTCTCTATCTTCATCAGTTGCTGGGCACTGAGTCTTACTCAATCTCGTACCTTGTAACACTGGCAAGAACCCTTTCTTGGACTGTTCCATTTTGAACCTCTTCAAAACTTTATCAAGGTATGTGCTTTGTGAAAGTCCTATTAGGCGTTTTGATCTATCCCTATAGATCTTAATGCCTAGAATGTAAGTAGCTTCTCCTAGGTCCTTCATAGAGAAACTTTTATTCAAGTAACCTTTTATGCTCTCCAAAAGCTCTACGTTGTTTCCAATCAGTAATATGTCATCTACATATAATATTAGAAACGCCACAGAGCTCCCACTCACTTTCTTGTAAATACAAGATTCTCCAACCACTTGTATAAACCCAAATGCTTTGATGACCTCATCAAAGCGTTTGTTCCAACTCCGAGATGCTTGCACCAGTCCATAAATGGATCGCTGGAGCTTGCACACCTTGTTAGCACTTTTAGGATCGACAAAACCTTCGGGTTGCATCATATACAACTCTTCCTTAAGGAAACCGTTAAGGAACGCCGTTTTGACATCCATCTGCCAGATTTCATAATCAAAAAATGCAGCTATTGCTAACATGATTCTGACAGACTTAAGCATTGCCACGGGAGAGAAAGTCTCATCGTAGTCAATTCCTGGAACTTGTGAAAAACCCTTTGCCACAAGTCGAGCTTTATAAACGGTCACATTACCGTCAGCGTCCGTCTTCTTCTTAAAGATCCATTTGTTCTGAATAGCCTTGCGGCCCTCAGGTAGTATCTCCAAAGTCTACACTTTGTTCTCATACATGGATCCTATCTCGGATTTCATGGCTTCTAGCCATTTGTTGGAATCTGGGCCCACCATTGCTTCTTCATAATTTGCAGGTTCATTGTTGCCTAACAACATGATTGATAAGACGGGATTACCGTACCACTCTGGAGCAGCGCGTGATCTCGTCGACCTGCGTGGTTCAACAGAAACTTGAACTGGAGTTTCATGATCATCATCATTAACTTCCTCCTCAACCGGCGTCGCAATGACAGAGGTTTCCCCTTGCCCTGCGCCACCATCCAGAGGGATGAGAGGTTCGACAACCTCGTCAAGTTCTATCTTCCTCCCACTCAATTCTCTCGAGAGAAACTCCTTCTCGAGAAAAGTTCCGTTCTTAGAAACAAACACTTTGCCCTCGGATTTGAGATAGAAGGTGTACCCAACTGTCTCTTTTGGGTAACCTATGAAGACGCATTTTTCCGCTTTGGGTTCCAGCTTTTCAGGCTGAAGCTTTTTGACATAAGCATCACATCCCCAAACTTTAAGAAACGACAACTTTGGCCTTTTGCCATACCACAGTTCGTATGGTGTCGTCTCAACGGATTTTGATGGTGCCCTATTTAAAGTGAATGCAGCTGTTTCTAATGCATAACCCCAAAATGATAACGGCAAATCAGTAAGAGACATCATAGATCGCAACATCTCTAACAAAGTACGATTACGACATTCGGACACACCATTACGCTGTGGTGTTCCAGGCGGTGTTAACTGCGAAACAATTCCACATTGTCTTAAGTGAGCACCAAACTCGAAACTCAGATATTCACCCCCACGATCAGACCGCAGGAACTTGATCTTCTTGTTACGATGATTTTCCACTTCACTCTGAAATTGCTTGAACTTTTCAAATGTTTCAGACTTGTGCTTCATCAAGTAGACATAACCATATCTACTCAAATCGTCAGTGAAGGTGAGAAAATAACGATATCCGCCGCGTGCCTCTACGCTCATTGGACCACACACATCGGTATGTATGATTTCCAACAAGTCACTTGCACACTCCATTGTTCCGGAGAACGGAGTTTTAGTCATCTTGCCCATGAGGCATGGTTCGCACGTGTCAAGTGAATCAATGTGAAGTGACTCCAAAACTCCATCAGCATGGAGTTTCTTCATGCGCTTTACACCAATATGACCCAAGCGGCAGTGCCACAAAAATATGGCGCTATCATTGTTTACTCTAACTCTTTTGGTCTCAATGTTATGTATATGCGTATCGCTATCAAGATCCAATATGAACAATCCTCTCACATTCGGTGCATGACCATAAAAGATGTTACTCATAGAAATAGAACAACCATTATTCTCAGACTTAAAAGAGTAACCGTCTCGCAATAAACAAGATCCAGATATAATGTTCATGCTCAACGCAGGCACTAAATAACAATGATTTAAGTTCATCGCTAATCCCGATGGTAGCTGAAGTGACACTGTGCCGACGGCGATTGCATCAACCTTGGAACCATTTCCTACGCGCATCGTCACTTCGTCTTTCGCCAGCCTTCGTCTATTCCGCAGTTCCTGCTTCGAGTTGCAAGTATGAGCAACAGAACCGGTATCAAATACCCAGGCACTACTACGAGAGCCGGTTAAGTACACATCAATAACATGTATATCAAATATACCTGATTTTTCTTTGCCCGCCTTCTTATCTGCCAGATACTTGGGGGCAATTGCGCTTCCAGTGACCCATACCCTTGCAATAGAAGCACTCTGTTTCAGGCTTAGGTCCAGCCTTGGGTTTCTTCGGCGGATTGGCAACAGGCTTGCCGCTCTTCTTCGAATTGCCCTTCTTGTCTTTGCCGTTTCTCTTGAAACTAGTGGCCTTGCTCACCATCAACACTTGATGCTCTTTACGGAGTTCAGACTCTGCGACTTTCAGCATCGCAAACAACTCGCCGGGAGACTTGTTCATCCCTTGCATGTTGTAGTTCAACACAAAGCCTTTATAGCTTGGCGGCAGTGATTGAAGGATTCTGTCAATGATAGCTTCTTGCGGGAGTTCAATCCCCAGTTCAGCTAGACGGTTTGAGTACCCAGACATTTTGAGCACATGTTCACTGAGAGACGAGTTTTCCTCCATCTTGCAAGCATAGAATTTATCGGAGGTCTCATACCTCTCGATCCGGGCGTTCTTCTGAAAGATAAAGTCCAACTCCTGGAACATCTCAAATGCTCCATGACGCTCAAAGCGACGTTGAAGTCCCGGTTCTAAGCCATACAAGACTGCACATTGAACTATTGAGTAGTCCTCCTTACGTGCTAACCAAGCGTTCTTAACATCCTGATCATCCGTAGCGGGTGGTTCATCTCCTAGCGCAGCATTAAGGACATAATCCTTCTTCCCAGCTTGTAAGATTAGCTTAAGATTACGAGCCCAGTCTACAAAGTTGCTTCCATCATCTTTCAACTTAGCTTTCTCTAGGAACGTATTAAAATTCAGGATGACTGTCGCGTGAGCCATGATCTACAACACAAATATATTCAAAGTGGACTTAGACTATGTTCAAGATAATTAGAGTTCAACTTAATCAAATTATATGCTAAACTCCCACTCAAAAAGTACATCTCTCTAGTCATTTGAGTGGTTCATGATCCACTTACACTATCCCAAGTCCGATCATCACGTGAGTCGAGAGTAGTTTCAGTGATAAGCATCCCTATGCTAATCATATCAACTATATGATTCATGATCGACCTTTCGGTCTCATGTGTTCCGAGGCCATGTCTGCACATGCTAGGCTCGTCAAGCTTAACCCGAGTGTTCCGCGTGCGCAACTGTTTTGCACCCGTTGTATGTGAACGTTGAGTCTATCACACCCGATCATCACGTGGTGTCTCGAAACGACGAACTGTACCAACGGTGCACAGTCGGGGAGAACACAATTTCGTCTTGAAATTTTAGTGAGAGATCACCTCATAATGCTACCGTCGTTCTAAGCAAAATAAGGTGCATAAAAGGATTAACATCACATGCAATTCATAAGTGACATGATATGGCCATCATCACGTGCTTCTTGATCTCCATCACCAAAGCACCGGCACGATCTTCTTGTCACCGGCGCCACACCATGATCATCCATCAACGTGTTGCCATCGGGGTTGTCGTGCTACTTATGCTATTACTACTAAAGCTACATCCTAGCAAAATAGTAAACGCATCTGCAAGCACAAACGTTAGTATAAAGACAACCCTATGGCTCCTGCCGGTTGCCGTACCATCGACGTGCAAATCGATATTTCTATTACAACATGATCATCTCATATATCCAATATATCACATCACATCGTTGGCCATATCACATCACAATCATACCCTGCAAAAACAAGTTAGACGTCCTCTAATTTTGTTGTTGCATGTTTTACGTGGTGACCAAGGGTATCTAGTAGGATCGCATATTACTTACGCAAACACCACAACGGAGATCTATGAGTTGCTATTTAACCTCATCCAAGGACCTCCTCGGTCAAATCCGATTCAACTAAAGTTGGAGAAACCGTCACTTGCCAGTCATCTTTGAGCAAAGGGGGTTACTCGTAACGATGAAACCAGTCTCTCGTAAGCGTACGAGTAATGTCGGTCCAAGCCGCTTCAATCCAACAATACCGCGGAATCAAGAAAAGACTAAGGAGGGCAGCAAAACGCACATCACCGCCCACAAAAACTTTTGTGTTCTACTCGAGAAGACATCTACGCATGAACCTAGCTCATGATGCCACTGTTGGGGAACGTCGCATGGGAAACAAAAATTTTCCTACGCGCACGAAGACCTATCATGGTGATGTCCATCTACGAGAGAGGATGAGTGATCTACATACCCTTGTAGACCGTACAGCAGAAGCGTTTAGAGAACGCGGTTGATGTAGTGGAATGTCCTCACGTCCCTCGATCCGCCCCGCGAACAATCCCGCGATCAGTCCCACGATCTAGTACCGAACGGACGGCACCTCCGCGTTCAGCACACGTACAGCTCGACGATGATCTCGGCCTTCTTGATCCAGCAAGAGAGATGGAGAGGTAGAAGAGTTCTCCGGCAGCGTGACGGCGCTCCGGAGGTTGGTGATGACCTTGTCTCAGCAGGGCTCCGCCCGAGCTCCGCAGAAACGCGATCTAGAGGAAAAACCGTGGAGGTATGTGGTCGGGCAGCCGTGAGAAAGTCGTCTCAAATCAGCCCTAATTGCTCCATATATATAGGAGGAGGGAGGGGGGGCCTTGCCTTGGGGTCCAAGGACCCCCAAGGAGTCGGCCGAGCCAAGGGGGAGGACTCTCCCCCCCCAAACCGAGTTGGACTAGGTTTGGTGGGAGGGAGTCCTCCTCCCTTCCCACCTCCTCCCTCTTTTTTTTCTTTTCCTTTGATTTCTTATCCTTGGCACATAGGCCCCTTTGGGGCTGTCCCACCAGCCCACTAAGGGCTGGTGTGTCTCCCCAAAGCCTATGGGCTTCCCCGGGGTGGGTTGCCCCCCCGGTGAACTCCCGGAACCCATTAGAAATTCCCGGTACATTCCCGGTAACTCCGAAAACCTTCCGGTAATCAAATGAGGTCATCCTATATATCAATCTTCGTTTCCGGACCATTCCGGAAACCCTCGTGACGTCCGTGATCTCATCCGGGACTCCGAACAACATTCGGTAACCAACCATATAACTCAAATACGCATAAAACAACGTCGAACCTTAAGTGTGCAGACCCTGCGGGTTCGAGAACTATGTAGACATGACCCGAGAGACTCCTCGGTCAATATCCCATAGCGGGACCTGGATGCCCATATTGGATCCTACATTTTCCACGAAGATCTTATCGTTTGAACCTCAGTGCCAAGGATTCGTATAATCCCGTATGTCATTCCCTTTGTCCTTCGGTATGTTACTTGCCCGAGATTCGATCGTCAGTATCCGCATACCTATTTCAATCTCGTTTACCGGCAAGTCTCTTTACTCGTTCCGTAATACAAGATCCCGCAACTTACACTAAGTTACATTGCTTGCAAGGCTTGTGTGTGATGTTGCATTACCGAGTGGGCCCCGAGATACCTCTCCGTCACACGGAGTGACAAATCCCAGTCTTGATCCATACTAACTCAACTAACACCTTCAGAGATACCTGTAGAGCATCTTTATAGTCACCCAGTTACGTTGCGACATTTGATACACACAAAGCATTGCTCCGGTGTCAGTAAGTTATATGATCTCATGGTCATAGGAATAAATACTTGACACGCAGAAAACAGTAGCAACAAAATGACACGATCAACATGCTACGTCTATTAGTTTGGGTCTAGTCCATCACGTGATTCTCCCAATGACGTGATCCAGTTATCAAGCAACAACACCTTGTTCATAATCAGAAGACACTGACTATCATTGATCAACTGGCCAGCCAACTAGAGGCATGCTAGGGACGGTGTTTTGTCTATGTATCCACACATGTAAATGAGTCTTCATTCAATACAATTATAGCATGGATAATAAACTATTATCTTGATACAGGAATTATAATAATAACTATACATTTATTATTGCCTCTAGGGCATAATTCCAACACCCGTGTGTTCCATCACTTTGACCATAGTGAGAGAGGTTAATAACCATGGTTTTTATTTGGTTTGTGTCTACGGTAGGTCATGGATTGAGATTACATGATATAATTTGAGCGTGTGTGTACGCATGAATGCCTCCCACCCACTCAAATTAGGGAGACAACATATATATACTATGCATCGAGAACCTCGCTCCGCGTGGGGACTTCATGGTTACCGAGGAAGGTGCCACATCACAGTTTGTGAATTGGGCATTTAAACATCACACAACACTTGCATGCATATGTTTAGTTCGTGTTGGGTATATTATCCCGCCGTATGACCCGCCTTGAGAGGCCGAGTCAAGATGATGGCGGCTCAACGTTCATACTCAAGATGGGCCCTGACTTACGAAGTAGAAGGCGCAAGGCGGTTTACCAAAGAGAGGTGGCGGCGGCCCAAGATACGAAGAGGGCGACTCTCGGCCCACAAGGAAGACGGTCGCCCAGAGATTCCTTGCTTAAGGAGTAAGGCGAGTTAAGAGACATAATAGGTTGCGGATCATAATGTGACCTAGACTCTTGTAAACCTAGGGCCTCGACCTGTATATAAAGGCAAGTCTCTAGGGCTGGTAGATTAAGTTACAAACAATTGAGAGCTAGGTCAGGCGAAACCGCACCCTTGTAATCGATTTCATCATCAATACACGCAAAGCAGGACGTAGGCTTTTACCTCCATCGAAGGTGCCGAACCTGGGTAAACTTGTCTCTCATTCCCGATCAACCCCTTTGAGTCGCCACATAGTTGCGATGGCTTCACCACTAAGTCCTTTCACAAGGACATCTGCCGTGGCAAAACCATGACAGTTGACGCACACCGTGGGGCGAGCGCACGACGGAGTTGAGTTCTCAAAGGGATCCCTTCCAGGGTTCGGGAGCTATGCGGTTGGTCTCATGACCAAGAGCCACCATGGAAAGTGCTACATCGACAATTCGAGCTGGGGTCCCGAGGCCGGTTCAATCGAATTTGGTTACCGGGTCCCCTTCGGCAAGATTCACATCTTAATCGGCAAGATCGGTGCACCAGTTCCCGAGCCGTACATCTAGACCGACATCGTCGAGCCGGCTCGGCTCGCCCAAATCACCAGGCGACAGATCCGGCAGCGTCATGTCTTTGTTGGCTTTACGCAGGGGGTCAGCCTCCCGGATTTGCTGGCGACTGACGGGGACACCCCTATTAACTCTGACGACGAGTCATCCATGGGGGACACAAACTCGATCTGCCCTCTCTATGAGGGAAGGCTTGGGGGCTTTCTTGAGGCGGCGATCTTTGAAGGTCCACAGGAGCCGCCTCGCCAGGTCGCCATCTACATGGCAGGGGGCAGCGCTGGTTCAGAATCATCCAGATGCGGCGGCCGCCAATGGACCCAGCGGGTCTGAAGAAACGCCTTCCCAAGCCATGACAGATCTGATGGTTGAGATGTCAAAACTCATGGCGGTCGCCGTTACTCCTGACAATCAGGAGGGAATCAATGCCGAGCTGGCAAAACTGTGTGAAGAGATGGCCAAGATACAACATGAGATTGGCGCTGAGAACACCCCGATGGCAGATGAGCAGGTTCAAATTAACGAAGAGGTTGAATGCTTGAAGGCTGAGGCATGGCGGCTCGAGCATCGGCGAGTCGCCTCTGATGCGGTGCACCAGAGGAGGCATGACAGTCGTCTCCTGACCAATCTCAACCCCACTCGTTTATTTGACAGCCCACACACGCCTTGTGCGGAGCATTACCCGCCTTGGCTGACTAATCAACAGGTTGATCTGGCTCAAGCTCCATGGGTCCAGCATCCGGCTCAGCCTCGGCCGGTCCAGCCGTCGGCTCAGCTTTTCCAAACACCGCAGGGCCACTTCTCCAACCCCTTAGACAACATACTGGCTCCAACCCGCGACTTAGAGTCTCTCCCCGTTCATGGAAACACCCTAATGGAGGTGGAAGCAAGGAACACCATCGAAATACAGAAGACCTTGTGGTTCAACAGGCGCAATTTTCTTACAGTTGTGATTGGCTAGACTCCACACCCCACGCTATTCACACCAAGAGCCGCCATGACAATCCCCCAGCGATTTCCAGCAGCGGTAACCGACAACAGCCTCAGGCCAACCCACCTGGACTACCAATGTTGAATGCTCAGGCGCTTGTGAATGCAGCCCGAGACGCCCATCACGCAAAGGCAGGGGTGGCGGCGGCGATGGCGGGTCAGGTGGTTCCGACATACGTCCAGCCGGCGCTTGCGTACAGAGAGTCGGGAGGAAGGAACATAGCCATCCCCTGCTTTTCGTTTGCTCTATGTAACGAGCGCATGCCCAAAGGTCCTCGCAAGATGCCCAATTACACACCCGATCTTGAGCCATGTGCATGTATTGAGAGTTACGACCTTGCTATGGATATGCTTGATGCCAGTGATGCGGTATGCGCCAAATATTTAATGATGATGTTGGAAGGACCGGATCACACGTGGTTGAAAAATTTACCACCCAAATCCATCAACACCTGGGCAGAGTTGAATTAGTGATTCATTAAAAACGTCTGAGAAACTTGCAAACGCCCCATGATGATCATAGATCTGCAACATTGCGTTCAACGTATGGATGAGTCTGCCCACCATTGGACTCAAAGGATTGCGGATATTATCCATCGTCGGATGGCATCATAGCGGCTCAAGCCGTGCTGATATTGGAGAAGAATAGTCACTTTCAACCTCTAGTATTGAAGCTTGGTCGTCTTAAGCGAAAGGTGTAGGATATGGGCGAGTTGATGGACACCCTCACCAGATACCGAGTCGGATGGCACGAAGGATGCCGGCTCAGATGATGATAAAGCGAGTGAAGTCAAGAAAGGAGATGGAACCAAGAGTCATCCCCAAGCTCATGGACGCAATGGTGATGTCAAGTGTTCTTCCCCTTGCAACGACACCAGAAGAATGCTGCTAGCACTCTCCGGCAATCGAAACTAGAAGAATTTTGTTGACGGGCCACCAGCGCGTGGGATCGTAGCAGTTTTCGAGGGTAGAGTATTCAACCCAAATTTGTTGGTACGCCTATAGGAGGTGAGAGGATACTCTCATGTATTAGCAGCTGAATATGTCAGATTCAACCACACCTGAAAGATTAGTATGTGCAAGCAAAGTAGTAACAGCAAAGTAGTACGATAACAACGGTGTGAGAAACGATCTGTTGACACGGCAGACTATTTCTAACGATTGTATCAATGGCACCAAGTTGCCTCGTTGACGGAATTTGTGAGTTCCCGTCAATGACCAGCGATCAAGATTGTAGCAGGTAGCAGCAGTCTAACGAGCAATAGCAGCGGCAAGGAACTGCAGTAGTGACAGCAGTAGCAAGTAGCACAAGTAGCAAGCGACAGTAGTAGCAATAGTAGGAGCAGAGCAAGACAAGTAACAACAACAGCAACAGTAGTAACAGCAGTAGTAGGACAAACTCGTAGGCAATGGGTCGGTGATTTGTTCGGATGATATTCATCATGCAACAGTTATAACACGGGGAGATATGTGGCTAGCTCCCGTTCGTCAATGTGATGTAGACATGCATTCCGTGTGTCGTCATGCGTGCTTAGGGAAAAGAACTTGCATGACATCTATTGTCCATCCCTCCCCTGGCAGCGGGGTCCAAAAGCAAACTACGGGATATTAAGGTTCTCCTTTTAATAAAGAACCGGACCAACGCATTAGCACTTGGTGAACACATGAACTCCTCAAACTATGGTCATCATCGGGAGTGGTTCCGGTTATTGTAACTCCGGGGTTGCCGGATCATAACACATAGTAGGTAACTACAACTTGCAAGATCGGATCTAAAACACACATATATTGGTGACAACATAATAATTTCAGATCTGAAATCATGGCACTCAGGCCCTAGTGACAAGCATTAAGCATGGCAAAGTAGTAGCAACATCAATCTCAGAACATAGTGGATACTAGGGATCAATCCCCATCAAAACTAACTCGATTACATGATAGATCTCATCCTACTCATCACCACCCCGCGAGCCTACGAATAGATTACTCACGAACGACGAAGAGCTTCATGGAATTGGAGAGGGAACAAGGTTGATGATGAAAATGGCGACCATTTCCCCTCTCCGGAGCCCAAGACGGACTCCGGATCTGCCCTCCAGATGAAGAACAGGTGGTGGCGGCGGCTCCATATCGCAAACGCGAAGAAAACTTCTCTTTTTATTTTTTCTGGGATGAAAGTGAACTTATAGACCTGAGGTTGGGGGCGGCAGAGCCGTGTGGGCCCCACAAGCCTGCCCACCGCCACCAAGGGGGGGTGGCGGAGCCAGGGCTTGTGGCCCACTAGCCCACCCCCTCAGGTGGAACTTGGCGCAGATATTTTTCATATTTTCCAAAGTTGCACCCCGTAAATTTTCACGACGTTTGGAGAACTATGATTTCTGCACAAAAATAACACCAAGGCAATTCTGCTGAAAACAGAGTCAGTCCAGGTTAGTTCCATTCAAATCATGCAAATTAGAGTCCAAAACAAGGGCAAAAGAGTTTGGAAAACAAGATTCGATGGAGACACATCAACTCCCCCATGCTTAAAACCTTGCTTGTCCTCAAGCAACTCAGTTGACAAACTGAGAGAGAAAGAAAAACTTTGACAAACTCTGTTTGATCTTGTTGTTGCAACTATGTCTAACTCATAACCAGAATTTCAACAAGATCACAAGTAAATCACATAAGCAAATAACACAAAGGTCTCACGGTAAACTAATATCAATGGCATAATCAGCTAATGAGAAAATAATAATGAGTTTCAAATACCAACACTTCAATCAAAACAAGCATGAAGCAATATGAATAGGTGGTATCTCGCTATCTCTTTATGAGACCGCAAAACATAAATGCTGAGCACTTTCAAAGATCAAGGGCTGACTAAACATTGTAATTCATAGCAACGAAGATCCAGTCATAGTCATACTCAATATCAATCAAAAGCAATGCATAAAAATGACAGAGGTGCTCTCTAATTGGTGCTTATATAAGAGGAGGATGACTCGACAGGAAAATAAATAGACAAGCCCTTCGTAGAGGGAAGCATTGATTTGCAGAGGTGCCAGAGCTCAAGCTTTGAAAAAAGAGATAATAATTTTGGGTGGCATGCTTTCATTGTCAACGCAATGACCAAGACTTATCAATATATTCCATGCTACTCAGGCTATAGGCGGTTCCCAAACAAAAAAGTAAAGTTTTAACTCCCCCAGCACCAATCAATCACACTCCACGGCTAGCCGAATCCTCGGGTACCGTCCATACTAACATCAATCCAGGGGGAGTCTTGTTTTACAGTTATGTTTTCGATTTAAGCGTGGAACTGGGCATTCCAATTACCGGCCCCTTTCTCGTGAATGACAGTGAATAAACACATGTCGAGGATAACACTCCTAGCATGGAAAATACCAATAGCCCCCTGTCAGCACATGAGTGGTTCGGGCATGCAACACAGATTATTTCTTGAAGGTTTAGAAAGTGGCACATGCAAATTTACTTGGAACAGCAGGTAGATACAGCAAATAGGTAGGTATGGTGGACTCTCATGGAAAAACTTTTGGGTTTATGGAAGTGGATGCACAAGCAGTATTCCGCTTAGTACAAGTGAAGGCTAGCAAAAGACTGGGAAGCGACCAACTAGAGAGCGACAACTGTCATCAAGATGCAATGAGTTTGACTAACATTGAATGCAAGCATGAACAGGATATAAATCACCATTAACACGAACATCATAGAGGCTATGTTGATTTTTTTTCAACTACATGCATGAACATGCGCCAAGTCAAGCCACTTGAAACATTCAAAGGAGAATACCATCCTATCATACTACATCATAGTCATCTCAAAATCTATGTTGGCATTCAAGACAAACCATTATAAGCTCTCAGCTAAATAAGCATGGCATCAGAAACTATGATCTCTAAGTTGTCATTGCAAACATGGTTGTCTCACAACAAAGCTAAATCTGGGTCGACAAGCTAGTCATATTTACAAAAACAAAATAGATAGAGTTCATACCAGCTTTTCAGTCTCAGTCACTTCATCATATATCATCATTGTTGCCTTTCATTTGCACGATCGAACGATGTGAACGATAATAAGAATGCTCGTGCATTGGACTAAGCTGAATCTGCAGGCAAACAAAAAGGAGAAGACAAAGTAATATGGCTCTTTGAAAGTTAAACAGGTAAGCATGGAAGAACCACTAAACATTATAACCAATATCTTCGACCTTGACACAAAGAAAAAGAAAACTATTTACACGGGAAAGCTCCCAACAAGCAAAAGAAGAAAGAAAAATCTTTTTGGGTTTTCTCAAAAGGACACAAAACAAGAAAAAAAGAAAACGAAAGTAAACTAGCATGGATAATACAGTGGCAAAGTGTGAACACCGGCTAACAAAGTGAAAGCATAAGCATGAATGTAAAGTCGATGAGAACACGTACTCCCCCAAGCTTAGGCTTTTGGCCTAGCTTGGTCTACTCCCAAGGATGGTCTGGCAAAACCCAAAATCATAATGGGTGTTATACGGGAGTGATGCAGCCACTGCCTGAATAGCTGCCTCACGAAGTCGAGCAGCAGTCGCCTCCCTCTCATACTCCTCTGCCTCTGCTATGGTTATGTAGTATCTTCGTTTTACCTGAAAGTCAAAGAAAGAAGGAGCAGGAAGGGTAATATGGAAAACACGCTGCTGGTTAAAAATCAAGCAGTATAGGAGGGATCCATGATCTCTCTCAAGGAACTGGTAGCGTGTTTGAGCGACACGATCAAGGTAGGCTGTACGGAGAGGAGGGTCTTATGGACGGATGGATACTCCAAGAAAATTTGCTAAGCGTGTAGCATAAACTCCACCAAAGAAATCCCCCTCCCTGGCATTTTTATTCAGCCTCCTTGCTATTATAGCTCCCATATTGAAGCTCCTGTCACCTGTTACTGCGCTCTTAAGGATACTAAGGTCGGAAGCGCATAGGTGACAATGTGCACCCTTGCCGTTAATGCACCTACCTATGAAGAGGGCAAGGTAGTGCAAGGCAAGGAAATGGATGCTTCCTATGGTGGCTTGCGTGATATCTATGGTTTCTCCAAAAGTTATATTGGAGACAAAGTCTCTGACCGAAGACTTAGAAGGATCATTAATACTACCCCATCGGGTATCTTGCAAATCCTATTGAAATCCTCCAAATCCACGGTATAGGATTTATCGTACAGATCAAACAGTATGGATGAGTCACGGCCAACTGAAAATTTAAATCTACGCACGAAAGAGGCACTGAGCATAGCATACTGTTCAAATTTATCCGAGAGGAATTCTTCTAGCCCGGCATTGCAGACAAGTGTATCAAACTCATCCTTGAAACCTGCTTCGATCATGAACTCATCGGAAGGCCATTCACATGGTTGTAGTGGTGCGTCCCTTAGTTGAAAAGGTTCGGCTCCCGAAAAGAAAGACGACGACCCTTCTTACTTGAGGAACTACCATGAAACTTCCTCCTGAACATAATTTCCTTTTGCTGAAATTTTTGAAGTTCAAGAGAAAAGTGAATAAAGACCCACCATACCTTGTAGCAACTACTCCTACTAGTGCCTAGAGACTATATCATGCGCTAAAACTACTTGGGACCAGCTAAAATCAACATTTCTAGCTCAAGAACAGGGACACCAAGGTAGCAAGAATACGCGAAGGATAAAGCAGTAGAGCAAAAACTAACTGGACCAATGGAGGAGTCACTTACCAAGGAGTAATTTCCCCAAAACGGTCCGGAGAATGGTGCTTTGAGCAAGGAGATCGAAAATCACAGCCAAATGAGCAAGAACACGGGTTTGAGTTGCGAGACAATTTTTTCTGGAGGTGGAAGAAGAGGCTGGGAGCTGGAATGAGTGGAGGGGGTCCCTGTGGGCCCCACAAGCTTGCACTCCGCCACCAGGGGGTAGGTGGTGGTGGCAGGGCTTGTGGCCCACTGGTGTGACCCCCAGGCCATCTCTCATGCCTAGTAATTTTCAAAAATTCTAGAAAAAATCATACTAAATTTTCAAGACCATCGGAGAACTTTTATTTTCGAGGTATTTTTCTCCGGGACGCTAAAACAGAAAACAGGAAAAACTGAACTAATTCTATCATTTTTCTTCTAAGCAAAAGAAAATGAAAGCTTAAAACAAAGGTATGTGACTCTTTGATTCATCCATTTCATGGTCATCGAAAGAAATCCGTCAATGGGGTTGATCAAGTCCTCATGACAAAACCTTCTCGAATCGCAAGAGAGAACGGAAAATTTTCGAATAGCCACTAAGTCACCTCAATGGGGATATGTATCTCCCCAACAAGCAAATCATACTTCATCTTGACATGAGGAATAGGGCATTCAAAGCTCCCAAATAGAATCGATGAAGTCTTTTCGATAGCATTGATGCAATGTACTTGATACCGTTTCTTAGGAAAGTGCACGGTGTGCTCATTACTGTTGACATGGAAAGTGACATTGCCTTTGTTGCAATCTATAACAGCCCCTGCAGTGTTTAAAAAGGGTCTTCCGAGGATGACAGCCATGACATCGTCCTCGGGAATATCCAAGATAACAAAGTCTGTTAAGATGGTGGTGTTAGCAACCACAACAGGCACATCCTCGCAAATGCCGATAGGGAAAGCAGTTGATTTGTCGGCCATTTGCAGAGAAATTTCAATGGGTGTCAACTTATCCAACTCAAGTCTACGATAAAGAGAAAGCGGCATAACACTAACACCGGCTCCAAGGTCACATAAGGCAGTTCTTACGTAGTTTCTTTTAATGGAGCAAGGTATAGTGGGCACTCCGGGATCACCAAGTTTCTTAGGATTTCCACCTTTGAAAGTGTAATTGCCAAGCATGGTGGAGATCTCAAGATATGGCATCTTCCGTTTATTAGTCATGATATCTTTCATGTACTTGGCATACACAGACATTTTGAGCATATCAGTTAACCGCATCTGTAGAAAGATGGGTCTTATCATCTCAACGAAGTGCTCAAAATCCTCATCATCCTTTTTCTTGGATGGCTTAGGAGGAAAGGGCATAGGTCTCTGAACCCATGGCTCTCTTTCTTTACCATGCTTCCTTGCAGTGAAGTCATTCCTATCGTATTTCTTAGGTTGTGGGTTATCAGGATTAACCGTAGGTTCAATCTCCACATCCTCATCATTGCTAGATTGAGCATTATTATGAACATCACTATCCAAATTGTCACCATGTTCATGTTCATGACCAGATTGTGTTTCTGCATCAGACACAGAAATATCATTAGGTTCTTCAGGTGTGACAGTATTTGGTGAACTGGCATGCAGGCTTCTATCATCCTTCTTCTTCTCCTTAGGATGACTGGGTGTATCAGCATTGATTCCTTAAGAATCTTGATCAATTCTCTTAGGGTGGCCTTCAGGATACTCCTGAGTCATTTTGCCTCCTCTAGTAATGACTCTGACAGAGTTGTCATTTAATTCATTGAGCAAGTCATTCTGAGCTTTAAGTACTTGTTCTACCTGAGTAGTAATCATAGAGGCATATTTACTCAGAAGCTTCAGATCATTGACATTTCTGTCTACGCAAGCACTTAAATGGCTAAGCATACGAGTACTTTGTTCCAAATGTCTACTAACATAATCATTGAAACTCTGTTGTTTGACAACAAAGTTGTCAAATTCATCAAAGCATAGGCTAGCAGGTTTATCAAAAGGAATATCACTCTCATCAAACCTACGCAGAGAATTCACTTCTACTACCTGTATCGGGTTATCGAGACCATGGATCTCTTCGATAGGTGGTAGATTTTTGACATCTTTAGATATAATGCCTTTCTCTTGCATAGATTTCTTGGCTTCTTGCATATCTTCGGGACTGGGGAATAGAATAACTCTTTTCTTAAGAGTTGCCTTAGGAGGTGGTTCGGGAATAGTCCGAGCATTATCGTTGATCAAGATGTTATTCAGTAGAATCTCAGCTTGTTCTACAGTTCGTTCCCCAAAAACACAACCGACACAACTATCTAGGGGGTCTCTAGAGGCATCGGTAAGTCCGTTATAGAGGATATGACGTATCTCGTTCTTTTTAAGAGGGTGATCAGGAAAAGCATTCTGTAGCTAGACGAGTCTCCCCCAAGCTTGCGGAAGACTCTCTTCTTGGAGTTGAGCAAAGTTGTATATTTCCTGCAAGGCAGCTTGCTTCTTATGGGCAGGAAAATATTTCTCACAGAAGTAATAGACCATCTCATGGGGACTACTCACACATCCAGGAGCAAGAGAGGTGAACCAGGCTTTAGCATCATCCTTTAGAGAGGAAGGAAACAACTTAAGGATATAGTAGTGGTGGATCTTCTCCTCATTAGTGAAAAGGGTGGCTATATCGTGTAGTTTGGCAAGATGGGCTATGACCGTCTCAGACTCATAACCGTGAAAAGGATCAGATTCGACTAGACAGATTATATCAGGATGGACAGAGAATTCATAATCCTTATCGGTGATAAAGATAGGTGAAGTGGCAAACTTAGGGTCGTATTTCATCTTAGCTTTCAGAGATTTTTCCTTCCACTTGAGAAGTAATTCTCAGCGTCATAGGCATCCTTAGACGCAAGAAAATCCTCAGCTATCTCTCCCTCTATAACGTAACCCTCAGGTATATCACGCAATTCATATCTAGGAGAGCTAGATCTAGCAGGAGAAAAAGCAGGTTCTATCTCAATAGTATCGGCAGTATCAGAAGCATCACGAGCATTGGCAGTAACTCTAGCAATATGAGCATCAAGGAACACCCCTAGTGGAGCATCAGGCAAAGTAGCATCTCTAGAAGTATCAAGCATAGCATCATCAAGCAAAATAGCATCTCTAGCATCATCAGGAAAAGCAGTATCAAGCATAGCATCTCTAGCAGTATCAAGCATAGCATCTCTAGCAGTATCAGGCATAGTATCAGGCATAGTATCAAGCATAGCATCTCTAGCAGTATCAAGCATAGCATCTCTAGCAGTATCAGGCATAGCATCAGGCATAGTATCAAGCATAGCATCTCTAGTAGTAGCATCATACGCATCATCAAGCACATGCGACATATCAAGATTTCTAGCAGGAGGTGATGCCGCAAACTTACTCATAAATGGAGGTGAATCAAGTGCAGAGCTAGATGGCAGTTCCTTACCTCCCCTCGTAGTTGAGGGCAAGACTTTGATTTTCGGATCCTTCAGATTCTTCATAGTGATCAGCAGATATAAATCCCTAGTGACTCAGAGAATATAGCAATACCTCCCCGGCAACGGTGCCAGAAAAATGCTTGATGTCAACTATTCTTCCCCTTGCAACGGCACCAGAAGAATGCTGCTAGCACTCTCCGGCAATCGAAACTAGAAGAATGTTGTTGACGGCCCACCAGCACGTGGGATCGTAGCAGTTTTCGAGGGTAGAGTATTCAACCCAAATTTGTTGGTACGCCTATAGGAGGTGAGAGGATACTCTCAAGTATTAGCAGCTGAATATGTCACATTCAACCACACCTGAAAGATTAGTATCTGCAAGCAAAGTAGTAACAACAAAGTAGTATGATAACAACGATGTCAGAAACGATTTGTTGACACGACAGACTATTTCTAACGATTGTATCAATGGCGCCAAGTTGCCTCATTAACGGAATTTGTCAGTTCCCAACAACGACCATCAATCAAGATTGTAGCAGGTAGAAGCAGTGTAACGAGCAATAACAGCGGCAAGGAACAGCAGTAGTGACAACAGTAGCAAGTACCAACAGTAGCAAGCGACAATAGTAGCAACAGTAGCAACAGAGCAAGACAAGTAAATGCAGTAGCAACAGTAGTAACAGCAGCAGTAGGACAAACTCGTTGGCAATGGGTTGGTGATTTGTTTGGATGATATTCATCATGCAACAGTTATAACACGGAGAGATATGTGGCTAGCTCCCGTTCGTCAATGTGATGTAGGCATGAATTTCGTGTGTCGTCATACGTGCTTAGGGAAAAGAACTTGCATGACATCTATTGTCCATTCCTCCCGTGGCGGCGGGGTACAAAAGGAAACTATGGGATATTAAGGTTCTCCTTTTAATAAAGAACCGGACCAACTCATTAGCACTTGGTTAACACATGAACTCCTCAAACTATGGTCATCACCGGGAGTGGTTCCGGTTATTGCCACTCCGCGGTTGCCGGATCATAACACATAGTAGGTAACTACAACTTGCAAGATCGGATCTAAAACACACATATATTGGTGACAACATAATAATTTCAGATCTGAAATCATGGCACTCGGGCCCTAGTGACAGGCATTAAGCATGGCAAAGTAGTAGCAACATTAATCTCAGAACATAGTGGATACTAGGAATCAATCCCCATCAAAACTAACTCGATTACATGATAGATCTCATCCTACTCATCACCGCCCAGCGAGCCTACGAATAGATTACTCACGAACGACGAAGAGCTTCATGGAATTGGAGAGGGGAGAAGGTTGATGATGATGATGGCGACGATTTCCCCTCTCCGGAGCCCAAGACGGACTCCAGATCTGCCCTCCAGATGAAGAACATGTGGTGGCCGCGGCTCCGTATCGCAAACGCGATGAAAACTTCTGTTTTTATTTTTTCTGGGACGAAAGTGAACTTATAGACCTGAGGTTGGGGGCGGCATAGCCGTGTGGGCCCCACAAGCCTGCCCACCACCACCAGGGGGGTGGTGGCGGAGCCAGGGCTTGTGGCCCACTGGCCCACCCCCTCAGGTGGAACTTGGCGCAGATATTTTTCCTATTTTCCAAAATTGCTCCCCGTAAATTTTTAGGACGTTTGGAGAACTTTGATTTCTGCACAAAAATAACACCAAGGCCATTCTGCTAAAAACAACGTCAGTCCAGGTTAGTTCCATTCAAATCATGCAAATTAGAGTCCAAAACAAGGGCAAAAGAGTTTGGAAAAGTAGATACGAGGGAGACGTATCAAATGGAAACTAGGGAGGGCAAGCAAAGAGAAGGAAGCAAGATGGCGTGTCAGATTTTGTTGCCAATACCAGCGTCGGGCCAAGAAACCAGCGCCGAAATACTGGTCAAACTCGGGGCTATAGTGGGAGAAAACCACGTAATTATAAGGAGATGCTCAAGGGACCCTGTTCTAAGCATGGTACCCCGGATACCCCATCTACCCATTCTTGGGAAAACTGCTTTGTGATGTAGGAATTTCGTCTTCAAGCATCCAGGGACCACCAAGGGGGGAACGGTGATGGACATCCGGGTCAGTTTGGTCTCGGCGGATCACAAGGAGGCTCGTTCGGCGCGTTCCCTGGTTCGGGCCCTCATGGGCAAGGCGGATTGAATAATGGCGGCGGACAACATTCTGGCCAGGGTAACCAGCTGTACAAAAATCAAGGCGGCTTTCAACAGCAGAACCACCAAAGCGGTTTTCAGGAGCAGAACAACTAGGATGACTTTCAGAGCAACCCTAAGCGGCTGAATAGTGGTCAATACCATGTTTTCACCACCAACACGTGTAAAAGGGACAAAAAATATCAAAGAGAGGGCAATCAACATGGCTGAGCCGACGGTTCCCAGATATCTCAGTTGGTGTGAGCAGCCCATCACATGGAGTTGAGTTGATCACCCACCCCAGGTTGATAATCCTGGCGACTTAGCATTGGTGGTGGCACCGCGGGTTGGGGATACACCCTCTCCAAGGTCCTTATGGATAGAGGCAGCACCATTAACATCTTGTACTATGATACCTTCCGACGAATGAATTTTTCTGAGGGCGACTTGATGACTTCATCCATGGTGTTTCATGGCATTGTCCCGGGCAAATTGGCATATCTAGTTGGGCGGATTAAGTTAAATGTGGCTTTTGGTGATGAATCCAATTATAGGAGCGAGGCTTTGATGTTTGAGGTGGTCAAGATCAAGATCCCTTACCATGCTCTGTTCGGGCGACCAGCTTACACCCACTTCATGGCTCGGCCCTGCTATGTGTATCTCAAGCTCAAAATGTTGGGTCTTAAAGGTACGATCACAGTCAATGGGGACAAAAAGATAGCTAAGGAGTGCAAAGAAGGAGACGCTGCCTACGCTGAGTCGGCATGTGCTGCTGAAGGGTTGAAATTTCACAAGGCCAATGTGGACACAACCGACATGAGTCCGCTCTGAAAACCAACCGTTGATTCCGAGCCGCCCCTCAAGTTCAAGCCGACACATGACACCAAGCAAGTTGATTTCACCCTAGGCGACTCTTCTAAGTAGTTCACTATTGGGACAGGCCTGGATCCAAAATAGGAAAGCGCGCTCATCGAATTCATCCATGTCAATCGGTACATCTTTGCATGGAATCCTTCTGACATTCCAGGAGTACCGAGAGAATTTGCTGAGCCCACCTCAATGTGGATCCCAAGATGAAGCTGGTTCGATAGTACCTCCGTCATTTTAACGAGGAGAGACGTAAAACGATTGGGGAAGAAGTCGCTTGGCTCTTGGCCATCAGGTTCATCATCGAAGTTTTTCATCCTGAGAGGTTGGCTAACCCGGTCTTAGTTCTCAAGAATAACGACACCTTTCGCATGTGCGTTGATTATACACATCTCAACAAAGCTTGCCCGAAGGATCCTTTTGCCCTCCCCCGTTTCGATCAAATCATTGACTATACGGCGGGTTGCGAGCATTTCTGTTTTCTGGATGCATACTCTGGTTACCACCAGATCAAGATGGTGAAGGAGTATCAGGAGAAGAAGGCTTTCATAATCCCCTTTGGCGCTTTCTGCTATGTCTCTATGCCCTTTGGGCTTAAGAGGGCGGGGGCGACTTATCAATGTTGTATACAGAACTGTTTGCACAGTCAGATTGGACGCACTTTTCATGCCTACGTTGATGATGTCGTGGTGAAATCCTAGAGGAAGGAAACGCTTTTGGACGATCTCAAGGAGACGTTTGACAACTTCGCGTGTACCAGATGAATCTCAACCCGACCAAATGTGTTTTTGGTGTTCCTACAGGCAAGTTATTGGGCTTCCTGGTGTCAGAGCGAGGCATTGAAGCTAACCCGGATAAAATCAAGGCGATAACCTCGCTTGGTAAGACGGCCAACATCAACCAGGTCCAGCGCATGGTGGGTCGTATTGCGGCATTGAGCCGTCTCATAAGTCGCCTCGGTGAGAAGGCCATCCCCCTTTACTAGTTTCTCAAGAAAACGAATCATTCTGTTTGGACTGATGCAGCTAACGAAGCTTTTGAAGCCCTCAAGAAACAACTTGCTGAGCCGCCTCTGTTAGCCGCTCCGACCGATAAGGAACCTATGCTCCTTTACATTGCTGCTAATTCAAAGGTAGTAAGTGTGGCGGTCGTTGTTGAGCGCAAGGAAGAAGTCAAAGAGTATCTCGTTCAACGGCCGATGCATTTTGTTCGTGAGGTGTTGACTTTGTCTAAGCAATGGTACCTGATGGTGATACATACCTAGGGTAGGGTCACATGCCTGACCTAGATCTCCTACCTAAGGGTACCTCATTAAAGACTTGATGGTCACAAATAAGATTCTGGCTGGATGGACATGGCATCTGAGTCACTCGGTAAGAAGTCACTTGGAATATGTTCCCTTTCACTCAACAACCAACTTCCACTCGGAAGAAACCAGTCGATGCAGAATGCCAGAAGCCACTACAGGGAGGCCAACACGTGAGCGTTCGACTGATCATCATGAATAGCATTAATAACATACATTATCAGTAACATACACCTTTAAACTCTATTGATCGAACCCTTAGATGTTGGACCTTGATGAGGGGTAGCGCACTCTATATAAGCCACCCCTCCCCTCTGGCACAAGGGTTCGCACCCCCTGCAACACATATTCCACACCGCAAGAGCTCCCGAGCACTGAGACGTAGGGCTATTAGCTCTACGAGAGGGGCATGAACTCATACATCTTTGCGTACAAGCTTGCCCTAGCTAGGACTCTGCCCTCTCCTTTCGTACCCTACAACTCTACTGTCAGGTTCATTCCCACTACAGTTGGCGCCCACCATGGGGCAGGCGTCTAAGCGACTTCCGGCAAGTTTGCAATCTTCATCCTCTGCCATGTCTTCCGACAGCAACTCGTTCTTGGGCGGCGAGATCCGATTCGGCGCACTCGTCTTCGTTGCCGATGATTCGGCATGGCTTCAGGAGGCGCCTCTCAACATCGAGGCGCTCCCGATTCGTGGAGAGACGCACTTCCGTGCAAGCTCCTTCGTCCTACTCCTTCGACAGCCGTCAACTCCGATGTCGACCGTTCACTCCACTGGTCGTTGTCATAAGCGATCCAGTCGTTCACGACTCCAGCGATGGGTGAAACACACAGTGACTCGCCAGGCGTCACCTCCATCATCTCCGTAGATTGCTGCAATCAAGCCTGCTGAACCTCTTCGGGGCGCGATCCACTCAGTGTCAGATCAGTGTGATGTTCCTTCCGAGTGTGAGAGATGAAATCTTGCGGCGGAGATCTTCATGGCAGGTTCTGTGGATAGCCCACCTGGGTTTTTTCGCGGCGAACACAAAGTTGGGGAATCGTCGAGTGGATGCACCCGTCATCACCCTCCAACTTCCAGTCGACATCAGCGATAGCTCTTTCCGACGGGACCATAGAAGAACATTGAGGTATTTCGTACTTCGGTACTAAATGTTGCAGCCACCGCTAAGATAGAAGATTCTATTCAGCCATAAAACTCAAATTGGCAGCTGGAATAAGTAAGTTCATAGGAGAATCCAAGCCTGAAACATGGCTTGATGACTACCAAGTGGCGGTGCAGATTGGCGGAGGTAACGACAGCTTCGCCATGAATCATTTGCCTCTGATGTTGGATGGTTCGGCCAGGGCGTGGCTGAATCAGTTGGCTCCTTCTAGCATCTATTGCTGGGAAGATCTCGCGCAAGTGTTCAGGAAAACATTCGAAGGCATGTGCAAGCATCCTTCTGGTCTCTCCAAGTTGCAGCTTTGCATGCAGAAGTCGAATGAATCTTTGAGAGATTATATCCAGCTTTGGATCACCCTTCATTACATGGTGGAGAACATTTCTGAGCACCAAGCAGTCTATGCTTTCAAAGTTGGTGTCAGGTACAAAGAATTATATTTGAAGTTTGATCGTACAGGTGACATGTCCATGAGCAAGATGATGGAGATTGTTGCCCGATGCACCTATGATGAAGAAGAAGACCGCATCCGCAGCGGTAAAGGAAAACTAGTCGACAATGATGCTGGCGGCAATTCCAATCGGAAGCAGAAGCGCAAGCCTGATGGTTCCACTCCAGCAGAAGTAGCCATCTTGGCGGCACAAGGAAAATTCAAGGGAAAATCCAAAGGGCAATTCCCTCCAAAAAAGTCTAAGAATCAGTTAGATCTTCTGGATCAACCGTGAGTACTCCACACGAAGAAAGATGAAGATGGCAATATGATATTGCCCAAGCACACCACTCGTCAGTGTAGGCTGCTGATCCAATAGTTTAAAGAAGACCAGTCGAGGGGAAAGGATCCTCAAAAGGAGAATGAGAAAGAGAAAGATGATTTCCCAAAAGTTCAAGCTACCCTAATGATTTTTGCTGACGTGGAGAGCAGGAGTCGATGGAAGGTCATTAACAGAGAAGTCAACATGGATGTACCCTCCACCACCACATACCTCAAGTGGTCACAAACCCTCATAACGTTTGATCAGGCAGATCACCCGCCTCATGTCACTACTCCCGGTCAACAAGCTCTGGTGGTTGATCCAGTTGTGGAAGGTGTTCGGCTTCGCAAGGTTCTGATGAATGGAGGAAGCGGGTTGAATATTTTGTATGCAGAGACTCTTAAGGGGATATGCATTCCGATGTCCCGACTCAGCGAGATTAATATGTAGTTCCATGGAGTCATTCCCGAAAAGAAGGCCAAGTCACTCGGCGAGATTGCATTGGACGTTGTTTTCGGTTCTGAGAAAAACTTTCGCAAGGAAAAGATAACATTCGAGGTGGTAGATTTCCAAAGTGCATATCATGCCATCCTTGGTCGTCCGGCCTATGCCCGTTTCATGGCCCATCCATGTTACGTATATCTCAAGATGAAGATGCCTGGACCCAGAGGAGTAATCACAGTCACAGGTGATCGACAGAGAGCAGAAGAGTGCCTGCAGCACGGCTCCAAGATCGCTGATTAACAGATGGTCGTGGTTGAACTAGAGGAATAACGGAAAAATGCTCACCCTACCGACTTGATCCGCTCCAAGAAACCCTCTTCTGAGTCCACTTTTCAGTCTGCAGGTGAAGTCCAACCAGTGAACATCCACCCGACGGATCCTAATGCTGCTCCGACCAACATCTTAACAACACTCGACACAAATAGGAAGCCGAGCTCATCCAGTTCCTCCGGGAGAACTGAGACATCTTTGCATGGAAGCCTGTTGACATGCCAGGTGTGCCTAGGGAACTGGCTGAGCACCGACTGAGAGTGGATCCGAAGGCGAAGCCTGTTAAAGAGCATTTGCGTCGGTCTGTAGCAGAGAACATAAAGGCAATCGGCGAGGAGGTGGCGCGACTCTTGGAGTCAAAGTTCATCCGCGAGGTCTACCACTTCGAGTGGCTCGCGAATGTTGTCATGGTCCCCAAGAAGGACAAGTCCCTTTGCATGTGTATTGATTTCAAGAACATCAATAAGGTCTGCCCGAAAGATCACTTTCCGCTCCCCAGCATCGACCAAATTGTCGATTCGACTGCGAGGTGTGAGCGTCTATCTTTTCTTGATGCCTATTCTGGATACCAAGCAGCCGATGAACTGGCCAAGATTGGATCCACTCGGAAACTTGTCCTCAGCAATGTGTACCTCGAAGAATTACATACTCCTTCGATGCAAGAGGATCCTTTCACTCAAGAGCCCCCACAACCGATAAGCACCTCCAATCCGACTAAGATTGACGTTCCAGCAGTGTTTGATTTAGTTATGGAAATTCTGGCGACCACGCCCGAATGGACAGTACCATATATTGCATACATCCTGAGGCGAGAACTCTGTGAAGACGAAGTTGAAGCTAAGCAGATTGTCCGCATATCGAAGACTTTTACTGTGATGGGTGATCAGCTTTATAGAGAAAGTGTTACTGGCGTAGCTCAACGGTGCATCTCCCCTGAGGAGGGCCGACTGATCCGGGAAGAAATTCACTCGGGGACGTGTGGTCATCATGCGTTCTCTCGGACCATTGTTGCCAAAGCATAAAGAGCTAGGTTCTGCTGGCCGCGTGCTAATGAGATGACTAAAGATATCGTTGATCACTATGAAGGTTGCCGATTCTATTCTAACTTGTCTCACAAGCCTGCATGTGCCTTGAAGACCACCCCGCTCGTCTGGCCATTTGCTGTTTGGGGTTTGGATATGGTCGGCCCTTTCTGAACAGGCTAGAGTGGATTCACACACCTTCTTGTTGTAGTCGACAGATTTACTAAACGGATCGAAGCCAAGCCGATAAAGAAGTTGGAATCGCGCACAACCATCAAGTTCATGAAAGAAATAACATTTCGGTACGGAGTTCCTCACAGCATCATAATGGACAATGGTTGTAACTTCAGTTCGGAGGAGTTCAGATGCTTTTTCTCTGCTCAAGGCACTCGGGTGGATTATGCGTCTGTCGCACACCCCCAAACCAATGGTCAAGCTGTGCGGGCAAATATCCTTATCCTTCAAGGGCTGAAACCACGACTCATGCGGGATTTGGAACATGCAGCTGGAGCCTAGGTAACTGAACTGTCATATGTTTTGTGGGGCTTGAGAACAACTCCTAACCGGTCGACTAGACGGACACCTTTCTTCTTGGTGTATGAAGCTGAAGCTATCATGCTGAGTGATCTCGTTCATAATTCTCCCCGTGTGGATTTATATTCAAAGGCTGAAGCAGAACAGGCGTGACAAGATGGAGTGGATCTCCTAGAAGAGGAGCGTGAACTGGCCTTAATTCGGTCGACTGTATACTAGCAGGATCTTCTTTGCTTACATGCGAGGCATGTTAGGAGTTGGTCATTCCACAAAGGCGATCTGGTGCTCCGAGTGGACCAACAGAGACCTCACAAGCTTGCCCCTACATGGGAAGGACCATTTGTCGTCTACAAGGTACTGAATAATGGAGCTTACCATCTTTACAACCTCAAGAAGAGAGTTTACACAACAATGTTGCTTGTTTTTATGCTTGACAACTGATTGGTTTGATATAATAAGAGAGTTTACTGAACAATGTTGCTCGTCAAAGTCATGATTCCTAGAGTTTTTGTCGATTCCGATCGAGTAGTTTCACACTGAGAATATACTCCGAGTGACGAGCAATCCTCTCCCTCGGGGGTTTAGCTGCAAACATGTTTTCACCTAAGTTAAATACTCTTCCGAGTGAATAATGACCTATTCACTCGGATGCTTAGCTGTGAACCAGTCTTCGCCTAAGATAGAATATACTCCGAGTGACGAGCAATCCTCTCGCTCGGGGGCTTAGCTGCGAACATGTTTTCGCCTATGTTAAAATACTGTTCCGAGTGAATAAAGACCTATTCACTCGGATGCTTGGCTGCGAACGAGTCTTCGCCTAAGTATAGAATATACTCCGAGTGACGAGCAATCCTCTCACTCGGGGGCTTAGCTACGAACATGCTTTCGCCTAAGTTAAAAACCCTTCCGAGTGAATAAAAACCTATTCACTCGGATGCTTAGCTGCGAACCAGTCTTCACCTAAGTATAGAATATACTCCGAGTGACGAGCAATCCTCTCACTCGTGGGCTTAGCTGCGAACATGGTGTCGCCTAGGTTAAAAACCCTTCCGGGTGAATAACAACTTATTCACTCGGATGCTTAGCTGCGACCAATCTTCGCCTAAGTGTAGACGATACTCCGAGTGACGAGCAATCCTCTCACTCGGGGGATTAGCTGCAAACATGATTTCACCTAAGTTAAAAACCCTTCGAAGTGAATAACAACCTATTCACTCGGATGCTTAGCTGCGAGCTAGTCTTCGCCTAAGTATAGACGATACTCCGAGTGACGATCAATCCTCTCACTCGAGGACTTAGCTGCGAACATGCCTTCACCTAAGTTAAAAACTGTTCCGAGTGAATATCAACATACACTATAAGAAATATGTCAACTAATGACCTTCTGTAAGTGACACTCGCAGAATTGGTCGTAAATCTACAACCATTTGAGACCAATTGGTCGTAAGCTGTCCGGAGGGGTCCTAACCTCAAAAACTAATGACCTTTTTCATCAGAAAGGTCGTAACTTCCTTACTGGGAAAGGTCGTTAAGTAGATAGCCCTGTTTCACTGCCTAATTTGTAGCTAATTATGACCAATATAGATGGTCATAGCTATGACTAGGTGCCAGAACATCAGTTTTGCCTACGTGTTATGTCCATGTGTTACTTTTTGCCTAGTTTGTGAAGCAACCTACTATTCTGTCATTCCAAAAATTCTCAAAAAATTCTCATAAATACTTTGCATCATATATTCCTCAAATATGTGAAAACCCTTCCTTCCATAGTTCGAAAATAATTCAGCAATATTCATTTTCCTATTTTGTTCAGAATAGCACTTTGTGAAGGAAGTGTTATTTCTATTTCTTTGATGACCCTCAACTTTTTTTGGCACTCTTTCCTATCCAAATCATTGCCTCAAGAAAACTTTCGTAACAATTTTCCTAGTAAATCTTTCTTAGCAAATTTCCAAAGTTTGTGTTTACCTAACAGCTTTGTGAAGGAAGTACTAGATAGGTATATCCTGATGAGTTGAATTTTTTCCACATCTTCTATGTGCCCAAAACATAGCTCTCCACAAAATTTTAGCCCCATCTAACAATCCATGTGAACTCATCATCCAATCTTTGTTTCTGGTAATATTTTTAGTTTGTGAAGAAACTACATTTTATATTGCTTTATAGTTGATGAAAATTTACCATGTAATAAAAATGGCCATATAACCTCAGTCCACCAAATTTTAGCTCATTTAATTTAGCCAGGTCCCCTCAATATTTTTCCCAATATTCTGTTCAGTAGAGAGCATTGTGAAGGAAGTAAAAAAAATGTATCCAAATTTTATGATTTTTTTACAATGCCTTAATGTGCCCAAATTATAATCCTGCTCCAAATTTCAGCTCAATCCAATCATCTATGGGAGCCCAGTTTCAGTTACCATTTTCTGTCCAGATTGACACATTGTGATGGAAGTGTCACTTTGGCATGTCCAAATGGTATAACTTTTTTACAGTGCCTTCATATGCCCTAATTAACATCATACACCAAATTTCAACTAAATCCATTGATTCATTTGATCCCAACTTCAACATCCATATTTCTGCACAATGTGGTACTTTGCAAAGCAAGTGTCACCTAGGTTCATCCATTTGAGCTAACAAATTGGCAAGAGAGTCTCCTTAGTTGATGATCATCCTCAGCCAAAATTTAGGCCCATTGTCTATGTGCATTATTTGCACCGCTAATCAAACACTTGGCTGCTAATTGATGTTTGAGCTGAGTTCGGTCTCCTCGTGAGATTCTTGTATTGTATTCTTCTTCCAGACACCTATCGAGGGAATGTCTAACCCACCACACATGCCTATTCCACCCAGAATGCATGGCAACGCAACGCTAATGCGGTGACCACGCGGCTCTCATGCAAGTTCACGCGCTCTGGAGTTGGGGCCCTCGACCACCATCCAAACCTCGGCGTCAAGCCACCACACCATGTAATTCTTATTAAATAGATACTTATGTACCTATAAATGATTTTCGGGAAAAATAAAGAGCAAATTATAATGCAACTGAAGTTCAAATTTGACTCGCTTCCTCCTGAATCAGCGACAATTTGTCTTTTTCACTAGAGGTGGATAAAAGCTTTTAACACCTAACCATTTTGTCAATTATACATTAAATATGGACTAGTATTTTAGAAAAAAGATTTTGTACAATTTTGAAACAAATATATGGTAGGTCCTTCACAAAAAAACTCATTTCGGGCACTTCAAAAATAGAAAATGAATTTTTCATACATGGAAAATGAAAACTTCCTTAATCAACATTGTTTGCTATTCCAATATGCACCATTGTGCATAATATTAGATCGTTTCAACAAACTATGCCATGAATGTGGCCATAAGATTGATCATTTGGCTTGAAAGCCATAAATCTTCACACACGATAACCCATTTTTGAGAACACTTTTTTAAAATAATCACTGTATTACAAGTTTATTATTTTTGCTGGTAACTTGGTCACATATTATGACACAACGCGAAGTTTTTGCATTTTTTTGATTTCTTTTAATTTGTTATGCCCGTTTCAAAATGCGGTCGAAACGTCAGGGATGACCGTTCATAGCTAGGGGTTGAATCTTGCCAAAATTTTGTTGGACCTCTGATTAAACGGATACTTGTTTACCTAAAAATGATTTTAGGAAAAAATCATGAGAAAACTATGAGGCACCTCTAGTTCAAATTTGACCCGCTTCCTACTGAATCGGCGACAATTTGTCTTTTTCACGAGAAGTGGATAAATCTTTTGACACCCAAACGTTTGGTAAATTGTGCATTAAATATGTCCTAGTATTTTTGAAAAATGATTTGGTACAATTTTGAAACAAATATATGGTAGGTCTTTCACAAAAAAACTCATTTCAGGCACTTGAAAAATGGAAAATGAATTTTCAAACAAGGAAAATGAAAACTTCCTTAATCAACATTGTTTGCCATTCCAATATGCACCCTTGTGCATAATATTAGATCGTTTCAACAAACTATATCATGAATGTGGCCATAAGATTGATCATTTGGCTTGAAAGCTATGAATCTTCACACACGATAGCCCATTTTTGAGAACACTTTTTTTAAATAATCACTGTATGACAAGTTTATTATTTTTCCTGGTAACTTGGTCACATATTATGACATAACGCGAAGGTTTTGCATTTTTCTGTTTTTTTTAATTTGTTATGCCCGTTTCAAAATGCGGTCGAAACGTCGGGCATGATCGTTCATAGCTAGGGGTTGAATCTTGCCAAATTTTTGCTGGACCTATGATCAAATAGATACTTGTGTACCTAGAAATGATTTTTGGGAAAAATAAGGAGCAAACTTTAATGTAGCTGAAGTTCAAATTTGACTCGCTTCCAACAGAATCGACAAAATTTTGTCTTTTTCACGAGAGGTGGATAAAGCTTTTGACACCAAATTTTTTTGTCAATTGTACATTAAATATGGCCTAGTATTTAAGAAAAATGATTTGACCCAATTTTAAAACAAATATATGGTAGGTCCTTCACAAAAAACTGATTTTGGACACTCGAAAAATGGAAAATGAATTTTCCGTCCAAAGAAAATGAAAACTTCCTTAAGCAACATTGTTTGCCATTCCAATATTCACCCTTGTGCACAATATAAGATCATTTGAAAAAACTATGCCATGAATGTGGCCATAAGATTGATCATTTGGCTTGAAAGCCATGAATCTTCACACATGATAGCTCATTTCTAAGAACATTTTTTTAAATAATTGTCATATTACAAGTTTATTATTTTTCCTGGTAACTTGGTCACATATGATGACACAACGCGAAGGTTTTGAAATTTTTTGATTTTTTTTGAATTTGTTATGCCCGTTTCAAAATGCGGTAGAAACGGGCATGTATAGTAGGTCCTTCACAAAAAACCATTTTCATGTATTTGACGGTATCTATTTTTTTACGTGTATTTCAGACAATTTAATTTTTAGTCAGCTTGTAAAACTATGCTTAATTTATTTGGCTGTAAAACTATTATTTATTTGATATGTTTGCTTGTAAAATAATGCAAAATGTGTGCATATTTGTTGAAAAAGGGTTTACGACCAATTGTGATGGTCACAACATCTTAAAAGTGTTTACTGCATTCTGATTGGTCCATACGCATCTCACGCGGATCACGCATCGAAGGCCGTCGGATGATCCCGGATCAAACGGTAGCCCTCACCTCCCTGGCCGAAACCCTAGTGTTGCCCTCTGGACATTTTCCATCCACCCCACCTCCTTTCTTCCTCGCCTACCTGATTCCTCCTGGCTTTCTTCTCCTTCATCTCTCTCGTTCGTCTCTCCCTCCCTCCCGAAACCCTCACCGCCGCCGCCGCCGCTTTCGGCTTGTTTCGGCGGGCCTCGACGGTGCCCAACATAGATCCGAGCCCCCTGCCTCTAGTCTTCCCTTCCCTCCGGCTCGAGTGAGGCGCGAACGCAGCCGGCGAAGCTGGAGATCTGCGCCAGTCCCGTATCGCACTGAGCTGAGGACTCGCGTGCTCTCGCCGCCTCCTCCTCCTCCTCCCTCCCTCCCACCCGCGGCGTTGCCGAACGAAACCCTAGACCGCACTCGTCTCGCCGGAGAGGAGAGGAGCGCGGGAGGAGGGCTCGGGAAGCGGGAGGCGGGGATGGGGAAGAAGAAGAAGCGGGTGGAGAAGGTGTTTTGCTACTACTGCGACCAGGAGTTCGACGACGAGAAGATCCTGGTGCAGCACCAGAAGGCCAAGCACTTCAAGTGCCACGTCTGCCACAAGAAGCTCTCCACCACCGGCGACATGGCCATCCACGTCCTCCAGGTCCACAAGGATTCAGTTACCAAGTACGTACCCCCTCCAATCCCCTCTCTTATTACCAACGGATCCGCGCCTCCTCCTTCCATAGCCGGATCCCAGATTCGGTATCCCTCCACGCTCGATTGGATCCGGGGTTCTGATTGCTCTTCTATATCTAATCTATTTTTGTTTGCCCGCAGGGTTCCGAATGCCAAGCCCAAGACGGACTCCATCGATAACGAGATCTTCCGCATGCAAGGGTTCCCCTTAGACGTGCTCTCCGCCCACTATGGGGAAGGTAACCAGAGCAGCTTGCTTATTTTCTCCACCATGGTTTTTTACTGTTTCTCTATAGACTAGGGTATTTGCTCTAGTTACTGCGATGTAGAAGAATCAGAATGGCAGCGCTTCTACTGTTACCTAGTTAGTTTTGCTTATGACGATGGCCAACCACGCTTGAAGCTATTGGATTCCTTAATATCGTATATAAACAGCCAACATGGTTCACACCTGAGCATAATATCCATCCACCCCCTCCTGCACTCGTAAGAGCTCAATTTAGCAAGTTATTTCTCTCCAATAGCATTTTGCCATGTAGTTTCCGGTAGCGCTGAACTTGCCATGTTGTTTCTCTCCGATAGCGTGTTGTTTAACCTTTACATATAACATTCCTTAAGCTAGTATTGTTGTAACACCAGTACAACGTATTCATGCTAGTATTGCTGTCAACAATCTTGGCACCTACATCAAACGTAGAAGTGCTAACATTGTGTTTGAGTCTCCTAAAAATACACAAAGGCAAGGTGCTATTGTACTAGTGGTAGAGTGGCTTGAATCAAAACGTTTGTTTGTGTGCCTCCGCTCGAGGATCCCATTCCGGATCTCACGTGTTTCATTGCTGCATGCGGAAGCGGCCACCTTGGGAAGGTGCGGAACAAGCGACTGGTCAACCTCAGTGGCTGCTGTGCTGAGGATGACGAGAGGCTGCTCGTCACGGAGTACATGCCCAACGACACATTGTCCAAGCACCTCTTCCACTGTGTCGTTGTCTATTCATATCCATATCCAGTTAGCTGTAGTTGTTGCCACGGGATGTGACGTAGTTGGGCGTCTAAACGTATCAATCAATAGTAGAATTATGAACTATTGTTCTGATGGTCTAAAAATCTGAATGATGTTTGTGTAGGCTGCAGTCTGAACTATTGTTTTGCTTGTCTAACACTCTGAATGCTATTTTGTTTTCTTTTTGTATGGAGTATGGACTATGGATATTTAAATTTTATTGCTGAAATCTGTACTTATTATTTAATATTCCCTCTGTACTTATTTGTATCACCGTAATGATCATTTCGTATACATCCTGCCATGTACTAATAAGATAATATGCTCCTTTATAAGATAATAGAATTCACTTCATTACATGCCTTGTATGTTGAATTAATATCTTCAGGCCAGATCTCCGTGTTTGTTTGCTGGTTTGTAAAGAGGAATAATCTGTTTTGTGAAGGAAGGGGCCGTCCATGGAGAAGATCTTGCGGGCATCATATCATCCATGGCAGCCTAGGAGGAGCAGCAACACCTCAGGTTTGTCGCTTGATCATCACCTTATATTCTCTTCTTCTCCATCTCTGCATCTGATCCATGCTAATTTTTGCATGTTCCTCTGATCTAGTTGGGTGAAGGGGAACAAGCTATGCCAATGTACTGTTGCTTTTGTGCTCCCCTTGAACGATCTGGTGAGGGACAAGTTGGTCCAAAAGTCCTCCTTCCCTACTATCTCTCTCTGATGCATACATAGCTGAAGGACAAGTTGGTGCTACTGCTTAACTCAAAATTTCTTTTACAAAAAATAAATAAATGATGAGCATTTCTCCAGCCAATGTCTGAAGTAGTTGCTGCTGTGTAGTCATCGGTTGGACCTATGCATTTCATCAAAATTTGCAATGATGTTTGTTGCCTAAGAAACTAGCGAATAAGAGGCGTGATATTTCAATAGTTTGGAGGAGAAACCAATGAATTCAGATTTGAGAAAGAAATCTATTCTGGTTTCAAATAGATAGGTTTTTTTGAAGTATGCATATATTTGTAACAATGAGCATAGGTGGTTATAGGTTGTTGTGATGATGAATATAAATATTAAGAAGTTCTCATGAATGCATCTGGACCTCTTATTGTAGTAGCTCTTAGTGTAGTAGCTCATATGCTTGATATAGTTCAAACCTTCGCTTAGTAGGATCTGTAGGTTACCGTGGCACACACACACTGATGCTCTGTTGCTGTTGCATAATGTGCTTTTGCAACTGCGTGGAATGAGTTTACTGGTCTTCTTGGGACCGGAGAAGCAGAATGGTACTTTGTAGAATCATTGTTCAGCCTCTTTATTTATATATGCGGAGTTCTTATTCATTTGATTTTATCCTCCTGGCAGGCTCTTGTAGCTTAAACTATGAACATTTCTGTGACATACCGTCTCTTTAAATCTGAATCTTGATTGCTTCTGTTTCACATGTCAGTATACTATACATAAAAAAATCCTAGCTAGTTTGAGAACATTTCACTCGCTCCATAAACACATACTAATTAATGTTAGTCGTACTATTTATGTACATTTCATTTGCTGTCAATTCTTGCTTCTAAGTTATTGGATCCCTCATTGACCATTGTTTGATGTTCTCGACACATTCTTATTATTATATGTTCATTCATATTTTTTGCACAGGTGAAGTGCGAATCCAAGTCTGAAGTTGTGAAGCATATCAGCAAAGAGTAGCATATTATGTATTGTACTTGTAGGCAGTAGTAGGCTTATTTGGGCTATAGTATAATGTAACGATTGTAATAGACTAATGTAGTGTTCTTTTGGACGAATTCCATTTGCTCTTTGGATTCTTCAAAATAATGATTTTGTATGTGATTTGAATACCCCGGAAATGGTAACCTAGCAAAGGGGTTCAAGTTATAATGGTTGTTTTACATATTTTGAAATTTCTGATGTGTGGAACCAATTTTGAGATCAGGAGGACATGTGGGACCAATCTGACTAGTGGGACCAGTACAAAAATAAAATGGCTAAAAAAGAAAATCAATAGAAAGTAAAAGGCCACAACCCAAAATTAAAAAGGCTAAAATGTTGGGGATTATTGGGCCAGGCCCATGCAGCTAAGCAAAATAAAGAGAAAAGACATTGAATGGGCTGGATTAATGGGCTCGGCCCATTTAAAACACCGAATTGGACAGGGCTCATTCTATGCCATGTCAGCTTGCCATGTCAGATCCGACGTGGCGTGGGCAGATTGCTAGTGACCAAAATAATTCCAATGCTTTCGTTTGGTCGTAAAATCCTACGACCAATCCAACAAAAAGGTCGTTATAGTTCATTAGAGACCCTCATCTTTTGACTGATTGTTTTTGGTCGTAAAAAGGTCGCAAATGGAAATCAATGACCATTCGGTGACCAATATTGAAGGTTGTTAGTTAACATATTTCTTGTAGTGATATTCACTTGGATGATTAGCTGTGAACCAACCTTCGCCTAAGAATAGACGAAACTCCAAGTGACGAGCAATCCTCTCACCCGGGGGCTTAGCTACGAACATGCTTTTGCCTAAGTTAAAAACCCTTCCGAGTGAATATAAACCTATTCACTCAAGAACTTGGTAGCGAATCAGTTTTCGCCTAAGTTATATTCCCCGAATGTCGAGAACATTCAAAAACCAAACAAACTCAACCAAATACAGATAAATTGAGAGAAATCCATCATGGATTTAAGTGGTCTACGCAGACGAAAGTAACCGGGTTCAACACCCGAACAAAGTTTTAATGGATATATTAACACTCGGCATACCGAGGCGAATTAAAGTTTGGATGGTAATCAAAGTTCCTTCTCAGGGCTCACGAGGACTCGCAGGCTCAACGAAGGTGTCAAGGTTGATACCTTCAGAAATGCGAGTCGCCGCATCGATGAAGGTGTCCATGAAATCTTCAAACTGGAGCTTCTTCGTATTAGCCACCTGGAGTGCCTTCAATTTATCTTCCCTAGCTTCTTTGCAATGGACTCGGACGAGCAAAAGGGTCACGTCAGCTCCACATCGCACAACAGACTTCTTCCACGCCTGCACCCTGTTGGGAATCTGGTCCAAGCGGCTCAATATGGACTCCATATTAGTATGGAAAGTTTCTTCAGGCCACAACTCCTTGTCAATCTTCCCCAACGCAGTTCGCAGTCGGGCAACATACCCCTGAACCTTCAAGAGGCAAGCATTGAGAGAAACATATCTGTGGCCATAGCATCTGGAACAGGTGACTTGGAGGGGTCCAGATATGGCTTCACCTCCTCAGTCTCCTTATCAAAGTCTAGGCAAAATTGTGTGCGAGGGAAAAATGAAAAGTCAGTCGCAATTCATTCGGTAAAGTTTGAAAAGATTCACTCGGTGAAAGAAGCATACCAGTAAGCGTGCTGAGCATTTTAGTCAATAAATCCTTCACATACTTTTCCATGACGTTTCCCCTTTTCGCCATTTGTTCAAGCTTTTCCCCCATTCGAGTCGTTCTTTCTTAAGCTTCGTGTTCTCTTCTTCCAACTTACCGATTTCCAAGAGCTTCTTCTCAGCAGCCTCAGACCTCTCCTTAACTTCCGCAAGGACCTTGTCCTTGTCCTCGAGTGCTTTCTTCAAGGCATCCAAGTCACTGGTCTTCACTTCCAGATCCAGCTGAAGCTGGTTCTTCTCTGATTCCAAGTTGGCATACTTAACTCCAATCTCACAAGCTTTCTTAAAAACATCAAGGAAGTAATTCTGTCGACACTAATATTTTTCACTCCAAAGTGGAGAAGTATAGTTCACTCGAACGAATGGCGGCCCAGCACACCCACCCACAATTATTGTAAATACGGAAAAGGATTCTATGTCCAAGTTCTTAAGACTAATGCCCTTTGTAATAGATCGACATTAGTCTCAGGGATTACACCCAATGGGTGCAATTAGCGTGCCCCCACTCGATAAAAACCACTCGACCAGGTCCGTCCTAGCAGAGTCATGAAAAGGATCCAGAGTGTACTCCTGCCGATGCAAGCACTCGACACCGGTCTCGAGGACTACACCCGATGGGTGCACTCAGCGTGCCCCCAGTGGATACAAGACCACTCGAACAGGTCTGGCCTGCCCAAATCAAAAAGAGAGAAGAAAACTCCAAATCAGACCCCTGCCGATGCAAGCATTCGACACCGGTCTCGGGGACTACACCCAGTAGGTTCACTCAGCGTGCCCCCACTGGATCAGACACAAACAACCACACGATGCAAGAAAACACCCAGTGGGTGTAAAAGCAAGATAGACAAGATTCAATCGGAAACGAACTTACAATTGCACTTACTCAGATGTTAGCGTGAAGCACCGAACTTGCATCGTATGCCAACTAACTAGCCTCATATGCCTCTCTGGTCCGTTGCATCATCTGTCCGGCTTGAATCATGGCTTCTTTAGCAGCTCCAGTTTTATCTTCTAAGACACTTTGCAGAGAATATGCAAGCGTCGAAGGAGTTGGCATCGCAGCAGAGGTAACATGAGTTACCAGAGGAGGCGCAGTCGGCACTATTGTCACAACAACTGAACCAGTCGTAGGAGATGTAATCAAACAATCGAACTGGCTGGAGGAGCCCTCGACATCGGTGCTTCACGCATGGCTTTAGTTAACTCGATAGTCGAATATTGCGGTTCTCTCTCGTCATCCAAGAGGATGACGTCTGTAGCTGCCAGTCGATAGTGTGTGTTAGTTTAGTCGACGGATTTCATCTAGATAATAGGGCATAATGAGAACTCATCATACCTTGTTGAGAGGCAGGCATGTCCAGAGCATCCAAGTCCATGGGATCTTCTTCATCCCCAACAGGCGATGTCACCGAGATAGTAGCTCTGGCAAATAAATTTCACTCGATCGTGAGAGGCATGTAAACTCACAATGAAAAAAGAAAGAAAGAGACAAGTACTCACGTTGAAGCGACTAGCACGGCAATCCTCATTCGGGGTAGGGCCTTCTGAGGCTTAGGAGCATCAGGCTCGGGTTGTTTGGCGGCTTTTTCTGCAGATTCAGTTGCAACAGCTCTGTCGCACTTCATGTTCCTGCTGCTGGACCCTAAGGTCTTGCTTGGGGCATCCACTGGATCATGGCGATGCTTGGATCATGACTCGCGGCAAGGTGGAGACTGGTTTTCTTCCTCACTATCACCCGAATCATCTTCGCTCCCCTCGTTGTCCTGAGCATAATCGTTGTAAATGCTGCCACCTTCGCTTTCCCTGCTGATGTCAAGCTGAGCCCCGTTGGGTACGGATGAATGCATGTTTGCGCACTCCTACAAAAAACAAAGTAGCAAAGTCAGCCGGTCAAAGATCCAGTCACTCGACAAAGACCTAAAAGTAAGCGGAAAGGAAATAACGCACCAGATTTTGTGGTTTGTTTTCAGCACAATAAGGTAATACCTGCTTGCCTCCCAATGGATTGTCATAAGCTCCAGTGATGCTCTTGAGCCACTAGGCTACGGTTTCTTCAGAAACCTCCTCCAGGTGAAACCAAGTGGAATCCTCAGGCCCCGAGTAGTGCCACATAGTGTGATCCCTCGCCTGAAGAGGCTAAATGTGCCAACCAAGGAATGTCTCAAGCAAGTACATCCCCGTCACTCTGCCACAGACCAAGTAAACCACCTCGTTAACCAACATCCTGATACGTCCCAAACGTATCTATAATTCTGCTTGTTCCTGATCTTTTGGGTGACATTGTTATATGTTTTGCTACATTTTCATACCTTTTTACACATATTTGGACTAACCTACTAACTCAGTGCACCCAGTGCCAGTTTCTGTTTGCTGATGTCTTTTTTAGAGATATTTTTACCCCAATGTACCGAGTCCCAAAAATCCCGAGAAAATATATATAAAAATCAGTGTGACGGAAGTTTCCCGAGCACCAAAGGTGGGCCACGGGGGAGCCTGGGCTTGCCGTGGTGGCCTCCCTACGTGGCCTACACTTGGCCGCGCCCACAGGTCGCCTGCGTGGGGTGCACCTCCTCTGGTGCCCTACCTTGGCTCCTATTTTTACCCCCGTGGAGGAAACGCTGATCCCCGAACCCTTTTCTCCAGAAGCAATTCCGATCTCTTCCGCCATCGCCAACAGGTTTCGAGGGACCAGAACTCCTGTGCCGGCACCCTGCTGGGACGGGGAAATGCCCCCGGATTCATCTCCATCGAAGTTGCTTCCTCCCTTCATGAAGCCGGAGTAGTTCCTCCTCGGAGCTCAGGTCTTCTACAGTAGCTATGTGGTTACTTCTCTCTCCCATGATGTGATCTTGATTATGATCATAGGCTATGTTAACCTAGGGTGATCCCATGATGTTTCCCCTTCTTCTATGTATTGGATTGATGTACTCGATTGATCTTATCTAGTAGAATCCCTGAGACCATGGTGATAGCGGTCTATTGGACATGGATTAGAAGAATATTTTCATGAGTGATTTCCTATTTGGTGAATTGATTGAAGATTGAGAGTCTCTTGGTGCTTGTCTTTGACTATCCTTGAGATACGTTGTGGTAATTGTGGTACTCTCTTTGGATGGCCGCGGTGACATTGGGAAATCCATAGATGAGAACTACGAACTCTGGGGTGTGCTTTTGTAGCCCTACATATTTATCGTCCTCTCTTGATCACAAAGGAATGACCTCCGAGTACGTCACCATTGCATGTTTTAGTAGAAATATCATGTGATTAGACTATAATAATATTGTTGGGAGTTTCCACTAGTGAAAGTATGAAGCCTCGGCCTTGTTTCTGACCATTGTTACACCGTTTATGCTCAGTTTTGTCACTTGCTACTTTGCTGCCATTTTTATTTCAGATTTACAATACCTTGTTTTACCATCCATATCACTTTTGTTTTAACATCTCTTCACTGAACTAGTGCACCTATACAAGTGACAATTGTATTAGGTGTGTTGGGAACACAAGAGACGTCTTGTATCTTAATTGTAGGGTTGCTTGAGAGAGACCATCTTCAACCTCTACTTCCCTGAGTTCGATAAACCTTAGGTCATCCACTTGAGGGAAATTGCTGCTATCCTACAAACCTCTACGCTTGGAGGCCCAACATAGTCTACAAGAATAGAAGTGTGTATAGACATCAAGCTATTTCTGGGGCCGTTGACGGGGAGGTGAGTGCTTGAAGGTATATCTTTCGATCTTGCAATTAAATCTTTTCGTTTCTTGTTTTTATTTTCACTAGTTAGGCTTATGGACAACTCTGATCTTGGTTTGTTGCTTGTGGGGAACCGCTCCATCGCTATTGTGGTGGAGAATCCTCCCCCACCTATGGAAATTGTGCCCTTTAAAATACCAACTGGTATTATTGATTGTGTCTTGGCTAATCGATATGCAGGAGATAGACATCCAGGCGAATACTTGTTATATCTTTCACAACTATGCTCCTTATTTAACCTTGCTGGTATATCGATGGATTTTGTTATGAGAAATCTATTCTCTCTATCATTAAAAGATAAGGCTTTGGATTGGTATAGGCTTCTTGATAACTATCATTTGCTAAATTGGCAAGATCTTATACCTCTCTTTTATACAAAGTTTTATCCTCTTCATAAAATACATCGAGACATGAACTATATTTATAACTTTTGGTATCGTGACAGAGAAAGCATCGCTCAAGCTTGGGGAGATTGAAGTCCCTAATGCTCAAATGTCCCAATCATGATCTCCCCAAGGAAATCATTCTTACAAATTTTTATGCAAGGCTTTCTCGTCAAGATAAAGAGATGCTCGATGCTCCTCTATGGGTTATTTCACAAACGAAAGGGTTGATGCTAAATGGGAACTCCTTGTAAGAATTCAACTCAATACTGAAGATTGGGAGATCGACAAAGGTAAAGAGTCAGGTATAAATTATGAGTATGATTGCATTAAGGCCTTTGTTGAAACTGTAAGTTTTAATAAGTTTAGTGCTAAGTTTGGGCTTGATTCTCACTTCCTTGTTGATTTCCTCAAATCTATTGCTTCACATCTTAATATGCCTAAGGATAATTGGATTAGGCATCATGAACATTTTAAAGAGATTTGCAAAGAAAATGAAATTGTTAATGATAATTGCAACATGCATGATCAATTCCTGAAAATGAAGTTTTATATAAGCATGTTAATTTTTGTGGAGTGGATTGACCTTGGGAAAGGCCTATGATTGAAGAAGAGAAGTATTGTAAGCAACATAAACATGAAAGAGCAATCACTTGGGTTAGAGATTTAAATGAGATTGCTAGCAAATTGTGTGATCTTTATCCTTTTACTTGTGAACCTTGTGGTATAGAGGGCCACTTTAATTTTCAATGCATGTATTTTCAAAACATAACTGTTAACCAGTTGTGTGATAACATGATCACTTCTGATATTTATGATGACCTTATGTTATTTTTCATGTGTGAAGAGTTATGAGAAAAAACTTCTTGGCTAGATGATAATGCCTTAGGAATAAACAACACTTTGCAAAAATGCCATCTCTATTGTGTTGTTAACTGCCATGAAAATGATTACATAAGTAAGATTAGAAAGGAGGGAACTTTACCAAAGCATAAAAATGTATATGATGTTTCCACTAATAAAAAGGAGAGTTTCTCCCAAGTTTCCCCTATTGTTTCTAATGATACACCAGAATATTTGGAGAAGCTTCCTCTCCAACGAGTCCCTCTTAAGGTGAAGAAGAAGAAAAGGAAGAGGAGGAAGAGGAACAAGAAGGAAGAAGAATGGGTTCAACCTGGCCTGAGCATATTCCTCGCATCAACTTTTATCCTAACAGACATAAATTTATGGAGGATGGTGAGCTTGATTGTTATTATATTGATGATAAGTCCGTAGGTACTATTGAAGATGATTTTGATTATGATATGCATGTTACTTATTGTGATTGGGAAAATGATGATATGGAAAGCTCTAAGCTTTGGGATGATAGGATTGCAAGTCCTTTACCCATTATTGATGTGGTAATTGATAATTCTTTTGCTAGTAAGAATGAAGAGAACATGTTTACAAATATAGTTGCTAGCAATAATAATGCTCTTCTCTACCATGATGCTGTTATAACTCCTAGCTATATTGATTGTAAAGATACCTATGACATAAGGAGAAATTATCCATATGAAACTTGTCATAATCATGGAGGGAATTACTCCCTTGTTGAACACCATCTCCCAAAACACAATTAATCTATAGTGTTCAGGTTGTTTATGATAGTCGTGCTCCCACTATTACCAATGAGAAAGATTATAATTATGTGGAGAGTAAGAGTACCTTTTTGCATGTGGATCATGGTAACAATGCTTTATGTGATACTTACATTGTTGAGTTTATTCATGATCCCACTGAAAATTATTATGAGAAGGGAAAACATGCTTATAGATATTTCAATAATATCAAGTTCCCTCTTCATGTTGAAGGTTTTGAAGCTGCACTTGTTTTGCCTTCCTATGCTTATTGCTTTGTGCTTTAATGAATTATTCTATTGCAATATTACTATGCATAGGAAGCATGTTCGACTTAAATGTGTTTGGTATGTGCTTCTTGATGCCCTCTTTTGTTCTAAAACTCTTATTCCTATGAGAGCATCATTAAAATCTTAAGCCAATCTTTATGGCTATAAAGAAAGAGCTCTAGGGAGATAACCCTTGTTATCTTTACTTTGAGTTTTTACTTTCAGTTTTTAGTGGCCTTGATGTGTGTTGCTACTGTAGCAACATCATTGTATTTTTTATTTTTAAGCTTTGTGCCAAGTTTTAGCCTCCGATTGCAAGAAAGTTCAAAAGCTGTGACATATTGTCCAGAAACAGATTATGTCTGCTTGACGGAAAAATTTACCAAAAATCACGAGATCATATTTTTTATCTAAATTGTTTTGAAAGTATGCTCTATATAATTGGCTTTCTGGCGTATGTTCTTATTTTTTTGTTTGAGTTGCAGAAGTGCCCTGAAAAAATTTAACTACCTACTAGTCTGATTTTCACAGATTTTGCCATGTTTTGCGTTTTCATCGTTTTGCAAATCTTAAGCTTGATTTTTATTTGCAAAAACTTTTTGGCAATCTTGAGAAACAGTAGATCTTCATGAAAATCTTTATTTCCAGTGGAGAAAAAATTATTTTGTTTTGGGTACTAACCACTCTAATCAGCTTATGATGAGTTTCGTATGAAGGGAGTTCTCAAGTATGTGATGGAACATGATGAAAGAAGATCCAGGAGTGTCAAACGCTCAAGCTTGGGGATGCCCCCATGCACACCCAACAAATATTCAAGGAGACTGAAGCGTCTAAGCTTGGGGGTGCCCCCGTGCATCCCCTTGTCCATCAACAATCATCAGTTCGTCCTTCTGCATGCTATATTTTTATCACTTCATATGCTATGTGCTATGCTTGGAGCGTCCCGCTCTTTATTTTTAGTTTGTTTTAGTTTTTCTTTATGTTCATAACAAGTTGGAACCTGTAATTCTTTGTTTGGCAGAGAAACACGCTCGACTCCATCCTAGAACACAACATAGGTTTTCATGCTTATCTTTTTCGTGCGTTATTTATCTTTTAAAAGCTGATGTCATGCTTAGTTCTTAGTTTTCATGCGTTATCTTTTTAAGAGCTTTTATTTAGGTTTCTTTTGGAACTCTCTCGAGTTATCATGCTTATCTTGTTTAGAGAGTTGGCTTGTTGCACTGAGTGGTGTTTCTTGCATGAGTAGGTAATTGAGGTTGCTATTTAAGTATAGTAGTAACTTGCAATAGTTTTGAGGTATTGATTTGAGTAATGTTTGGACTATTGTTGTCAAGAGCTTGAGCCTATTAGTGATAGGTGTAGTATTTTGGGAAATTCGTGTTTTTTTTAAAACGAAAAAAAATAGTTGAGAACTCTAGCTACTAGATGGATCTCTAACCTCTGGAGGGGTTGGAATATATAGAGTACCCTCACATTATCATGGGTCGAGGATGCGCAAGGACAACCAAACCCCCAAACAATCCTCCTTGGGGTACTTGTCTCTTTGTGAATCTCCTAACTAGATAGAGAGTTACCGATAATAAGTGCGTGAGTTCTTCGGACTAATGCGAGTATTCGATTGTTGTCACTTCCACCATACATATTTTGCTAGCCTCTTCGGTGTCGTGCATTGCCCTTTCTCATCTTGAGAGTTGGTGCAAACTTCGCCGGTGCATCCAAACCCTTGGCATGATACGCTGTGTCATCATAAGCCTCATTATATCCTTCCTCAAAACAGCCACCATACCTACCTATTAAGGCATTTCCATAGCCTTTCTGAGATACATTGGCATGCAACATCCACCATCTCATGAGTTGATCTTCATGTCATACATGTTTTTGCTTGATCGAGGAGCCGCATGCTAGTTGGACCTTGCCCTTATAATTGCTACATGACGCGTTAGTATCATTGCATATCCTGCTACACTGGTAGAGGCATACATTTGCATACATCATGATAGTTTTCATTTGTCTTTATGTGAGTACTTCTTATAAAGTGTGGAGATCTTATTTTTATTCTTGTAGAACATAGAGTGTTGCCCTTAAGTGAGGAAAATATCCCAAAGAGGACAAATTAAAAGATCCCAAAGAGGACAAATTAAAAGATCCCAAAGAGGACAAATGGGAGATAAATAGAAAGAGCCAAAGAGGCCACAAAAAAATAAAAAGAAATAAAAAGAGAGAAGGGGGCAACACTACTATTCCTTTTGGAAGATCCACATTCGTACTCCATTGTTATATTTGTACTCCATAGAGATTATCATTCATGCATAACTATGTGGGGACCCTTACACTATAGAACTTGGCTTGCATATTCCAATGATAAGCCTCCTCAAATGAGCTCTAGGTATTCATGATCAAGCAAACTGGATGCACCCCCACTAGTTCCATTGGAGAGCTTACCTTAGCTCATATGTGCATCCCTTGCATGGTAATCCCTACTCCTCACTTCATATCTATCATTTGGCTTTCTCTCGCCTAGGGTTGTCCTCATTGATGTGAGCCTTTCACACCTTTTTGTCTTCCTTCCCCATCATTATTATCTTTGCCATCCTGAGTGCCAACATATCTTGCTTGCGCTCATCCATTGCATGAGTGCTCAAAGTCGAAAGGGAGAGGATCATTTTGACTTGTGCGTGACTAGTGGTCTGGGCATGGGTCAAAATAAGATTCTGAAGGAGACAAAGTATGAAGTTTTAGTAGATTGAGTTCTCAATTAAACTACAAACTATTTTTATGCTCTAAACCCATCCCTCAATTCTTGCACGCAAACACCATTTGGAGATATTCAAGTCACGGACATCGAGATATCTTGCACCTTTATGTTCTTACTTTGCTCATTTCAATAATAAATATAGACTCTTGCTTGTTATTGTCTTGACTTGAGTTGCTTATCTTATTTGCTTTACTTTGAAGTTCTTATATGTGTGTTAGCATGTCACCACATAAATTATTTGTGTTATCATTTACCTACTCGAGGACGAGCAGGAATTAAGCATGGGGATGTTGATACGTCCCAAATGTATCTATAATTTCTGTTTGTTCCAAGATCTTTTGGGTGACATTGTTATATGTTTTTCTACACTTTCACACCTTTTTACACATATTTGTACTAACCTACTAACCAGTGCACCTAGTGCCAGTTTCTGTCTCCTGATGTATTTTTTGCAGGGATTTTTACCCCAATTTACCGAGTCCCAAAAATCCCAAGAAAAATATATTAAAATCAGCGTGACGAACGCTTCCCGAGCACCAAAGGTGGGCCAGAGGGGAGCCAGGTCGTGCCCACAGGTCGCCTGGGTGGGACCCACATCCTCTGGCGCCCTACCTTGGCTCCTATTTTTACCCCCGTGGAGGAAACGCTGATCCCTGAACCCTTTTCTCCAGAAGCAATTCTGATTTCCGCTACCATCGCCAACAAGTTTCGGGGGACGAGAATTGCTGTGTCGGCACCCTGCCGAGACGGGGAAGTGCCCCCGGATTCATCTCCATCGACGTTGCTTCCTCCCTCCATGAAGCGGGAGTAGTTCCTCCTCGGGGCTGAGGTCTTCTATAGTAGCTATGTGGTTAATTCTCTCTCCCATGTTGTGATCTTGATTGTGATCATAGGCTATGTTAACCTAGGGTGATCCCATGATGTTTCCCCTTCTTCTATGTATTGGATTGATGTACTCACTTGATCTTATCTAGTATAATCCCCGAGACCATGGTGATAGCGGTCTATTGGACATGGATTAGATGAATAATTTCATGAGTGATTTCCTCTTTTGTGAATTGATTGCAGATTGAGAGTCTCTTGGTGCTTGTCTTTGACTATCCTTAAGATACGTTGTGGTAATTGTGGTACTCTCTTTGGATGGCCGCGGTGACATTGGGAAATCCATAGATGAGAACTACGAACTCTGAGGTGTGCTTTTGTAGCCCTACATAATTCTCGTCCTCTCTTGATCACAAAGGAATGACCTCCGAGTACGTCACCATTGCATGTTTTAGTGGAAATATCATGTGACTAGACTATGTTAATGTTGTTGAGAGTTGGCACTAGTGAAAGTATGAAGCCTCGGCCTTGTTTCTCACCATTGTTACACCGTTTATGCTCACTTTTGTCACTTGCTACCTTGCTGCCATTTTTATTTCAGATTTGCAATACCTTGTTTTACCATCCATATCACTTGTCTTTTAACATCTCTCTTCACCAAACTAGTGCACCTATACAACTGATAATTGTATTAGGTGTATTGGGGACACAAGAGACTTCTTGTATCTTAATTGCAGGGTTGCTTGAGAGAGACCATCTTCAACCTCTACTTCCCTGAGTTCGATAAAGCTTAGGTCATCCACTTGAGGGAAATTGCTGATGTCCTACAAACCTCTGCGCTTGGAGGCCCAATATAGTCTACAAGAATAGAAGTGTGCATACACATCACATCCCCACATCAGTCTTCTCATCCTCGAATACGTTTACCGTCCTAGGAGCAATCGGTCGCTCCAAGGTGAACGGGGGAAGGCTAGTAGACATGTTTGGAGACGCAATATCATTGCAATAAAATCAAGTCGACAGCTAGTTCCGGACTGATTCATGAAGGGTCATCCGGGGATACGTACTCCTACTCCTCTTTTGGAACCCGAGACCACCACATAACTGGATGACATGAGTCCTACTATCACTCGGGTTTGCTTTCTTCACTGCTTGGGAGCGCACAGAGAAGATGTGTTTGAACATGCCCCAGTGAGGAGCACATCCCAGAAAGCATTCGCACAGCATGATGAATGCGGAAAGATACGCAATGGAATTGGGAGGAAGATGATTAAGTTGCCCACCGAAATAATATAGAAAGTTGCGGATGAAAGGGTGAGGGGGCGGAGAGAAACCTCGCTCAATCTGAGTTAGGAGGAGGACTCGTTCCCCTTCATGGGTCTCTGGCTCGAGCTCTCCTTCTGGCAGCCTCCAAGACTTCTCGGCCATCATCCCATGTTCAACAAGCTCCAGCACATCATCCTTACGAACAGTGGACGGGAGAAAATCTGCCTCGATCCACCCCGACGGCAGCGCAGATCGGCCGCCGGGCTTCTTTGATTTCCCACCCTTCTTGGCATGCTCGAGCTCACTCATCTTTCCCTTATTCATTGTCACGGAGGAAGAGATGGATCAAAGCAGCACCTACGAGGCGGAGGTGGAGAGGAAGCAAGGAAGAATCAGAGGAAGGCACTGCTTCAACCCTAGCGTCGGCTAGATTTATAATCGCCCGAGTCACTGATTGGTGGACCCCCTGGATCTCTGTCTATCCCGATAACAGAGGACACGCGATACGTGGCAATAAGGGTGGCGCAATAATCAGGGCATCTCTGCCCCACTTGCCCTCATTGTTGCGTCATCATCACACAGCGCGCGTTAAGCGAAATTTCGAATCCCGTGACATCCGGACCTGATGAAGTGATCCGTCACATCTCAAGATCTCGTCAACCACTTGGATCAACTTCAAGTACTTATACTCACTCGGACGTGCTTCACAATAGAATTGATAAGGGTGAATGATGAAGACTTCACTCCACACACAGTTCTATCAAGCTTGGAAGTATGTCCAAGATCAGTATGTCTCGACAGAATCCGCATCGATCCCTTCATCACTCAAACCCCGATCCATTCGGGGGCTCATGCTGGGGATACATACCTAGGGTAGGGTCACAGGCCTGACCTAGATGTCCTACCTAACGGTAGCTCATTAAAGACTTGATGGTCACAAAGAAGATTCCGTCTAGATGGACATGGCATCCGAGTCACTCGGTAAGAAGTCACTCGAAATATGTTCCCTTCCACTCGACAACCAACTTCCAGTCAGAGGAAACCAGTCAACGCAGAAGGCCAGAAGCCACTCCAGGGAGGCCAACATGCGAGCGTTTGGCCGATCATCATGAATAGCATTAATTCCATAGGCTATCAGTAACGTACACATTTAAACTCTATTGATCGAACCCTTAAATGCTGGGCCTTGATGAGGGGTAGCGCACTCTGTATAAGCCACCCCTCCCCTCTGGCACAAGGGTTCGCACCCCCTGTAACACATATTCCACACCGCAAGAGCTCCCGAGCATAGAGACATAGGGTTGTTACCTCTATGAGAGGGGCCTGAACTCATATATCTTGCTTACAAGATTGCCGTAGCTAGGACTATGCCCTCTCCTTTCGTACCCTACACCTCTACTGTCAGGTTCATTCCCATGACAGTACCCGCGTTGGCAAAAGCTGGTCTTTGGGATTTTATGGCAAGCCGGAAGATGAAGCATTACTTTCACGAGCACCCAATCACTGTGGTTAGTTCGGCGCCAATTGGGGATATTATACAGAACCGCTAAGCTACTGGGTGGATTGCAAGTGGGCAATTGAGCTTGTTCCCCACCATGTGTAGTGTATGCCTCGCACGACCATCAAGTCTCAGGCTTTGGTGGATTTCATCAAAGATTGGACCGAGTTGCAGATTCCAGAAGACAGGCCTGATAGCACGTACTGTACTATCCACTTCGACGGTACTAGGCAGTTGGAAGGCTCGGGAGGTGGCGTAGTGTTATCTTGTCCACGAGGCGACAAAATTTTCTATGTCTCGCGTCTCATGTTTCGTTGCACCAACAAAGCTGCTGAGTATGAGGCTCTGCTCCACGGGCTCAGAATAGCTAAGGAGATGAACATTAGCCGGGTCATATGCTTGGTGAAATGATCGATATGGTTGACTAGAGGGGGTGAATAGGCAACTACCAATTTTTAGCTCTTCTTAACAAATTAGGGTTAGCAACAAAAGGTTCTCAAGAAATACAAACTAGGTGAGCAACCTATATGATGCTAACAACAACAACAACTAATGCAAGGGAGGAATACACCTCAACAATAATAAGGACAAAGTAAAGGTAAGAGATAACCACACGTGGAACCAGTGGAGACGAGGATGTGTTACCGAAGTTCCTTCCCTTTGACAGGAAGTACGTCTCCGTTGGAGCGGTGTGGAGGCACAATGCTTCCCAAGAAGCCACTAGAGCCACCATATTCTCCTCATGCCCTCACACAATGCGATATGTCATGATTCCACTAGTGGTGACCTTGAAGGCGGTGACCAAACCTATACAAACAAGGTTGGGGCAATCTCCACTCAAAGCTTGGAGGCTCCCAACAATACCATGGACCTTAACCACAATGGAATGTGGCTCCGAGGTGACCTCAACCGTCTAGGGTGCTCAAACACCCAAGAGTAACAAGATCCGCAAGGGATTCGTGGGGGGACCTAATATCTCTTGGTGGAAGTGTAGATGAGAGCCTTCTCATCCAATCCCCAGGAAATCAACAAGTTTGAAAGGATAGGGAAAGATATCGGGCGAAAGTGAGCTTTGGAGAAACAATGGAGCTTGAGGAGGTAAGAGGTGACCTTTTTGGGGGAAAAGATCCCTTTATATAGTGGGGAATGAATCCAACTATTACACCCCACTCACAGCCTGAGCAGAGCGGTACTACAGCTGCTAGGAGTGGTACTACCGTTGTTAGAAGAGCGGTACTACCGCACGGTAGGTTCACCAACCATGGTAGTAAAAAATTACTACCGTGCCTACCACCTCTACGGTTGTGGTTACGCAAAAAGTCCGAGGGAGCAGTAGTAAAAAACTACTACCGCCCAGAGAGCGGTACTACCGTTGTACTTGCGGTACTACCGCTGGTCCTATGCACAGACAGGGAGAAACAAGCTGGAGCTCCATTGAAACGAGGGAAACGTGGTGCAATAGAATTGTGTACGTGTTGATTCCACCCTAATCTTTCCGAAGCGGACCCCCTCTAAATAGTATGGCTTTCCTGCGACTCAAATCCACCAAAGAGAAACATAGAAAGTAATCGTATTTCAAAGACTCCGAGGGGCACCAAATCGTCTTGTTCCTAGTCATGAATTATCTGAAATGCTAAATGCACACGATTAGTCTGCACACGCATTGTCATCAATCACCAAAACCACTTAGGGAGAAATATGCCTTAACAATCTCCCCCTTTTTGGTGTTGGAAATATGACCTAGAGGCAATAATAAAATAGTTATTTTTATATTTCTTGTTTCAAGATATTCGCTTATTATCCCTAGTGAGCCTCTAGTTGACTAGCTCATTGATCAAAGATGGTTAAGGTTTCCTGGCCATAGACAAGTGTTGTGAGTTGATAATGGGATCACATCATTCGGGAATGATGTCATGGACAAGACCCAAATTATGAACGTAATATATGATCGTGTGAGTTTGTTACTACTGTTTGTTGCATGTGAATGTATATGTTCCTCTCACCATGAGATCATGTAACTTCCGGACACCGGAGGAATACTTTGTGTGTATCAAACGTCGCAACGTAAGTGGGTGACTATAAAGTCTATAGGTATCTCTGAAGGTGTATGTTGGGTTGGCATGAATCAAGACTCGGATTTGTCACTCCGTGTGACGGAGAGGTATCTCAGGGCCCACTTGGTAATACAACATGACAATAAGACTTGCAACCAATGTTACTAAAGAGTTAGCCACATGATCTTGTATTACGGAACGAGTAATGAGACTTGCTGATAACGAGATTGAACTAGGTATAGAGATACCGATGATCGATTCCCGGGCAAGTAACATACCGAAGAACAAAGGAATAGAATACGAAATTAACTAAATCCTTGACATAGAGGTTCGAGCGATAAGATCTTCGTAGAATATGTAGGATCCAATATGGGCATCCAGGTCCTGCTATTGTATATTGACCAGAGAGCGTCTCAGTCATGTCTACATAGTTCTCGAACCCGCATGGGTCCGCACACTCAATGTTTGGTGACGTTTTCGGTATAGTTGACTTATTGATGTTCGAAACCGAATGTTGTTCGAAGTCCCGGATGAGATCCTGGACGAGTGTTTCCGGAATGGTCTAGAAATGAAGATTGAAATATAGGAACGTTGCATTTGGCTTCCGGAAAGTTTTCGGGCATTACCGGTAAAGTACCGGGAGTGACGAATGGGTTCCGGGGTTTTACCGGGAGAGGACCTAATAGGCCAGTGGGTGTCGCACCAGACCTTAGTGGGCTGGTGAGGCCATCCAATAATCCTATTTTCGCTAAAAGCAAAAATAAAAGGAAAAGGAAAAAATAAAAGGAAGGAGGTGGACAAGTTGGGAAGGAGTCCTCCACCAAACCGAATTGGAGGAGGACTCCTCCCTCTTGGGCCCGGCCGAGCCCTCCTACTTGGAGTAGGAGGCAAGACACCCTCCCTCTTGTTCCTCCTATATATAGTGGAGGATTGAGACGCTTTTGGCAACCCAAGCCATAGTGCAACCCTCTCTCCCTCCACCACTTCGTGACACATCGTAGCTAGTTCGCTACAGCGTGACGCAGCCCTGCCGGATAAGCTCCACCACCATCACAGCCATGATGTCGTGCTGCCGAAGAATTCAGCTACCTCTTCGTCTATCTTGCTGGATCAAGAAGGCAGAGATCGTCATCGAACTGTATGTGTGCTAAACGCGGAGGTGCCGTCCGTTCGGTACTAGATAGGGACGGAGTTCGTGGGACGCTTGCGATTTGGATCGCGAAGACGTTCGACTTCATCAACCACATTTCTTAACGCTTCCCACTTAATGATCTACAAGGGTATGTGGATCCGATCTCCCCTCTCATAGATGATCATCACCATGATAGGTCTTTCGTGTGCGTAGGAAATTTTTTGTTTCCCATGCAACGTTCCCCAACAGTGGTATCAGAGCCACGTTCATGCGTAAATGATATCTCAAGTAGAACACAAAATAGTTTGTGGGCATTGATGTTCAATTTTCTGCCCTCCTTAGTCTTTTCTTGGTTGAACGGTATTGTTGGATCAAATTGGCCTGGACCAACATTACTCGTACGCTTGCAAGAGACCGGTTTCATCGACTAACATGCAACTTGTTGCATAAAGATGACTGGTGGGTGTATGTTTCTTCAACTTTGGTTCAATCGGATTTGACCGAGGCGGTCCTTGGAGAAGGTTAAATAGCAATTTGCATATCACCTTTGTGGCTTTCTGTAAGTAAGATGCGATGATACTAGATACCCATAGCAGCCACGTAAAATTTGCAACAACAAATTAGAGGACATCTAACTTGTTTTTGCAAGGTATGCACGTGATGTGATATGGCCAAATACATGATATGATATATTGGATGTATGAGATGATCATGTTGTACTAGTTAAATATCGACTTGCATGTCGATGCTACGGCAACCAGCAGGAGCCATAGGGCTGTCTTTAATTATTTTTGTGCTTGATGATGCTTTGCTTTATCGCTCGTAGTAGCTTTAGTAGTAAAAGCATAGTTAGCATGACAACCTCGATGGCAGCACGATGATGGAGATCATGGTGTGGCGCTGCTGACGATGGAGATCATGTCAGTGCTTGGGTGATGGAGATCAAGAAGCACAAGTTCATGGCCATATCATTTCACTTATGATTTGCATGTGATGTTAATCCTTTTATGCACCTTATTTTTGTAAGAATGACGTTAGCATTATAAGGTGATCTTTCACTAAAATTACAAGATAAAATTGTGTTCTCCCCGACAATGCACCGTTGCGACAGTTCGTCGTTTCGAGACACCACGTGAAGATCGGGTGTGATAGACTCAACGTTCACATACAACGGGTGCAAAACAGTTGCACACGCAGAACACTCGTGTTAAACTTGATGAGCCTAGCATGTACATACATGGACTCGGAACACAAGAAACTGAAAAGTCAACAATGAATCATATAGTTGATATGATCAACATGGAGATGTTCACAATTGAAAATATACGCAACTCACGTGATGATCGGACTTGAGTTAGTGAATTTGGATCATGTGACACTCGAAAGACTAGAGGGATGACAATTTGAGTGGGAGTTTATTAGTAATATGATTAGCTAAACTCAATTGCCTTGAACATAGTCTAAGTAATCTTTGCAAAATTTTATGTTCTAGATCAATGGCTCACGCAGTAGCAACCCAGAATTTTATTACGTTCCTAGAGAAAGCTAAGCTGAAAGATCATGGAAGCAACTTTATTGACTAGGCTAGTAATCTGAGGCTTATCCTCACGGCTGGCCAAAAGCAATATGTCCTTGATGCTGCGCTAGGTGATGCACCACCCGCTACGGTGACCCAAGACATTTTGAACGCTTGGCAGTCAAGTAAGGATGATTACTCATTAGTTCAATGTGAAGTTTTGTATGGCTTAGAACCGGGGCTTCGCAGACGTTTTGAACGTCATGGAGCATATGAGTTGTTCTAGGAGTTGAAGTTTATCTTTGAGAAGAATGCCCGGATCGAGAGGTATGAAACCTCCGATAAGTTCTATGCTTGCAAAATGGAGGAAAACACGTCTATCACTGAGCACATACTCAGAATATCTGGGTAATCTAATCGTCTAGCTGAGCTAGGGATTAATCTCCCGTAAGAGGCTATCACTGACAGAGTTCTTAAGTCACTGCCACCTAGCTATAAGAGCTTCGTGTTGAACTATAACATGCAAGGGATGAATAGGTCACTTGCCAAGCTATTTGCGAAGCTGAAAGGCGTTGAGACTGAAATCCAGAAAGAACATAAAGTGTTGATGGTCAATAAAACCACTAGTTTCAAGAAAACTAGCAAGGGAAAGAAGGGTAACTCCAGGAAGAGTGGTAAAACTATTGCCCCTCCGACGAAGAAGCCCAAGGCTGGACCCAAGCCGGAAACTGAGTGTTATTATTGCAAGGGGACTGGTCACTAGAAGCGCAACTGCCCCGAGTATGTGGCCGATTAGAAGGCGGCCAATGCCAAACAAGGTACATTTGATATTCATGTTATTGATGTGTACCTCACCAACTCTCATAGTAGTGCGTGGGTATTTGATATGGGTTCTGTTGCTCACATTTGCAACTCGAAACAGGAACTGCGGAATAAATGAAGGCTGGCGAAGGATGAAGTCACGATGCGCGTGGGAAATGGTTCCAAGGATGATGCGATCACCGTTGGCACGATCTCACTTCACTTACTATCGGGATTAGTGATGAACTTAAATAATTGTTATTTAGTGCCTGCGTTGAGCATGAACGTTATATGTGGATCTTGTTTATTGCGAGACGGTTACTCATTTAAGTCAGAGAATAATGGTTGTTCTAGTTATATGAGTAATATATTTTATGGTCATGCACCTAATGTGAGGGGTTTGTTCATGCTGAATCTCGATAGTGATGACACTCATGTCCATAACAATGAGACCAAAAGAGGTAGAGTTAGTAATGAAAGCAACACTTCTGGTGGCACTGCTGCTTAGGTCCTATTGATGTAAAACGCATGAGGAAACTCCATGCTGATGGGATTTTGGAGTCACTTGATTTTGAATCACTTGACACATGTGAACCATGCCTCATGGGCAAGATGACTAAGACTCCGTTCTCCGGAACAATGGAGTGTGCAAGTGACTTTTTGGAGATCATACATACTGATGTGTGCGAACCGATGAGCATAGAAGCGCACAGTGGATATCGATATTTTCTGACTTTCACTGTTGATTTGAGTAGATATGGTCATATTTACTTAACAAAGCACAAGTCTAAAACATTTGAAAAGTTCGAGAAATTTCAGAGTGAAGTTGAAAATCATTGTAACAAGAAGGTCAAATTCCTACAATCTGATCGAGGAGGTGAGTACCTGAGTTACGAGTTTGGTGCTCACTTAAGACAATGTGGAATTGTTTCAGAATTGACACCGCGTGGAACACCACAGCGCAATGGTGTGTCCGAACGTCGTAATCGTACTTTATTGGATATGGTGCATTCTATGATGTCTGTTACCGATTTGCTGTTATCAGTTTGGAGCTATGCATTGGAGACAACTGCATTCACTTTAAATAGGGCACCATCAAAATCCGTAGAGACGACACCATATGAACTATGGTATGGCACGAATCCAAAGTTGTCGTTTCTTAAAGTTTGGGGATGTGATCCTTATGTCAAAAAGCTTCAGCCTGAAAAGCTGGAACCCAAAGCGGAAACGTGTGTCTTCATAGTTTACCCAAAAGAGATAGTTGGGTATACCTTCTATCTCAGATCCGAGGGAAAAGTGTTTGTCTCTAAGAATGGAGCTTTTCTTGAGAAAGAGTTTCTCTCAAAATAATTGAGTGGGAGGAAGATAGAACTTGATGAGGTTGCAGAACATTTGCTTCAACCAGATGGTGGTGCAGGACAAAAAGAAGTTTCTTTTGAGGCTACACCAGTTGAATAGGAAGCTAATGATAGTGATCATGAAACTTCAGGTCAAGTTGCTATCGGACCTCGCAAGTCGACAAGAGCACGTACTTCTCCTGAGTGGTATGGAAATCATGTCTTATCGATCTTGTTGTTAGACAACAATGAGCCTACGAGCTATGGAGAAGCAATGGTGGGCCCGGATTCCAACAAATGGTTAGAGGCCATGAAGACTGATATAGGATCTATGTATGAAAACAAAATATGGATTTTGGAAGTATTACCTGAAGGCCGAAAGGCCATTCAGAACAAATGGATCTTTAAGAAGAAGATGCACGCCGACGGTAATGTGACCGTCTATAAAGCTCGACTTGTGGCAAAGGGTTTTCACAAGTTTAAGGAGTTGACTACGATGAGACTTTCTCACCCATAGCGATGTGTAAGTCCGTCAGAATCATGTTAGCAATAGGTGCATTTTTTGATTAGGAAATTTGGGAGATGGATGTCGAAACATCGTTCATTAACGGGTTTCTTAAGGAAGAGTTGTATATGATGCAGCCGGGAGGTTTGGTCGATCCAGAGAATGCTGACAAAGTATGCAAGCTCCAACCATCCATTTATGGACTGGTGCAATCATCTCGGAGTTGGAATGAGCACTTTGATGAAGTGATCAAGGCATTCGGGTTTGTAAAAGTTTTTGGAGAAGCTTGTATTTACAAGAAAGTGAGTGGGAGCTCTATAGTGTTTCTAATATTATATGTGGATGGCATATTGTTGATTGGAAACAATGTAGAACTTTTGGAAAACGTAAAGGATTACTTGAATAAAAGTTTTTCAACGAAGCACCTGGGAGAAGCTTCTTACATATTGGGCATTAAAATCTATAGAAATAGATCAAAGTGCCTGATAGGATTTTCATAAAGCACATACCTTGATAAGATTTTAAAGACGTTCAAAATGGAACAATCCAAGAAGGGATTCTTGCCTGTGTTACAAGGTATAAAGTTGAGTAAGACTGAATTCCCAATAACTGCAGAAGATAGAGAAACGATGAGTGTTGTCCCCTATGCTTCACCCATATGGTATATCATGTATGCAATCTTATGCCCAAGACCGGATGTCAGCCTTGCCATAAGTATGGCAGGAAGGTTTCAAAATAATCCAAGAGTGGAGAACTAGACAGCGGTCAAGAATATTCTGAATTATCTGAAAAGGACTTAGGAAATGTTTCTAGTTTATGGAGGTGATGAAGAGCTCATCTTAAAGGGTTACATTGATGCAAGCTTCGACACTGATCCGGATGACTCTAAGTCACAAACCGGATATATATTTATTCTTAATGGGGGTGCGGTAAGCTGGTGCAGTTCCAAGCAAAGCGTCGTAGCTGATTCTACATGTGAGGCGGCGTACATAGCTGCCTCAGAGGCGGCTAAGGAGGGTGTCTAGATGAAGCAGTTCATGTCAGATGTTGGAGTAGTGCCAAGTGCATTGGACCCAATCAATTTGTTCTGTGACAAGACTAGTGCAATTTCTCTAGCCAAGGAACCAAGGTTTCACAAAAGGACCATACACATAAAGCGACGCTTCAATGCCATCCGTGATTACATCAAGGAGGAGGACATAAATATTTGCAAAGTGCACACAGATCTGAATGTTGCAGATCCGCTGACTAAGACTCTTCCACGAGCAAAACATGATCAACACCAGAAGTGTATGGGTGTTAGATTTGTTACATTGTAAATCACATAGAGATGTGAAGCTAGATTATTGACTCTAGTGCAAGTGGGAGACTGTTGGAAATATGACCTAGAGGCAATAATAAAATAGTTATTATTATATTTCCTGTTTCAAGATAATCATTTATTATCCATGCTATAATTGTATTGAATGGAAACACAAATACATGTGTGGATATATAGACAAAACAATGTCCCTAGTGAGCCTCTAGTTAACTAGCTCGTTGATCAAAGATGGTTAAGGTTTCCTGGCCATAGACAAGTGCTGTCAGTTGATAACGGGGTCACATCATTAGGGAATGATGTGATGGACAAGACCCAAACTATTAACATAGTATATGATCGTGTCAGTTTTTACTACTATTTGCTGCATCTCAATGTATATGTTCCTCTGACCATGACACCAAAGGAATACCTTATGTGTATCAAACATCGCAACGTAACTGGATGACTATAAATGTGCTCTATAGGTATCTCTGAAGGTGTCTGTTGGGTTGGCATGAATCAAGACTTGGATTTGTCACTCCGTGTGACGGAGAGGTTTATGGGGCCCACTCGGTAATACAACATCAGAATAAGCCTAGCAAGAAATGTGACTAAAGAGTTAGCCACGGGATCTTGTATTACGGAAGGAGTAAAGAGACTTGCCAATAAAACGGGATTGAACTAGGTATAGAGATACCGATGATCGAAACCCGGGCAAATAACATACCGAAGAACAAAGGGAACAATATACGATCTTAACTAAATCCTTGACATAGAGGTTTGACCAATAAGATCTTCGTACATTATGTAGAATCCACTATGGGCATCTAGGTCCCGCTATTGGATATTGACCGGAGATTGTCTCGGTCATGTCTACATAGTTCTCGAACCCGCAGGGTCTGCACACTTAAGGCTCGGTGACGTTTTTGGTATAGTTGAATTATTGATGTTGGTAACTGAATGTTGTTCGGAGTCCCGGATGAGATCCTGGACGTCACGAGTGTCTTTGGAATGGTCCGTAAATGAAGATTGATATATAGGAATGTTTTAGTTGGCTTCCGAAAAGATTTCGGGCATTACCGATAAAGTACCGGGAGTGACGAAAGGGTTCCGGGGTTTTACCGAGAGGGGCCACCTACCCGGGAGAGGACCTAATAGGACCATGGATGGCACACCAGCCCTTAATGGGCTAGTGAGGCTAGCCAAATAATCCTATTTCGGCTGAAAGCAAAAATAAAAGGAAAGGGAAAAAAGAAAAGGAAGGAGGTGGACAAGTTGGGAAGGAGTTCTCCACCAAACCGAATTGGAGGAGGACTCCTCCCTCTTGGGCTTCGCCGAACCCTTCTACTTGGAGTAGGAGGCAAGCCACCCTCCCTCTGGTTCATCCTATATATAGTGGAGGTTTGAGAGGCTTTTGGCACCCCAAGCCATAATGCAGCCCTCTCTCCCTCCACCACTTCGTGACACCTCGTAGCTAGTTCGGTACGGCGCGACAAAGCCCTGCCGGAGTAGCTCCACCACCATCACCGCCACGCCATCGCGCTGCCGAAGAATGCAGCTCCCTCTTTGTCTCTCTTGGTGGATCAAGAAGGCGGATATCATCATCGAGCTACACGTGTGCTGAACGCGGGGGTGCCGTCCGTTCGATACTAGATCGGGACGGAGTTCGTGGGACGCTTCGATTTGGATCGTGAAGACATTCGACTACACCAACCGCATTTCTTAACGCTTCCTGCTTAGTGATCTACAAGGTTATGTGGATCCAGTATCCCCTCTCGTAGATGATCATCACCATGATAGGTCTTTCTTTTGCGTAGGAATTTTTTTTGTTTCCCATGCAATGTTCCCCAACAGTTGGTGGATTGATGACAATACAGGATTTGCACTAAAGGATATAAAAATAGCATGCAAACCCAAAATCTATAAACTAGAGACAGGCTCCCCCTGGATGTGTGCATACTTAGAGAAAGGTCATGGTATGTACCGCACACAACTAAGGAATAACACCCCCCCTAGATTTTATAGACGAGGCATTCCTTGCAACAAACTGATTAAACACTAAGCATGGAAGCAAGGCATAGCATGTGAGCACGAAGATAAGGACACATAATAAATAGACTCACAAGCTACTAACATACTGGATAATAATGAGACAACAAAGATAGAGGAGTGATAGCATATGTCTCACACCAAATGATAGAGTACGATGTCTCCTGATCTCACACACAAAAGAAAACCAACCAAAGTATCAACGAAAGTTCAACGAACAAAGCAACACAGAAAATGAAGAAACTCGCAAATACCACTAGCATCGAGACACCAAAAAGGAAGAGAGGACACCTAAGACGCAGGTGGTAGCTCTAAATGCATAGACATCAGCCATCGAACTCCTCATTAGACTCCTCAACAGATTCCTCATCAGATTCATCCCACTAAAGATTCTTCTTCTCCATCCAAGCAGCTTCATGAGTGATGTCCTTCTCAGACCCACTAGAGATATGCACGTCGAGCTTCCTCAGAATCAGCTTGTCGCACTGACGGCTCTCCTTATGAGCAACATGGGTCATATGTTGCCCCTTTGCCTGCAAGCAAAACAGAGTCTTCATCCTGTCCTTGAGCTTCTTGGCCAAAGATGACTCGGCAGAGGAAGACACATGTGTCTCTGGACTGCCATCAACCTCTACCTCAGCCTCAGCCTCATCCTCATCCTCATCAATGTTGGCAGCAACACGTGTCGTGGTAGTGTTGGCCCACTTGTTCTTCTGACGCAGCTTAATAGGCTCATGGAAGATCCAACCGGGAGCATCAAACATCATCTCTGGAAAGTTCATCGACCACTTCTCTCGGATCTAGTAAAACAAATAAGGTCCATAGATGGGAACCTTTCAGTGAAACACACCCGACTGAAGCTCACTCCACATGACGTGAGACACATCAAGCGGTCCAGGAGTACGAGCCCGCCCTTTCTGACACATCAAAAGCATATCCACCAGATATGAATGCACCTGGTCCTTGTTGCCAACGCGCGGAAAGAGAGTGTTGCGAAAGACTCGGTGCATGACATCAAGGAATGGGTTCAGTACCTGAGAGATCTCACCATATGAGGATACCTTCTCAATAAAGTAGGGCAACAACTTTTCCTTAGGTGTAGCATATGGCTTTGCATGTGGGAGCAAACCAGCTGGGTTCTCAAGCCCCTCATCGTGAATGTTCAAAAGATCCATAAATTGCTTCCAAGTAGCAGAAAACTTCTCCCCATTGGTCATCCAAGTCATAGTGCGCTCAACATCAGAGTGGAAGTGAACAGTAACAAAGAACTAAGCCACTATCTCAGGATCGAAGTCAAGCTGAAATGAGATGATCTCCTCGATCCAAAGTTCTCCACCCTGTCCAGAGGCTCACCAAAATATGTCGGGTCCTTCTTGAGATGATCCATGTCAATCCACTGAACCGGTACATGGACGTTCTTATTGGTCTTGATCACATCTTGATAGATAAGAGCCTGTTGCTTGGACGAGAAAAGTTCACAGCCCTTGAGATGAACCCTCTCAATGACGTAGGGGTTGCACTTCCGGCAAACCTGAAAATCAGCTTGCGACACACCATCCCAACTGACAGTGTGCTCCGAACCGTTGTGTGCGGGCCTCTTGAAATTGCGCTTCGGAGCCTGGGATCCCTCGGGTGCCTCTTGATTGCGAAGGCACTTGGAACCGGTATCCCGAGAAGGGTTCGAGCGCCTCGAGCTGGAACTGGAACCACCACCTATGACACACAATGCAAGCACAAGAAAATGACAAAAGAAGTCAAGGGAAATACCAAAGAAAACGAGAAGACTCCACAGAAATGATAATTAGGAGAACAGAACATGCGAATTCAGGGTCTTGCGGTAGTACCGCAGTTCGGCCAGTACTAAAATTTTACTACCGTGCTGGCCGTGGTAGTACCGCTCTTGGGTGCACTAGTACCATAGGTCAGGCGGTAGTAAATTTTTACTACCGCACCTAGTGCGGTAGTACCGCTCCGGGAGGAGCGGTAGTACCGCACGGGCGAAAACTGCTAGATCTGACACTCCAATCTTCACATCCGGTACTACCATGGACGAAAACTAACATAATGTATCCTACTAAGTAGCATTTCTACCACACCATCATTCCCCAACCATCAATGCATGAAGTGATTGTGCCACAACACGATGAAACCGAACACATATGCCCCCTACCCTAGAACCAACAAAAACGAAACAAAGAGAAGAGAACTAGGGGCAATGCCGGGTGCTATGGCATGAGGGAGAGAGGGAGACGACCCCACCAAACGGAATGAAAGGAGAGTGGCCAGAGAAGGAGATCCGACGAGTCCTTCCGGCACCATTTCTTGAGAAGAGAGAGAGATAGATAGATAGATAGATAGAGAGAGAGAGACGAGATGAATGGGTGAATGGATATGGGGGAGAAGAAACTGCCCCCTTCCCAAATATAAGTCCCGTGCCCCCGACGTCGCGGTAGTACCGCTTGGCCAGCGGTAGTAAAATTTTACTACCGCTCGCTGAGCGGTAGTACCGTTCGTCCAGTGGCAGTAAAACTTTACTGCTGCTCCGGATGCGATAGTACCATGCCCTCTCTGGCGGTAGTATCGTGGATATCTACGGTGGTACCGCCCAAAAAAACGGGCAATCTTTCCAAGAAAAATACAAAAAAACAGGATAACTCCAAGTAAAGGTAAGTAAAGCAAAACAAACATGACCAACAAACACTGAACCGAATCTTATGATGAAGAGAGGGCGGTGGCCGGAACCAGCAATGTTTGAGACAAATCGTATGACACCGCGAAGAATTATCCTTGGGTTCATGACCCAAGCTCGACTTTGAAGGACAAGTGCCATCATCAATGGCTAATGTGAAATACGTGATCAATTTATGCATAATGGGGGAGGAAAAGTTCATTGAGAGAACAACACTCCCCCAATGTCCATGCCTATACCTAGAGAAAAATATAATGATGAGTGTGGTGTGATGTGCCTGGTTTCAATCCACATTGCTTGAATCAATGATATTTAGCTCATGCCTTAACTCATGAAACCTTGCTTCATATAGAGGCTTGGTGAAAATATCTGCAAGTTGCTCTTAGGTGTTGATGAAGAGGACCTCAATATCTCCATGCTTGATATGATCTTGAATGAAATGATGGCGAACATCAATGTGCTTGGTCTAGCTATGTTGCACCGGATTGAGAGATATCTTGATGACACTTTCATTGTCACATAGAAGAGGCACTTTGTCACAAGTGACACTATAATCCTTTAAAGTTTGCCTCATCCATGGTAATTGAGCACAACAACTTGCGGTAGCTACATACTCGGTCTCGGTGGAAGAAAGTGACACACAATTTTGCTTCTTCGAAGACCAACTTACCAAAGAGTGACCAAGGAATTGGCATCCTCCAGCCCTGACACAGTCTCCAGTCCAATCTGAGTCAGAGTAACCTACTAGATTAAAGCTTGCTCCTTTGGGGTACCGTAAGCCAAAATTTGGGGTATGAGCCAAATATCGAAAGATTCGTTTCACTGTCACACATGGGCTTTCCTTTGGTGTGTCTTGAAACCGTCCACAAATTCCCACACTCAACATGATATCTGGTCTAGATACACAAAGGTAAAGCAAGGATCCAATCATGGAGCGATATACATTTTGATCCACTGCTTTATGATACGTCTTCGTCGTATCTACTTTTCCGAACTCTTTTGCCCTTGTTTTGGACTCTAATTTGCATGATTTGAATGGAACTAACCCGGACTGACACTATTTTTAGTAGAATTGCCATGGTGTTGTTTTTGCTCAGAAATAAAAGTTCTCGGAATGACCTGGAAATCTACGAGGAATTTTTGTGGAATATATAAAAAATACTAGCGCAAGAATCAACTGGACGGATGGAGCCAGGAGCTCACAAGCCCACCAGGCCCCCCCTGGCCGGGGCTGGCAGGCTTGTGTGCCCCTCAGAACTCCGCCGCCCCCAATTCCAGCTCTATATAACCTGTTTCATCCAGAAAAAAATCAAGGAGAAGAGTTCATCGCGTTTTACGATACGGAGGCGCCGCCACCTCCTATTCTTCCTCTGGAGGGCAGATCTGGAGTCCATTTTGGGCTCCGGAGAGGGGAGATCGTCGCCATCGTCATCATCAACCTTCCTTCATCGCCAATTCCATGATGCTCTTCACCGTTCGTGAGTAATCTCATCGTAGGCTTGCTGGACGATGATGGGTTGGATGAGATCTATCATGTAATCGTGTTAGTTTTGACGGGGATTGATCCCTAGTATCCACTATGTTCTGAGATTGATGTTGCTACTACTTTGCCATGCTTAATGCTTATCACTAGGGCCCGAGTGCCATGATTTCAGATCTGAACCTATTATGTTGTCGCCAATATATGTGTGTTTTAGATCCTATCTTGCAAGTTGTAGTCACCTACTATGTGTTATGACCTGGCAACCCCGGAGTGACAATAGCCGAAACCACTCCCGGAGATGACCATAGTATGAGGAGTTCATGTATTCACCAAGTGTTAATGCGTTGGTCCGGTTCTTTATTAAAAGGAGAACCTTAATATCCCGTAGTTTCCATTAGGACCCCGCTGCCACGGGAGGGATGGACAATAGATGTCATGCAAGTTCTTTTCCCTAAGCACGTATGACTACATACGGAATACATGCCTACATTAGATTGACGAACTGGAGCTAGTTACTTGTCTCTCTGTGTTATAACTGTTGCATGATGAATCACATCCGGCATAATCATCCATCACCGATCCAATGCCTACGAGTCTTTCCTACTGGTCTTTGAGACGTCCATTTTGCATCATGTTTTCATGTTGATATTTATCGCTTCTTGGGTTGTTATTTAACTTCACGGTACAATGCTTATGCGTTTTCTCTCTTATTTTGCAAGGTTTACATGAAGAGGTAGAATGCCGGCAGCTGGAATTCTGTCCTGAAAGTGGAGCAAGTTTGAGATACCTATTCTGCGCAAATCCAAACGCTATAAAAATCAACGAGGATTTTTTTCCGGATTTATAAAAAATACTGGGCCGAAGAAGCGCGAGAGGGGCTCCAGGGGATGGCCACAAGCCTGGACGGCGCGACCACCCCCAGGCCGCGCCATGAGGGCTTGTGGGCAACCTGTTGGCCCACTTGCCCCCTCTTCTACTTTATGAAGGGTTTCGTCTGGAAAAAAATCAGAGAGGAGCTTTTTTGTGGATTCACCGCCGCCACGAGGCGGAACTTGAGCATAACCAATCTAGAGCTGCGGTAGGACGATCCTGCCAGGGAAACTTCCCTCCCGGAGGGGGAAATCGTCGCCATCGTCATCACCAACACTCGTCTCATCGGAGGGGACTCGTCACCATCAACATCTTCAACAGCACCATCTCATCTCCAAACCCTAGTTCATCACTTGTAACCAATCTCCATCTCGCGACTCCGATTGGTACTTGTAAGGTTGCTAGTAGTGTTAATTACTCTTTGTAGTTGATGCTAGTTGGATTATTTGGTGGAAGAGTTTATGTTCAGATCCTTGATGCTACACATTACCTCTCTGGTCATGAATATGATTATGCTTTGTGAGTAGTTACTTTTGTTCCTAAGGACATGGGATAAGTCATGCTAATAGTAGTCATGTGAATTTGGTATTCGTTCGGTATGTTGTTTTTCCTCTGGTGGTGTTATGTGAATGTCGACTACATAACACTTCACCATTATTTGGGCCTAGAGGAAGGCATTGGGAAGTAGTAAGTAGATGATGGGTTGCTAGAGTGACAGAAGCTTAAACCCTAGTTTAATGCTATGGTTAGACTTTGTCTTAATTCTTCTTTCGTAGTTGCGGATGCTTGTGAGAGGGGTTAATCATAAGTGGGATGCTTGTCCAAGTAAGGGCAGTACCCAAGCGCCAGTCCACCCACATATCAAACTATCAAAGTAACGAACGCAAATCATATGAACATGATGAAAACTAGCATGACAGAAATTCCCGTGTGTCCTCGGGAGCGTTTTTCTTCCTATAAGACTTTATCCAGGCTTGTCCCTTACTGCAAAAGGAATTGGGCCACTTTGCTGCACCATTGCTACTTTTGTTACTTGTTGCTTGCTACGAATCATCACACCACACAATCACTTGTTATAGACAATTTTAGTGCCTGCAGATTTTACCTTACTGAAAACCACTTGTCAGATCCTGCTGCTCCTCGTTGGGTTCGACACTCTTACTTATCGAAAGGAGCACGATTGATCCCCTATACTTGTGGGTCATTAAGACTCTTTTCTGTCGCCTTTGCCGTGGAGTGAATCACCTTTAGGAACTGGAACTTGGTAAGGAAACATTCATATAGTGTGCTGAAATTTATTGTCACTTGTCATTATGGATACTAATCCTTTGAGGGGCTTGTTCGGGGTATCTTCTCCTCGAACGGAAGCACAAAGAGTTGCTCCTCAACCTGCTGCACCTACTGAAAATATTTTTGTGACTTTAGGGCTAAGTATGGACTTGACTCTCAGATAGTAGCTTCACTGTGTGAATCATTTGATGCTCATATTGATCTCCCCAAAGAGAAGTGGTTTAAATATCATCCTCCTTTAGAAGTCAATGTAGTTAAACCCACTCCAGTTGAAGAGAAAGTCATTGCCTATAATGATCTTGTGGTACCCAGTGCTTACATTGAGAAACCACCTTTCTCTGTTAGGATAAAGTATCATTCTAAAGCTTCAATTGTGATACGTAGAGGCTACATTAGAACACCTACACCCCCTGAGCAAATTAGAGTTGAACCTAGCATTGCTATTATGAAAGATCTTCTGTCCGACGATGTTGAGAGACATACTATTCACTTTTGTGAAGATGCTGCTAATATTGCTAAACCTCACGCTAGAGACAAACATAGGCCTGTTGTTGGCATGCCTGTGGTTTCTGTTAAGATAGGAGATCATTGCTATCATGGTTTATGTGACGTGGGTGCTAGTGTTAGCGCAATACCTCAGTCCTTATACAATGAAATCAAAGACGAGATTACACCTGTTGAGATAGAACCTATAGATGTCACTATTCAACTTGCCAATAGAGATACTATGTGCTGTGTGGGAATTGTTAGGGATGTTGAAGTATTGTGTGGTAAAACGAAGTATCCTGCTGATTTCCTCGTTCTTGCTACCGCACAAGATAGCTTTTGTCCCATCATATTTGGCAGACCTTTTCTCAATACTGTTAACGCTCATATTGATTGTGAGAAGCAAACTGTCACTGTTGGCTTTGAAGGTGTGTCACACGAGTTCAACTTCTCCAAGTTTGGTAGGAAACCTCATGAAAAAGAGTTGCCTAGTAGGGATGAAACTATTGCCTTAGCTTCTATTGTCGTGCCTCCTACTGATCCCTTAAAGCAATACTTGCTTGAGCATGAAAATGATATGCATATGGATGAAAGGGATGAGATAGATAGAGTTGTCTTGGAACAATATCCTATCCTTGAGAATAACTTTCCTGTTGAATTGCTTGGGGATCCACCCCCACCAAAGGGTGATCCTGTGTACGAGCTTGAACAGTTGCCAGATACTCTTAAGTATGCTTATCTGGATGAAAAAGAGATATATCCTTTTATTATTAGTGCTAGCCTCTCAGAGCATGAAGAAAAGAAGTTACTAAAAACTCTGAGGAAGCATCGTGCTGCTATTGGATATACTCTTGATGATCTTAAGGGCATTAGTCCCACTCTATGCCAGCACAAGATTAAAACCGATCCTGATTTCAAACCAGTTGTTGACCATCAAAGGAGATTGAATCCTAAGATGAAAGAAGTAGTAAGAAAAGAAATACTAAAGCTCCTGGAAGAGGGTATTATCTATCATGTTGCTCATAGCGATTGGGTGAGTCCGGTGCATTCTGTCCCTAAGAAGAGAGGCATTACCAGTGTCCCTAATGATAAGGATGAATTGATCCCACAGAGGATTATTACTGGCTATAGGATGGTGATCGATTTTAGGAAACTGAATAAAGCCACTAGGAAAGATCATTACCCTCTACCTGTTATCGACCAAATACTAGAAAGGTTGTCTAAGCACACACACTTCTGCTTTCTAGATGGTTATTCTGGTTTCTCCCAAATACCAGTTGCACAATCTGATCAGGAGAAAACCACTTTCACCTGCCCTTTCGATACCTTTGCTTATAGACGTATGCCTTTTGGCTTATGTAATGCATCTGCCACCTTTCAAAGATGTATGATGGCTATATTCTCTGACTTTTGTGAAAAGATTGTCGAGGTTTTCATGGATGACTTTTCCGTTTATGGGTCTTCTTTTGATGATTGCCTCAGCAACCTTGATCGAGTCTTACAGAGATGTAAAGACACCAATCTTGTCTTGAATTGGGAGAAGTGCCACTTTATGGTTAATGAAGGCATCATCTTAGGACATCAAAATTTTGAAAGAGGTATTGAAGTCGATAAGGCTAAGGTTCATGCAATCGGGAAAATGTCATACCCCATAGAGATCAAAGGTATAAGAAGTTTCCTTGGTCTTGCTGGTTTCTATAGAAGGTTCAATAAAGACTTCTCTAAGATTTCTAGGCCTCTTACCAATCTCTTGCAAAAGGATATTCCTTTTGTTTTTGACGATGATTGTGAGGAAGCCTTCGAAATACTTAAGAGGGCTTTGATAACTGCACCTATTGTTCAACCACCTGATTGGAATCTACATTTTGAAATCATGTGTAATGCTAGCGATTATGTTGTTGGTGCTATTCTAGGGCAAAGAGTTGATAAGAAGTTGAATGTCATTTACTATGCTAGTAAAACTCTAGACAGTACCCAGAGAAACTATGCTACTACGGAGAAGGAATTTTTAGCAGTCGTGTTTGCATGTGAAAAGTTCAGGTCTTACATAGTTGATTCCAAAGTCACTATCCACACTGATCATGCTGCTATTAAGTACCTCATGGAGAAGAAGGACGCTAAACCTAGACTTATCATATGGGTTCTCTTGCTACAAGAATTTGATTTGCACGTTGTTGACAGGAAGGGTGCTGATAACCCAGTAGCAGATAACTTGTCTAGGTTGGAGAACGTTCTTGATGACCCACAACCTATTGATGATAGCTTTCCCGATGAGCAATTGAATGTCATCAATGCTTCACGTAGTGCACCATGGTATGCCTATTATGCAAACTATATCGTTGCCAAATATATACCACCTAGTTTCACGTACCAGCAAAAGAAGAAATTCTTCTTTGACTTGAGACATTACTTTTGGGATGATCCTCACCTTTATAAGGAAGGAGTAGATGGTGTTATTAGACGTTGTGTACCTGAACATGAACAGGGACATATCCTACAGAAGTGTCACTCCGAGGCCTACGTAGGACACCATGCGGGAGATAGAACTACACGCAAGGTATTGCAATCAGGTTTCTATTGGCCCACTCTCTTCAAGGATGCTCGTAAGTTTGTCTTGTCTTGTGACGAATGTCAAAGAATAGGTAATATTAGCAAACGTCAGGAAATGCCTATGAACTATTCACTTGTCATTGAACCATTTGATGTCTGGGGCTTTGATTATATGGGACCTTTTCCAAAATCCAACGGGTATACTCATATCCTAGTTGCTGTTGATTACATCACTAAGTGGGTAGAAGTTATCCCCACTAGTAGTGCTGATCACAACACCTCTATCAGGATGCTGAAAGAAGTTATCCTCCCTAGATTTGGAGTCCCTAGATATCTAATGACCGACGGTGGTTCACACTTCATTCATGGTGCTTTCCGTAAAACTCTTGCTAAGTACGATGTCAACCATAGAATTGCTCTCCCTATCACCCTCAGTCCAGTGGTCAAGTAGAGCTAAGCAATAGAGAGATTAAACTGATTCTGCAAAAGACTGTCAACAGGTCTAGAAAGAATTGGTCTAAGAAGCTCGATTATGCACTGTGGGCTTATAGAACTGCCTATAAGAATCCCATGGGCATGTCTCCGTACAAAATGGTGTACGGTAAAGCATATCATTTACCTCTTGAGCTAGAGCATAAAGTTTATTGGGCAATCAAAGAGCTCAACTTTGATTTCAAACTTGCCGGTGAGAAGAGGTTATTTGATATTAGCTCGCTTGATGAATGGAGAACTTAGTCATATGAGAATGCCAAGTTTTTCAAAGAAAAGGTTAAGAGGTGGCATGATAAGAGGATACAAAAGCGTGAGTTCAATGTAGGTGATTATGTCTTGCTATATAACTCTCGTTTAAGATTCTTTGCAGGCAAGCTTTTCTCTAAATGGGAAGGTCCCTATGTTGTTGAGTAAGTATATCATTCCGGTGCTATCAAGATCAAAAACACGGAAGGTAATTGTTCGAGAGTGGTAAATGGGCAGAGAATCAAGCATTATATCTCAGGTACTCCCATAAATGTTGAAAGCAATGTCATCAATACCATAACTCCGGAAGAATACCTAAGGGATATTTATCAGCCTGTTTCAGACTCCGAAAACGAAGAGATATGTGATTTGGTAAGAAAACAGAGTCCAAAACTTTTCCAGTAGGAAATTTTGTCCGTTTTGGAATATTCGAAAAAATACAAAAATTGGAAGTAGTCCGAAAAGTGCGCGAGGAGGCGACAAGCCTGCATGGCGCGGGCCCAACCCCTGGCCGCGCCGTGCGGGCTTGTGGCCACCTCGTGCGCCTCCCGAACTCCGTTTTCGTGCAGGGTACTCCTTCTGGTTTGAAAAAATCATTATATGTACTCCCGTTTGGTCTGACCCCTGCATCACGCAGAATTCCTTTGTTTGTCGTTTCGAGCCTGTTTTCTGCCGCAGATCTAGGTCAAGATGTCTTCTCAGGATTCAGAGGGGGAGAGCTATGTGGCTGATTACCTTGCTAACCCCAAGGTCTATTGGGACTTGGAGCCTTATGGCTGGACCAGTGATGAGGAAGAAGATTATGATCTGAAGGGGAAGGAACAAACAAGTTCCGATGAAGAGGAGGCTCCTCTACCTCAACGTGGACACACTCATGTGGAGTTCAAGAAGTCGAGCCTCCCTGACTCAAGGAAGAAGCCTAAGACCTTGTTTATCCCTTCTTATTTCTTGCAGGAGAGTAAGCAGGAGTTATGCCAAATGGTGTTAAAGCTTGAAGAGGAAAATGATGATTTGAGGGAGCAGAATTTTATGCTCAAGTGGAAATTAAACAAGCTCAAGACCTCTGCAACAACTCCTCCACCTTCACCACCAAAGGAAGACTGCTGAGCATGGGTATGGGCAATCCCCTTGGATTTTGCCAAGCTTGGGGGAGTTGCCCCGGTATCGTATCACCATCACATCTTTTGCCTTTACCTTTGTTTTAGTTTTCCTTTTCAGTTTTCACTTTCTCTAGTAGATTAAAAATCTTAGTGTTTTAGTCTTGATTTTTGCTTTGTGTCACTCCGATGTATTCGAGCTCGTGAGCCATATAATAAAGAGTGTCTTAGTTGAAGGGCTTTGCCTCTTGCCATGATCAAAAGAGTGAGAATAGAACAAAAGCATGAAAGATCACCTAATGATCTTATGCGAAGTGATGGCTTCACATATAAAAAGAATGGGGATTGAAACTTGTTGAGGGTAGGCAAACGTAGACCTTGGTCATGGTTGCAATTAATAGGAAGTGATAAAGAAGGAGAGGTTCACATATAAATATGTCATCTCTGACACCATCTATGATTGTCAACACTCACTAAACTATTGCATTCCTAGAAGTAGAAGTTGGACAAGGACAACAACATAATGATTAGAGATCCCTTAGCATGTGACGATTGCTTCCACCTCACATTAGCCAAACCTCCCGCACTAAGTAGAGATACTACGTGTGCATCCATAAACCATCAACCCAGTTTTGCCTTGAGTGTCCACCATACCTACCTATGGATTGAATAAGATACCTCAAGTAAGTTGTCATCGGTGCAAGCAATAAAAATTGATCTCTAATATGTATGATCTATTAGTGTGTGGAAAATAAGCTTTGTACAAACCTGTGATGAGGAAGACATAAAAGCGGCAGACTGCATAATAAAGTTATTTATCACAGGAGGCAATATAATGTGACGTTCCTCCGCATTAAGAGGGCACACATCCAAACCTCAAAAGTGCATGACAACCTCTGCTTCCCTCTGCGAAGGGCCTATTTTGTACGTTTACTTTTTGCCCTTCAAAGAGTCATGGTGATCTTCACCAATTCCCTATTTCTCCTTTGTCTTGGCTAACCACATATGCTTGGGAAAGATCTATATTCATATGTCAACTTGGAGGTAAGTATTCATGAATTATTACTGTTGACATTACCCTTGAGGTAAGCAGTTGGGAGGCAAAACTGTAAGCCCCTATCTTTCTTTGTGTCCAGCTGAAACTTTGATCTCATGAGTACCAGGTGAGTTGTAGCAATTGTAGAGAACGAAGGAATGATTGAGTATGTGGATTTGCTTTACAAGCTCTTATTTGACTATTTCTGATGTTGTGATAAATTGCATGCTTCAATGACTAAAGGGTATCGGTTGTTACTTCTCGGTAAGGTTCTTGATCCATGTTTTACTTTGTGAAGGAATTATCACTTTAGCATGAGAGATTATATGTTGGTATTGCTGTTCGGATCATGATCATGATGCATGCATGTTCGTATCTTGTTTTGTCGACACCTCTCTCCCTAAACATGTGGACATATTTATTGAGCTAGGCTTTCGCTTGAGGACAAGCGAGGTCTAAGCTTGGGGGAGTTGATACGTCCATTTTGCATCATTTTTTCATGTTGATCTTTATCACTTCTTGGGCTGTTATTTCACTTCACGGTACAATTCTTATGCCTTTTCTCTCTTATTTTGCAAGGTTTACATGAAGAGGGAGAATGCCGGCAGCTGGAATTCTGGCCTGAAAGTAGAGCAAGTTTGATATACCTATTCTGCACAACTCCAAACGCCGTAAAAATCAACGACGATTTTTTTTCCGGATTTATATAAAATACTGGGCCGAAGAAGCGCGAGAGGGGCGGCAGGGGTTGGCCACAAGACTGCATGGCGCGGCCACCCCACCAGGCCGCGCAATGAGGGCTTGTGGGCAACCTGCTGGCCCACTTGCCCCCCTCTTCTTCTATATGAAGTGTTTCGTCTGGAAAAAAAATCACAGAGGAGCTTTTTCGTGGATTCGCCGCCGCCACAAGGCGGAACTTGAGCAGAACCAATCTAGAGCTCCGGCAGGACGATCCTGCCGGGGAAACTTCCCTCCCGGAGGGGGAAATCATCGCCATCGTCATCACCAACACTCCTCTCATCGGAGGGGACTCGTCACCATCAACATCTTCATCAGCACCATCTCATCTCCAAACTCTAGTTCATCACTTGTAACCAATCTCCATCTCGCGACTCTGATTGGTACTTGTAAGGTTGCTAGTAGTGTTAATTACTCTTCGTAGTTGATGCTAGTTGGATTATTTGGTGGAAGAGTTTATGTTCAGATCCTTGATGCTACTCATTACCTCTATGGTCATGAATATGATTATGCTTTGTGAGTATGTACTTTTGTTCCTGAGGACATGGGATAAGTCATGCTAATAGTAGTCATGTGAATTCGGTATTCGTTCGGTATTTTGATGTGTTGTATGTTGTCTTTCCTCTAGTGGTGTTATGTCAACGTCGACTACATAACACTTCACCATTATTTGGGCCTAGAGTAAGGCATTGGGAAGTAGTAAGTATATGATGGGTTGCTAGAGTTTATGCGTTGCTTCGTAAGGGGCTGATTTGGATCCACTAGTTTAATGCTATGGTTAGACTTTGTCTTAATTCTTCTTTCGTAGTTGCGGATGCTTGCGAGAGGGGTTAATCATAAGTGGGATGCTTGTCCAAGTTAGGGAAGTACCCAAGCGCCGGTCCACCCACATATCAAACTATCAAAGTAACAAACGCGAATCATATGAACATGATGAAAACTAGCATGACAGAAATTCCCGTGTGTCCTCGGGAGCATTTTTCTTCCTATAAGACTTTGTCCAGGCTTGTCCCTTTCTACAAAAGGGATTGGGCCACTTTTCTGCACCGTTGCTACTTTTGTTACCTGTTGCTTGCTACGAATCATCTCACCACACAATCACTTGTTACACACAATTTCAGTGCATGCAGATTTTACCTTGCTGAAAACCACTTGTCAGATCCTTCTGCTCCTCGTTGGGTTCGACACTCTTACTTATCGAAAGGACTATGATTGATCCCCTATACTTGTGGGTCATCAAGACTCTTTTCTAGCGCCGTTGCCGGGGAGTGAAGCGCCTTTGGTAAGTGGAACTTGGTAAGGAAACATTCATATAGTGTGCTGAAATTTATTGTCACTTGTCACTATGGATACTAATCCTTTGAGGGGCTTGTTCGGGGTATCTTCACCTCAAACGGAAGCACAAAGAGTTGCTCCTGAACCTCTTGCACCTACTGAAAATATTTGCTTTGAATTTCCTTCGGGTATGCTTGAGAAACTGCTGGCTAATCCTTTTACAAGAGATGGAACATCACATCCACACTTGCATCTAATCTATGTAGATGAAGTTCGTGGTTTATTTAAGCTTGCAGGTTTGCCCGAGGATGAGGTAAAGAAGAAGGTATTTCCTTTATATTTGAAGGATAAGGCGTTGACATGGTATAGTCTATGTGATGATACTGGATCATGGGACTACAATCGGTTGAAATTGGAATTTCATCAAAAGTTTAGCCTATGCATTTAGTACATCGTGATCGGAATTATATTTATAATTTTTGGCCTCGTGACAGAGAAAACATCGCTCAAGCTTGGGGGAGGCTTAAATCAATGTTATATTCATGCCCCAATCATGAGCTCTCGAGAGAAATTATCATTCAAAACTTCTATGCTCGGGTTTCTCATGATGATCGCACCATGCTTGACACTTCTTGTACCGGTTCTTTTATGAAGAGATATATTGACTTCAAGTGGAATTTATTGGAGAGAATTAAACACAACTCTAAAGATTGGGAGCTTGAATAAGGTAAGGAGTCAGGTATGAATTTCACGTTCGATTGCGTTAAATCCTTTGTTGAGACAAATACTTTTTGTGACTTTAGCGCAAAGTATGGACTTGACTCTGAGATAGTAGCTTCACTGTGTGAATCATTTGATGCTCATATTGATCTCCCTAAAGAGAAGTGGTTTAAATATCATGGAAAGATTTGTTAGGAGAACCAAATATAATATCATCAACATATAGTTGGCATATGAACAAATCCCCTTTGACCTTGTTGGTAAAAGGCTGGGATCAATTTTCCTAATTTCAAACCCACGATCTTGCAACAACTTAGTAAGGTACTCGTACCATGCACGTGGGGCTTGTTTAAGGCCGTAGAGCGCCTTCTTGAGTTTGTATACATGAGTGGGGAACTTGGGATCCTCGACTCCTACGGGTTGTTTGACATATACCAACTCACTTAAGGGACCATTGAGAAATGCACTCTTGACATCCATGTGTTGCAATTTGAAATCATGATGAGAAGCAAATGCAAGTAACATGCGAATAGATTCAAGACAAGCAACAATGGCAAAGGTTTCACCATAGTCAATACCCTCGACTTTGGAGTTGCCTTGAGCCACCAGCCTTGCCTTGTTTCAAACAACACCACCATTTGCATCTTGCTTGTTCTTGAAGATCCATTTGGTTCCAATGACATTATGTTCCTCCGTTGGCCTTGGCACTAATTCCCGAACTTGATTACGCTCAAAGTTTTTAAGTTCATCATGCATTGCTTCAAGCCAATCCTCATCATCGAGCACCTCATGTACCTTTAGGGGTTCAACACACGACACAAATGCGTGATGCATAAAAAATTTTGATAATTTTTTATGAGTAGTTACCCCCTTATTGAAGCTTCCAAGCACATTTTCGAAGATATGTTGTCGACGCTAGATCTTGGAAGCCACTTGGATAGCACGACGCTCTAAGAGTTCCTCACTAGGTAACTTAGGATCGTCACTTTGATCATCTTGAGCACCGTCTTGAGCTTGCTCACTGCCTTTCCCTTGTTCTTGTGGTTGCACTTGATCTTGAGCAAACATGAAGTCTTGACCATGATCGTGCACATAATTTGGTGCAACACTGATATGTCTCCGTCGTATCTACTTTTCCGAACACTTTTGCCCTTGTTTTAGACTCTAATTTGCATGATTTGAATGGAACTAACCCGTACTAATGTTGTTTTCAGAAGAATTGCCATGGTGTTGTTTTTGTGCAGAAATAAAAGTTCTCGGAATGACCTGAAAATTTACGGAGATTTTTTCTGGAATTTATGGAAAATACTAGCGCAAGAATCAGCGGAGGATGTGGAGCATGGATCCCACAAGCCCACCAGGCGCGCCCCCCTGGCCGCGCCTAGAAGGCTTGTGGAGCCCACGACGCTCCACCGCCACCAAATCCAGCTCTATTTAGTCCGTCTTGCCCGAAAAAAAATCGAGGAGAAGAGTTCATCACATTTTACGATACGGAGGCGCCGCCACCTCCTGTTCTTCATCTGGAGGGAGGATCTAGAGTCCGTTCTGGGCTCCGGAGAGGGGAGATCGTCGCCATCGTTATCATCAACCTTCCTTCATCGCCAATTCCATGATGCTCTTCACCGTTCGTGAGTAATCTCATCGTAGGCTTGCTGGACGGTGATAGGTTGGATGAGATCTATCATGTAATCGAGTTAGTTTTGACGGGGATTGATCCCTAGTATCCACTATGTTCTGAGATTGATGTTGCTACTACTTTGCCATGCTTAATGCTTCTCTCTAGGGCCCGAGTGCCATGATTTCAGATCTGAACCTATTATGTTGTTGCCAATATATGTGTGTTTTAGATCCTATCTTGCAAGTTGTAGTCACCTACTATGTGTTATGACCCGGCAACCCCGGAGTGACAACAGCCGGAACCACTCCCGGAGATGACCATAGTATGAGGAGTTCATGTATTCACCAAGTGTTAATGCGTCGGTCCGGTTCTTTATTAAAAGGAGAACCTTAATATCCCATAGTTTCCATTAGGACCCCACTGCCACGGGAGGGATGGACAATAGATGTCATGCAAGTTCTTTTCCCTAAGCACGTATGACTACATGCGGAATACATGCCGACATTAGATTGATGAACTGGAGCTAGTTACATATCTCTCTGTGTTATAACTGCTGCATGATCATCCATCACCGATCCAATGCCTACGACTCTTTTCCTACTGGTCCTTGCTATGTTACTTTGCCGCTACTACTGTTGTTGCTGCTACTGTTACTCTGTTGCTACTCTTGTTACTCTGCTGCTACTGGTTATCGTTGCTACTTCTGCTATCATACTACTTTGCTACTGATATTTTGCTGCGGATACTAAATCTTTCAGGTGTGGTTGAATTGACAACTCAACTGCTAATACTTGAGAATATTCTTTGGCTTCCCCTTGAGTCGAATCAATAAATTTGGGTTGAATACTCTACCCTCGAAAACTGTTGCGATCACCTATACTTGTGGGTTATCAAGACTATTTTCTGGCGCCGTTGCCGGGGAAGCACAACTGCAGATACTAAATCTTTCAGGTGTGGTTGAATTGACAACTCAACTGCTGATCACTATGAGGAATCCGATATATCCAAGAACTAAAGTCTTGCCCTCAACTATGAGGACAGGTAAGGAACTGCCATCTAGCTCTGCACTTGATTTACCTTTAGTTATGAGTAAGTTTGCGACATCACCTCCTGCTAGAAATCTTGATATGTCGCCTATGCTTGATGATGCTACTTCTGCTACCCATGATGCTTATAATGATGCTATGCTTGATACTGCTTTGCCTGATGATGCTATCCTTGATACTGCTTTGCCACTAGGTGCATTCCTTGATGCACAAATTGCTAGAGTTACTGCTAGATGTGATGATACTTCTAAAACTACTGATACTATTGAAGTAGAACCTGCTATTATGCCTGAATTGCCTGATATGCCTGAGCGTTATGTTATGGAGGGAGAGATAGCTGAGGATTTTCTTGCGTGTAAGGATAGCTATGATGTTGAGAAATTACTGCTCAAGTGGAAAGAAAAATCTTTGAACGCTAGGATGAAAGACGACCCGAAGTTTGCTACTTCGCCTATCTTTGTGACCGATAAGGATTATGAATTCTCTGTCGACCCTGAGTTAATCACTCTGGTCGAATCTGATCCTTTTCACAGTTATAAGTCTGAAACGGTTGTAGCCCATCTTACCAAACTGCACGATATAGCCACCCTATTCACGAGTGAGGAAAAGATCTGCCACTACTATATCCTCAAGTTGTTTCCTTTCTCGCTAAAGGATGATGCTAAGACCTAGTTCACTTCTCTTGCTCCTGGTTGTGTGCGTAGCCCACAGGATATGGTCTACTACTTCTCTGAAAAATATTTCCCTGCCCATAAGAAGCAAGCTACCTTGCAGGAAATATACAACTTTGTGCAAGTTGAAGAAGAGAGTCTCCCACAAGCTTGGGGGACGCTCGTCCAACTACTGAATGCTTTGCCTGATCACCCTCTTGAGAAGAATGAAATACTTGATATCTTCTATAATGGACTTACCGATGCTTCCAGAGACCACATAGATAGGTGTGCCGGTTGTGTTTTTAGGGAACGAACCGTAGAACAAGTTGAGATTCTATTGAATAATACCTTGTGCAATGAGAATGCTTGGACTATTCCCGAACTACCTCCTAAGCCAACTCTGAAGAAAAGAGGTATTCTATTCCTCAGTCCTGAAGATATGCAAGAAGCTAAGAAATCTATGCGAGAGAAAGGCATTAAATCTGAAGATGTCAAAAATCTACCACCTATCGAAGAGATCCATGGTCTTGATAACCCGATACACGTAGTAGAAGTAAATTCTCTCTGTAGGTTTGATGAGAGTGATATTCCTTTTGATAAACCTGCTAGCTTATGCCTAGATGAATTTGATAACTCTGTTACCAAACAACAAAGTTTCAATGATTATGTTAGCAGACAATTGGAACAGAATGCTCGTATGCTTAGTCATTTAAGTGCTTGTGTGGACAGAAATGTCAATGATCTTAAGCTTCTGAGTAAACATGCCTCTATGGTTACTACTCAGGTAGAACAAGTACTTAAGGCTCAGAATGACTTGCTCAATGAGTTGAATGACAATTCCGTCAGAGTCGTTACTAGAGGCGGTAGAATGACTCAGGAACCTTTGTATCCTGAGGGTCATCCGAAGAGAATTGAACAAGATTCTCAAGGAGTTAGCACTGATGCACCTAGTCATCCTAGAAAGAAGAAGAAAGATGATAGGAACTTGCATGCTAGCAACCCTGTTGCTGCTAGACCTGAGAGTCCAAACGATGTCTCTGTCTTTGATGCTGAAACACAATCTGGTGATGAACATGAGCCTAATGATAATATCAATAGTGATGTTCCTGATGATGCTCAACCTAGCAATGATAAGGATGTGGAGATTGAACCAGTTGATCTTGATAACCCACAACCTAAGAATAGAAGATACGATAAGAATGACTTCACTGCTAGGAAGCATGGAAAGAAAGGGAACCATGGGTTCAGAAACCCATGTCCTTTCCTCCCAAACCATCCAAGAAAAAGGATGATGAGGATTTTGAGCGATTCGTTGAAATGAATAGACCTATCTTTCTGCAAATGCGTTTGACAGATATGCTCCAAATGTCTCCGTATGCTAAGTACATGAAGGATATTGAGACTAATAAGAGGAGGATACCTGAGGTTGAGATTTCCACCATGCTTGCTAACTATACCTTCAAGGGTGGAACTCCTAAGAAACTAGGTGATCCCGGTGTGCCCACTATACCTTGCTCCATTAAAGGTAACTACGTTAGAACTGCTTTATGCGACCTTGGAGCCGGTATTAGTGTTATGCCTCTCTCTTTATCGTAGACTTGAAATGGATAAGTTGACACCCACTGAAATCTCTCTGCAAATGGCCGACAAATCAACTGCTTTCCCTATCGGCATTTGCGAGGATGTGCCTGTTGTGGTTGCTAATGTCACCATCTTAACAGACTTTGTTATCTTGGATATTCCCGAGGACGATGCGATGGCGGTCATCCTCGGAAGATCCTTTTTAAACACTGCAGGGGCTGTTATAGATTGCAACAAAGGCAATGTCACCTTCCATGTCAACAGTAATGAGCATATGGTGCACTTTCCGAAGAAACAATATCGAGTACATTGCATCAATAAAATCTTAAAAACTTCATCGATTCTTATTAGGAGCTTTGAATGCCCTATATCTCCTGTTAAGACGAAGTAGGATTTGCTTGTTGGGGAGATACACATCCCCATCGAGGTGACCTAGTGGTTATTCGAAAAATTCTCCGTCTTCTTTTGCGATTCGAAAAGGTTTGTCAAGGAGACTTGATCAACCTCATTGACAGATTTCTTTCGATGACCATGAGATGGATGAATCAAGGAGTCACAAACCTCTGTTCCAAGCTTTCACCTTCGGTTCCTTAGAAGAAAAATGATAGATTTAGTTTACTTTTCCATGTTTTCTATTTTAGCGTCCCGTGAAAAAGTACCCCGAAAATAAAAGTTCCCCGAACGTCCTGAAAATCAAGTATGATTTTTTCTGGAATTTTTGAAAAATACTGAGAGGAAGAGCTAGTCTGGGGGCTGCACTAGTGGGCCACAAGCCCTGGAGGCGCGGGCACCCCCCCTGGTCACGCCTACCTAGCTTGTGGGGCCCACGTGTACCCCCTCCACTCATTCTAGCTCCCATCAGCTTCTCCTACCTCTAGAAAAAAATCGTGTCGCAGCTCAAACCCGTGTTCTTGCTTTCTTGCTGGGATTTTCGATCTCTTTGCTCAAAGCACCATTATCCAAACTGTTTTGGGAAAATTACTCCTTGGTAAGTGACTCCTCCATTGGTCCAATTAGTTTTTGCTCTAATGCCTTAACTTCACGTATTTTTCTGCCTTGGTGACCATGTTCTTGAGCTTTGCATGCTAATTTTAGCTGGTCCCAAGTAGTTTCGATGTGTAATATGGCCTCTAGGCACTTGTTGGAATAGTTGCTACGAGTTTCGTTGAGCCTAATTCACTTTTCCTTAGAGTCACTAAAAATTTCAGAAATTTTCAGAGATAGAAAAGGGAAAAGATGAGGAGGTTCTTAAGAGGCTCTTCAAGTCGTGACCCCAAGGATGATGGAAGTGAGAAAAAGCCCAAGTATCCGGTCCCTCGAGTCGCAGAAGTTCGAGTGTGCGAGTGGCCAAGCGATGTGTTCTTACACGCCGCCGGAGTTTATGAGGACTTTTACTACTTGGTGGAGAACGCAGGCCTTACCGCCTTCGTTGAAGATAAGTGTATCCAATACCTCCTCCTCACTAATATCTTTGTACAAAGCTTTAACTTCTATCCAAGGAAGAATCCTCCTATGGTTGAGTTCAAACTTTATGATATCCCCGAGCGCATGTCACTCTTGGATTTTTGCAATGTTTGCAAATTACCTTACATTAATTGGGGATATTCATGAACCTCGTCCATGGGAATTGGAGGATTTCATCGATACAATTTCTGTAGGAGAGGAGAGAGGAGTGTCTTGCGCTAGAGTTGCTAGCATTCATTTTACCGTGCTTCGGTACTTCTCATTATTTGTGGTAAAATGTTTGATTGGCTGTGGAAAAGTTGGGCCACTTAGTTCCCCAGATCTTGCTTACTTGCGCGAAGCCCTTTATAATGATAAAACTTATAGCTTGGGCGCTATAGTAGCTCAATGATTGAACATGAACCGTTCTAAAGGCGTTGTCTATGTAGTTATCTATGCTACTCGTCTTGCTAGACATTTTGAGATACCTATTAGACTGGACGACGAAGAAGAAATTCTTCTTCCCGAGAGATATCTAGATTACGATAGCATGGTTCGCCATGACTTTCTTGATAGAGATATAAATAGAAGGATGATTTATAACCTGGTATTTAGTCAGGGTACTCGTGAGACTATTACTTTGCCTGCTCCTTCTTTGTTCAATCTTCATGCAGGCAGGTACATTATTATGCCCTCGGACATCTATGCATATTGGGGCTTGTCCCAACCACAGGTGCCCGTGCCCGAGCCACCAGTTGAGTACCAGACGCCAGTTTATCAGTGGGAGCCAGAGGAGTTCACACATCAGTGGCATCCTCAGTCCACTCCGGAGTACCCCGGAGCTGGTTATTTCCCTCCGTCGCAGTAGACCAACTTAGGCCAAAAGCCTAAGCTTGGGGGAGTACGTTTTTCCCACCGACTTTACAATCTTGCTTATGCTTTCACTTTGTTCGTCGGTGTTCACACTTTGCCACTGTATCATCCATGCTAGTTTATTTTATTTTTCTCGTTTTCTTTTCGTGTGTCTGTCTAGTTTGAGAAAACCCAAAAATATTTTCTTTTTCTTCTTCTGCTTGTTGGGAGCTTCCCGTGTAAATAGTTTTCTTTTTCTTTGGGTCAAGGTAGAAGACCATGGTTACAATGTTTAGTGGCTCTCGCATGCATACTTGTTTAGCTATCAAAGAGCCATATTACTTTGTCTTCTCCTTTGTGTTTGCTTGCAGATTCCATCTTAGTCCAATGCACGAGCACGCTTATTATTGTTCACATCGTTCGGTCGTGCAAGTGAAAGGCAATAATGACGATATATGATGAAGTGCCTGAGCCTGGAAAAGTTGGTATGAAGTCGATCTATTTTGTTTTTTTAAATATGTCTAGCTCATTGTTCCTAGTTCAGCTTTGTTGTGAGAGAAACATGTATGCAATGACAACTTAGAGATCATAGTTGCTGATGCCATGCTTAGTTAGCTAGGATCCTATAATGGTTTGTCTTGGATGCCAACATGAATTTTGAGATAACTCTGATGTAGCATGATAGGATGGTATCCTCCTTTGAATGATTCAAGTGGCTTGACTTGGCGCATGTTCACGCGTGTAGTTGAAACAAAATCAACATAGCCTCTATGATATTCATGTTCATGGTGATTTATGTCCTACTCATGCTTGCACTCAATGTTAGTTATTCTCAATGCATTTTGATGACTGTTGTCGCTCTCTAGTTGGTCGCTTCCCAGTCTTTTGCTAGCCTTCACTTGTACTAAGAGAGAATACTGCTTGTGCATCCACTTCCATAAACCCAAAGTTGTTCCATATGAGTCCACCATACCTACTTATATGCGGTAGCTACTTGCCGTTCCAAGTAAATTTGCATGTGCCACTCTCTAAATCTTCAAGAAATAATCTGTTTTGCATGCCCGAACCGCTCATGTCGTGATAGGGGGCTATCAGTATCTTTCATGCTAGGCGTGTTATCCTCGATATGTGTTTATTCACTATCATTCACGAGAAAGGGGCCGGTAATTGGAATTCCCAGTTCCATGCTCAAATCGAAAAGATAATTGCAAGAAAAACTCCCCCAGGATTGATGTTGGTATGGACGGCACCCGAGGATTCGGCTAGTCGTGGAGTGTGATTGATTGGTGGTGGGGGAGTCAAAACTTTACTTTTCTGTTTGGGAACCGCCTATAGAATGTGTACCGTGGAAGATGGTGAGAACTCTTAGTCATTGTGTTGACAATGAAAGCATGCCACCGAAAATTATTATCTTTGTTTTCAAAGCTTGAGCTCTCGCACCTCTGCAAATCAATTCTTCCCTCTGCGAAGGGCCTGTCTATTTATGTTCCTGTTGAGTCATCCTCTTCTTATAAAAGCACCAATTAGAGAGCACCTCTGTCATTTTTATGCTTTGCTTTTTGAGTATGGCTATGACTGGATCTTCTTTGCCAAGAATTACAATGTTTAGTCAGTCCTTGGTCTTTGAAGGTGCTCTGCATTTATGTGTTGCGGTCTCAGAAAGAGCTAGCGAGATACCATCTGTTCGTACTGCTTCATGTTGTTTGGATTGAAGTGTTGACGTTTGAGACTTATTATTATTTGCTCGCTAGTTGATTATGCCATTGATATGAGTTTACCGTAAGACCTTGATGTCATTTGCTTATGTGGTTAGCTTGTGATCTTGCTGAAATTCTGGTTATGAGTTATACATAGTTGCAAAAACAAGATCAAACAGAGTTCGTCAAAGTTTTTCTTTTGTCTCTTTCAGTTTGTCAAATGAATTGCTTGAGCAAAAGCATGGCTTTAAGCTTGGGGGAGTTGATACGTCTCCGTCGTATCTACTTTTCTGAACTCTTTTGCCCTTGTTTTGGACCCTAATTAGCATAATTTGAATGGAACTAACCCGGACTAACGTTGTTTTCAGCAGAATTGCCATGGTGTTGTTTTTGCACAGAAATAAAAGTTCTCGGAATGACCTGAAAATTTATGGAGAATTTTTCTAGAATTTATGAAAAATACTAGCGCAAGAATCAGCAGAGGATGTGGAGCGTGGAGCCCACAAGCCCATCAGGCGCGAAGCCCCCCGTGGCCGCGCCTGACAGGCTTGTGGAGCCCACGACACTCCACCTTCTCCAAATCCAGCTCTATTTAATCTGTCTCGCCCGGAAAAAAATCGAGGAGAAGTGTTCATCGCGTTTTATGATACGGAGGCGCCGCCACCTCCTGTTCTTCATCTGGAGGGCAGATCCGGAGTCCATTCTGGGCTCCGTAGAGGGGAGATCGTCGCCATCGTCATCATCAACCTTCCTTCATCGCCAATTCCATGATGCTCTTCACCGTTCATGAGTAATCTCACCGTAGGCTTGCTGGACGGTAATGGGTTGGATGAGATCTATCATGTAATCGAGTTAGTTTTGACGGGGATTAATCCCTAGTATCCACTATGTTCTGAGATTGATGTTGCTACTACTTTGCCATGCTTAATGCTTGTCACTAGGGCCCGAGTGCCATGATTTCAGATCTGAACCTATTATGTTGTCGCCAATATATGTGTGTTTCAGATCCTATCTTGCAAGTTGTAGTCACCTACTATGTGTTATGACCCGACAACCCCGGAGTGACAATAGCCGGAACCACTCCCGGAGATGACCAAAGTATGAGGAGTTCATGTATTCACCAAGTGTTAATGCATTGGTCTGGTTCTTTATTAAAAGGAGAACCTTAATATCCCGTAGTTTCCATTAGGACCCCGCTACCATGGGAGGGATGGACAATAGATGTCATGCAAGTTCTTTTCCCTAAGCACGTATGATTACATACGGAATACATGCGTACATTAGATTGACGAACTGGAGGTAGTTACATATCTCTCCGTGTTATAACTGTTGCATGATGAATCACATCCGGCATAATCATCCATCACCAATCCAATGCCTATGAGTATTTTCCTACTGGTCCTTGCTACGTTACTTTGCCGCTACTACTGTTGCTGCTGCTACTGTTACTCTGTTGCTACTAGTTACCGTTGCTGCTGCTGCTATCATACTACTTTGCTACTGATAATTTGCTGCACATACTAAATCTTTCAGGTGTGGTTGAATTGACAACTCAATTGCTAATACTTGAGAATATTCTTTGGCTTCCCCTTGAGTCGAATCAATAAATTTGGGTTGAATACTCTACCCTCGAAAACTGTTGCGATCCCCTATACTTGTGGGTTATCAAACACCATCCTCATGAGGTTCATCTTGTCCTAGATCTTGTTCAACGAGTTGAGGGACTTCATTTTGTTCTTCGGAAGCATGTGGTGTTGGGGAACGTTGCACGGGAAACAAAAAAATCCTACACACACGAAAGACCTATCATGGTGATGATCATCTACGAGAGGGGAGACCGAATCCACATACCCTTGTATATTGCTAAGCGGGAAGCGTTAAGAAACACGGTTTATGTAGTCGAACGTCTTCGTGATCCAATCATGATCCATCCCACGAACTTCGTCCCGATCTAGTACCGAACGGACATCACCTCCGCATTCAGCACACGTACAACTCGATGACGACATCTGCCTTCTTGATCTAGCAAGAGAGACGAAGAGGTAGTTGAATTCTCCGGTAGCACGGTGGCGTGGCGGTGATGGTGGTGGAGGTACTCCGGCTGGGCTTCGTCGTGCCGTGCCGAACTTGCTACAAGGTGTGACGAAGTAGTGGAGGGAGAGAGGGCTGCACAAAGGCTTCTGGGTGCAAAAAGCCTCTCAAACCACCACTATATATACGAGGAACAAGAGGGAGGGTGGCTTGCCTCCTACTCCAAGTAGGACGGCTTGGCCGAGCCCAAGAGGAGTCCTCCTCCAATTCGGTATGGTGGAGGACTCCTTCCCATCTTGTCCACCTCCTTCCTTTTATTTTATTTTTCCATTTCATTATTGCTTTCAGCCGAAATACACTTATTAGGCTGCATCACCAGCCCACTAAAGGCTGGTGCGCCACCCATGGGCCTATTAGGTCCTATCCCGAGTGGGTGGCCCCTCCCGGTAAAACCCACAAACCCATTCCTCACTCCCGGTACTTTGCTGGTAATGCCTGATATCTTTCCGGAATCCAAATGCAACAATCCTATATATCAATCTTCATTTTCTGGACCATTCTGAAGAACCTCCTCATGTCCGGAGTCTCATCCGGGACTCCAAAAAAAATTCGGTTACCAACATCAATAATTCAACTATACCGAAATGTCACCGAACTTTAAGTGTGCAGACCGTGCGGGCTCGAGAACTATGTAGACATGACCGAGACACTCTCCGGTCAATATCCAATAGTGGGACCTGGATGCCCATATTGGATCCTACATATTCTACGAAGATCTTATCCGTTGAACCTCTATGTCAAGGATTTAGTTAATCCCGTATAATGTTCCCTTTGTCCTTCGATATGTTACCTGCCCGAGATTCGATAGTCGATATCTCTATACCTATTTCGATCCCGTTACTGGCAAGTCTCTTACTCGTTCTGTAATACAAGATCATGTGGTTAACTCTTTAATGACATTGCTTGCAAGGCTTGTTTGTGATGTTGTATTACCGAGTGGGCCCGAGATACCTCTCCGTCATACGGAGTGACAAATCCCAGTCATGTTCCATGCTAACTCAACAGACACCTTCGGAGATACCTGTAGAGCACCTATATAGTCACCTAATAACGTTGCAACATTTGATACACACAAGGCATTCCTCCGGTGTCAGTGAGTTACATGATCTCATGGTCATAGGAACGTATACTTGACATGCAGAAAACAATAGCAACAAAATGACACGATCACATGCTATGTTTATAGTTTGGGTCTTGTCCATGTTAGGGATCGATAGAAGATGTGTCTAGAGTGGGGGTGAATAGACTACTTGTCAATATAAAATTTCTAGCCTAACCCAATTTCTAGGAGGGCAGAAATCTAGCAGTTCTAACAACTCTAGAGCACCCTACACATGCTAGTCAACATATATGGCAGCGGAAAAGTAAAGACTTTGCACATGTAAAGGAGTAGAGTTTAGGAGATCAAACACAAGGGTTTGACACATCGATTTTTGGCATGGTTTTGATAGGTGGCGCTATCGTACGCCCATATTAGTGGAGACTTCAACCCACAAAGGGTTACGGACGCGAGAGTCCACGGAGGGCTCCACCCACGGAGGGTCCACAAAGAAGCGAACTTCTCTATCCCACCACGGCTTCCGTCCACGGAGGACTAGCCTTACTCACGATAGATCTTCACAAAGTAGGCGATCTCCTTGCCCTTACAAACATCTTGGTTCAACTCCATAACACGAAGTAGGAGGCTCCCAAGCGACACCTAACCAATCTAGGAGGCACCACCCTCCAAAAGGTAATAGATGTGGTAGATCAATGAACTCCTTGCTCTTGTGCTTCTAAAGATAGTCTCCTCAACACAAATCTCTCTCTCTCACAGAACATCCATGGGTAGGAGAGGTTGATTTGGTGGAAAGCAGTTTGGGGAGGCTAGAGATCAAGATTCAAATGATTGGATAGGAATATCTAGGTGGTTCTCTCTCAGAAAATGGATCTAGAAATGAAGTGTGTGTTCAGAGTGCTTCTCCTATGAATGAGAGGTGGGTGAAGGGGTATATATAGGCAGCAGCTAAAATCCAACCGACACACAAAAGAGCAAACTCGGTGACACCGAAGTGGGCAACTCGGTGGTACCGATTAGCACTAAAGTGGTGAAGTTTTGAATCTCGGTGAGACCAATATATAGAACTCGGTGGCACCGAAAAGGTGACTAACGGTGAGATGGCCAAATTCGGTGGCATCGATACTCAAACTCGGAAATTCTGATTTTGTGTATCTTGGCAACAAAATGTTGGTCACACTGAACTCGGTAGCACCGATGCAGTTTCGGTTGCACCGATTTGGTGGGAATGGCTAGGGTTCTATCTTAGGGTCAAACTCGGTGGGTGCGATGTTGCAATGTTGGTGACACCGAATTTGTGAATGTGGAACTTGACAGAGTGGATATGTGGGGAAAATAACTGAGTGTTTTGGTGGCTAACTTTGAGCATTTGAGTAATCAGTTCATTTTACTACCTCACCCCCTTTTAATAGTATTGGCTTTCCTATGGACTCAAAACTGATTTCTCACAAATATAAAATGAAGAGTCCTCTATCTTGAAGCTTGAGCCAATATTATTCCTTTCTTGCATCCAGGGGCATCTCCACATAAGCCTTAAGCCATAGCTCTTCATGGACTAAACCTGAAATATCTAGGTAAAAGTGTTAGTCCAAGAGGCAATGTATGTTCTCATGAATCATCAAAATCACCAAGGGAGCATATGTGCTTTCACCATCACATCATTCCCCTAGTGATGTGATATCGTTATCAATTGACAACACTTGTCTATAGCCAGGAAACCTTAACCATCTTTGATCAACGAGCTACTCAACTAGAGGCTTACTAGGGACACTATTTTGTCTATGTATCCACACATGTATCTGTGTTTCCATTCTATACAATTCTAGCATGGATAACAAATGATTATCTTAAAACAGGAAATATAATAATAACTATTTTATTATTGCCTCTAGGGCATATTTCCAACAGTCTCCCACTAGTACTAGAGTCAATAATCTAGCGTCACATCTCTATGTGATTTACAATGTAATGAATCTAACACCCATAAAGTTCTGGTGTTGATCATGTTTTGCTCGTGGAAGAGGCTTAGTAAGTGGATCTGCAACATTCAGATCCGTGTGCACTTTGCAAATATTTATGTCCTCCTCCTTGATGTAATCGTGGATGGCATTGAAGCGTCGCTTTATGTGTGTGGTCCTCTTGTGAAACATTGGTTCCTTGGCTAGAGAAATAGCACTAGTGTTGTCACATAATAGATTGATTGGGTCCAGTGCACCTGGGACTACTCCAAGATCTGACACCCTCCTTGCCCGCCTCTAAGGCAACTATGTACTCCACTTCGCATGCACAATCAGCTACGACGCTTTGATTGGAACTGCACCAGCTTACCGCACCCCCATTAAGAATAAATAAGTATCCGGTTTGTGACTTAGAGTCATCCGGATCAGGGTCGAAGCTTGCATCGATGTAACCCTTTATGATGAGTCCTTCATCACCTCCATAAATAGGAAACATTTCCTTAGTCCTTTTCACGTACTTTAGAATATTCTTGACCGTTGTCCGGCGATCCACTCATGGATTACTTTGAAACCTGCCTGCCATACTTATGGCAAGGCTGACATTCGGTCTTGTGCACAACATTGCATACATGATAGACCCTATGGCCGAAGCATAGGGGACAACACTCATTGTTTCTCTATCTTCTGCAGTTACTGGGCATTGAGTCTTACTCAACTTTATACCCTGTAACACAGGCAAAAACCCCTTCTTGGATTGTTCCATTTTGAATTTCTTCAAAATCTTATCAAGGTATGTGCTTTGTGAAAATCCTATCAGGTGCCTTGATCTATCTCTATAGATCTTAATGCCCAATATGAAAGCGGCTTCTCCTAGGTCCTTCATTGAAAAACTTTTATTCAAGTAATCCTTTACGCTTTCCAAAATCTCTACATTGTTTCCAATCAGCAATATGTCATCCAGATATAATATTAGAAACACTATAGAGCTCCAACTCACTTTCTTGTAAATACAAGCTTCTCCAAAGACTTGTATAAACCCGAACGCCTTGATCGCCTCATCAAAGAGCTGATTCCAACTCCGAGATGCTTGCACCAGTCCATAAATGGATCGTTGGAGCTTGCATACTTTGTCAGCATTCTCTGGATCGACAAAACCTTCCGGTTGTATCATATACAACTCTTCCTTAAGAAACCCGTAAAGGAACGCTGTTTTGACATCCATCTGCCATATTTCATAATTGAAAAATGCAGCTATTGCTAACATGATTCTGACGGACTTAAGCATCGCTACGGGTGAGAAAGTCTCATCATAGTCAACTCCTTGAACTTGTGAAAAACCCTTTGCCACAAGTCAAGGTTTATGGAAGATTACATTACAGTCAGCGTTCGTCTTCTTTTGAAAGATCCATTTGTTCTGAATGGCCTTTCGGCCTTCAGGTAATACTTCCAAAGTCCATACTTTTTTTCATACATAGATCCTATCTCAAACTTCATGGCCTCTAACCATTTGTTGGAATCCGGGCACACCATTGCTTCTCCATAGCTCGTAGGCTCATTGTTGTCTAACAACAAAATCGATAAGACAGGATTCTTGTACCACTCTGGAGCAGTACGTGCCCTTGTCGACCTACGAGATCCGATAGCAACTTGATCTGAAGTTTCATCATCATCATCATTAGCTTCCCCTTCAACTGGTGTAGCTTCAACAAAAATGTCTTTCTTTCTTGCGCCACCATCTGGTTGAAGCAAAGGTTCTTCAACCTCATCAAGTTCTATCTTCCTCCCACTCAATTCTTTCGAGAGAAACTCTTTCTCAAGAAAAGCTTCATTCTTAGCACAAACATTTTGCCCTCGGATCTGAGATAGAAGGTATACCCAATTATATCTTTTGGGTAACCTATAAAGACGCACTTTTCCGCTTTGGGTTCCAACTTTTCTGGCAAAACCTTTTTGACATAAGCATCACATCCCCAAACTTTAAGAAACGACAACTTTGGCTTTTTGCCATACCATAGCTCATGTGGTGTCGTCTCAATAGATTTTGATGGTGCCCTATTTAAAGTGAATGCAGTTGTCTCCAATGCATAGCCCCAAAACAATAACGACAAATCGGTAAGAGACATCATAGAACGCACCATATATAATAAAGTATGATTACAACATTCGGACACACCTTTGCGATGTGGTGTTCTAGGCGGTGTCAACTGTGAAAGAATTCCACATTGTCTTAAGTGAGCACCAAATTCGTAACTCACATACTCACCTCCTCGGTCAGATCATAGCTATTTGATCTTCTTGTTACGATGATTTTCAACTTCACTCTGAAATTGCTTGCACTTTTCAAACGTTTCAGACTTGTGCTTCATCAAGTAAATATAACCATACCTACTCAAATCATGAGTGAAGGTGAGAAAATAACCATATCCACCACATGCCTCTATGCACATCGGTCCGCACACAGCATTATGTATGATTTACAACAAGTCACTTGCATGCTCCATTGTTCCGGAGAACGGACTCTTAGTCATCTTTCCCATGAGGCATGGTTCGCATGTGTCAAGCCATTCAAAATCAAGTGACTCCAAAAGTCCATCAGCATGGAGTTTCTTCATGCGTTTTACACCAATATGACCTAAGCAGCAGTGCCACAAGAAAGTGGCACTCTCACAATTAACTCTACATCTTTTGGTCTCAATGTTATGGACATGAGTGTCATCACTATCGAGATTCAATATGAACAAACCCCTCACAATGGGTGCATGACCATAAAAGATTACTCAAATAAATAGAACAACCGTTATTCTCTGACTTAAATGAGTAACCGTCTCGCAATAAACAAGATCCAGATATAATGTCCATGCTCAACGCAGGCACTAAATAAAAATTATTTAAGTTCATCACTAATCCCGATGGTAACTGAACTGAGATTGTGCCGAAGGTGATCGCATCAACCTTGGAACCATTTCCCACGCGCATCGTCACTTCATCCTTCGCCAGCCTTTGTTTATTCCGCAGTTCCTGTTTTGAGTTGCAAATGTGACCAACATACACGGTATCAAATACCCAGGCACTACTACGAGAGTTGGTGAGGTACACATCAATAATATGTATATCAAATATACCTTGTTTGCCGTTGGACGCCTTCTTATCGGCCAGATACTTGGGGCAGTTTTGGTTCCAGTGACCAGTTCCCTTGCAATAATAACACCCAATTTCTGGCATAGGTCCGGCCTTGGGTTTCTTCCTTAGAGGTACAACAGATTTGCCACTCTTCTTGGAGTTACCCTTCTTTCCTTTGCCGCTTTTTTGAAACTGGTGGTCTTATTGACCATCAACACTTGATGCTCTTTCTGTATTTCTGACTCCCCGACTTTCAGCATCGCAAATAGCTGGCGAGTGACTTGCATGTTATAGTTCAACATGAAACTCTTATAGCTAGGTGGCAGTGACTGAAGAACTCTGTCGGTGACAGCCTTTTGCGGGAGTTCAATCCCCAGCTCACCTAGACGGTTAGAGTACCCACACATTCTGAGTATGTGTTCACTGACAGACCCGTTCTCCTCCATTTTGCAAGCAAAGAACTTATTGAAGGTCCCATACCTCTCGATCCGGGAATTCTTCTCAAAGATAAATTTCAACTCCTGGAACATCTCATATGCTTCATGACGTTCAAAACGTCTTTGAAGTCCCGGTTCTAAACCATACAAAACTGCGCATTGAACTAATGAGTAGCCATCCTTACGCGACTGCCAAGCGTTCAAAACGTGTTGGGTCGCCATTGCAGGTGGTGCATCACCTAGCGCTGCATCGAGGACATATTGCTTTTGGCTAGCTGTGAGGATAATCCTCAGATTACGAGCCCAGTAAACAAAGTTGCTTCCATCATCTTTCAGCTTAGCTCTCTCTAGGAACATATTAAAATTTAGGGTTGCTACTGCGTGAGCCATTGACCTACAACATAAAATTTTGCAAGGATTACTTAGACTATGTTCAAGACAATTGATTTTAGCTAATCATATTACTAATAAACTCCCACTCAACTTGACATCCCACTAGTCATTCGAGTGTCGCATGATCCAAATTCACTAAATCAAGTCCGATAATCACATGAGTTGAGTATAGTTCAATGGTGAACATCTCCATGTTGATCATATCAACTATATGATTCATTTTTGACCTTTCGGTCTCTTGTGTTCCGAGGCCATGTCTGTACATGCTAGGCTCGTCAAGTTTAACCCGAGTGTTTCGCGTATGCAACTTTTTCGCACCCGTTGTATGTGATGTTGAGTCTATCACACCCGATCATCACGTGGTGTCTCGAAACGACGAACTGTCGTAATGGTGCACAGTCGGGGAGAACACGACTTTTATCTTGAAATTTTAGTGAGAGATCACCTTATAATGCTACCGTCGTTCTACGCAAAATAAGGTGCATAAAAGGATTAACATCACATGCAAATCATAAGTGACATGATATGGCCATGAACTTGTGCTTCTTGATCTCCATCTCCAAAGTACTGGCATGATCTCTATCGTAACCGGTGCCACACCATGATCTCCATCATCATGATATCAATCATCATGTTGCCATCGAGGTTGTTGCACTAACTATGCTTTTACTACTAAAGCTACTACTAGCGATAAAGCAAAGCATCACCAAGCACAAAAAATAATTAAAGACAACCCTATAGCTCCTGCTAGTTGTCGTAGCATAGACGTGCAAGTCGATATTTTAGTATTAAAACATGATCATCTCATACATCCAATATATCATATCATGTATTTGGCCATATCACATCACATGCATACCATCCAAAAACAAGTTAGACGTCCTCTAATTTGCTGTTGCAAATTTTACGTGGCTGCTATGGGTATCTAGTATGATCGCGTCTTACTTACGAAAAGAAATATTTGAATAAAATGAAAAAGGATTTTAGGAGCAAGTAAATATTTACAAAATAGAATATGTTTGATCTGTTTTGTGAATATTTGCACCTTTAAAACTTGGTTCAAAACACCAACTTCACATCCTCACAATCACCACAAAATATACTAAACCATGGACATTTTTGAAATAGAGAAGGAGCAAAAGAATCTTGACCTTGCTATAAAAGAGAGAGGGATGGTTTTAAAACCTAATTGCAATCACATAGCTACTTGCTACAAGCAACACCTACTCCACATCAATTCACATAACCCACATATCATCACATGATATCACATCACATATACATCACATCACACATGGATTCAGAAAGCACAAACACAAGGCAAGGATGAAATGATAGTGATACATGCATGCAAAGGAACACAAAGCAAGGTGACACATGAAATCATAACACATAGAATAGGTCTCATATCAATGACAAGGTTGGACCCACATAGAAAAGGTTCCAAATAGGGAAATATACACTCTTGGGGCATTACAGGTGAATATGTGACTACAAATTTTAGCTCTTCTTAACAAATTAGGGTTAGCAACAAAAGGGTCTCTAGAAAGACAAACTAGATGAGCAACCTATATGATGCTAACAACAACAACAACTAATGCAAGCGAGGAATACACCACAACAATAATAAGGACAAAGTAAAGGTAAGAGATAACCACATGTGGAACCGGTAGAGACGAGGATGTGTTACCGAAGTTCCTTCCCTTTGATAGGAAGTACGCCTCTGTTGGAGTGGTGTGGAGGCCCAATGCTACCCAAGAAGCCACTAGGGCCACCGTATTTTCCTCACGCCCTCACACAATGTGAGATGTCATGATTCCACTAGTAGTGCCCTTAAAGGCGGCGACCGAACCTTTACAAACAAGGTTGGGGCAATCTCCACACAAATCTTGGAGGCTCCCAACAAGACCACGGAGCTTCACCACAATGGAATGTGGCTCTAAGGCGACCTCAACCGTTTAGGGTGCTCAAACACCCAAGAGTAACAAGATCCGCAAGGGATTTGTGGAGGCCTAAATATCTCTTGGTGGAATTGTAGATCAGGGCCTTCTCATCCAATCCCCAGGAAATCAACTAGTTACATTGGCTAGGGATAGAGATTGGGAGGAAGTGATCTTTGGAGCAACAATGTAGCTTGAGGAGGTAAGAGGTGACCTTATTAGGGAAGAAGGTCCCTTTATATAGTGGGGGAAGGAATACAACCGTTACCCCTCACTCACAGCCCAAGCAGAGCGGTACTACCGTTGCTAGGAGCAGTACTACCGCTGTTAGGCGTGGTACTACTGCTCCTAGGAGTGGTACTACCGCAAAGTAGGTTCACCAACCATAGTACTAAAAAATTACCACCGTGCCTACCACCGCTGAGGATGTGGTTATGCAAAAAGTCTGAGGGGGCGGTAGTAAAAAAAGACTACCGCCTAGAGAGCGGTATTACCGCAGTACCTGCATTACTACCGCTGGCACGAGCGGTACTACTGCTGGTCTTTTGCACAGACAGGGAGAAACAAGCTGGAGCTACATTGAAGCGAGGGAAAGGTGGTGCAATAGAATTGTGTACGTGTTGATTCCACACTAACCTTTCCTAAGCGGACCCCCTCTTAATAGTACGACTTTCCTACAACTCAAAATCAATAAATAGAAACGTAGAAAGCAACCATCTTTGAAATACTCCGAGGAGCACCAAATCGTCTTGTGCCTAGTCATGAATTATCTAAAATGCTCAATGCACATGATTAGTCCACATAGGCATTATCATCAATCACCAAAACCACTTAGGGAGAAATACGCCCTAAACCTTAGGCGACTCAGATTTAGTGACTCAACAAGTCTTTGGAACTTGGGGCTTCAAAGATTCACTGATGGCGGCTTACAAGGGTGCAGTAACCAAGGTGGCGGGTCATTTTCACGGCTACCAGGTTGATCATATTGATCATCCACACAATGAGGCGGCTGAGCTTTATCACGACTCGGATCTCAACGCAAGCCTGTCCCACCCAATGTGTTCTTGGACGTCTTGCATAACCCTTCTGTGAAGTTGCTTTCTGAAGAGGACATAGCAGTTACTGACCTGGAGTCACAACTGGTGGCGAAACCCCAGGCGATTCCTAACTGGACAGTTCCTGATATGGCTTATCTAGCCCGAGGAGAGTTGCCAGCTGATGAAATCTCCGCTCGACATATAATACGGCGGTGCAAGTCTATGCTTATCCATAAGAACAAGTTACACAAACGGAGCACCTGTGGGGTTTTCCAACGATGTGTTTCCTCCGAGGAAGGACGAGAAACTCCCAATGAGATACATGCTAGCGACTGTTGGCATCACGCGGGGTCACGATCCTTGCTGTCAAAAGCTTTTGACATGGGTTCTACTGGTTGACGGCTCATGCTGACGCGGAGGATATAGTGCGCCAGTGTGATGGGTGCCAGAAATTTGGTCGTCAAGTACATGTGCCGGCTCAGGAATTGCGCATGATCCCAATCACGTGGCCTTTTCTGGTCTGGGGGTAAGATATAGTCGGCCCGTTCAAGATGTCTTCCGACAAAAAGACTCATCTATTGGTGGTGGTTGACAAGTTTACCAAGTGGGTTGAAGCGGAGCCGGACACCAATTGTGAGGCAGAGACAACAATCAAGTTCATCAAAAAGATGATTTTTTGTTTTGGTTACCCTCACGGTATCATCACTGAAAATGGTACCAACCTATCCAAAGGCGCCATGAAGGAGTTCTGCCAGCGGGAGCACATCCAACTTGACGTGTCTGCGGTAGCACATCCACAGTCCAATGGTGAAGCTCAGCGAGCTAATTAGGAGATCTTGCATGCGATCAAGCCCCGGCTTGTGGTTCCTTTGCAACGCACTCCGGGTTGTTGGGTTGAAGATCTCCCCTCGGTGCTTTGGAGAATCAGGACTACGCCTAACAGATCGACTGGTTACACACCCTTTTTCCTCGTCTATGGGGCCGAGGCGGTTCTTTCAAGCGATATAAGGCATGCTTCTCCCCGAGTCGCCACTTATGTGTCAGAACATAATGAGAAGGCACGTCAGGATTCCTTGGATGCTTTAGAGGAAGAATGTGATTTGGTTGGAGCACGGTCAGCTATATATGAACAAGACCTACGCCGCTATCACAGCCAAAGAGCTAAGAGCCGTATTTTTTAGGACGGCGACTTAGTGCTTCACTTGATTCAAGATCACACGAGCATGCACAAGCTATCACCTCCATGGGAAGGACCTTTCGTCATCAGCAGAAGTCTTCATGATGGCTCCTATTATTTGACAGACCTTCATCCAGACAAGCCAACCTCGGAGGAGGAGACGACCCACCCATGGAACATCGCCCACCTCCGGCCTTACTACACTTAGAGCCATCGGCTCCTTATCCATGTACATAGTTTAGTATTTTGTACTATCTTTATCAAGACAATAAAGACGGCACCCACGAAATTCAGGGTCTTTGTCGTTTCAGCCTATATATTGAGCATGAGTCTTTATTGTTTCTGTAAGCCGCCCAAGAGGATGAGCCACCGCCAAGGAGGTCATTCAAACATGGGCGCTATTAGTATCAAAGAGGATGAGCCACCATATTGCGATCATTCAAACATGGATACTGATAAGCCAAAGAGGACTAGTTGCCATGACGCATGGTTCAAACATAGGCACCAATTTATGATCTTGAGAATCAAGCCGGCTTACCTGGGGGCTATTAGTTCCCACGTTGTTTAGCAGTAATAGCATTGTCTTCTGCAATCCTTCGCTCGGCTTTTCCCTGATCATAGGTCACTTGGGAGCTTCCAACTCATTGATTTCATCTTTCTTACCCTCTTGGATTGCAAAAAATTACTGCATTATAATGGTTATACTGGACTGTATGTCTTTGCGACTCGCCCTATTGGCCCCATGTACTCTTGGCGATTTAATCCATTTTGGACCCTCATTTGCCAATGTTAAAACATCGAGGTGTCGAGCGAGAGCCAACATATGGAGAATATATAAACCATGGTTCATAGAACCTGCTTCATTGAAGCCTGACTTGATCCTGATCCGCTAGTCTAAATTTTAAAGGTTATTGCGCAAACCTCTTAGGGTACGACTAGAGCCTTGCAAGCCCGTCTATCAGCCATGACTCACTGAGCCGGCTTATTTATAACAATTCAATACCCTATATGGTGTTATCTTTTTTAGGCAAGGATTCAATATTCTTACTGGCTCATGCAAAACATGGTGACTATGAAGCCCATTTTCTCATAAAGGGAAAATCAAATTGCAAGGCAATAAAGCTCAGAAGGGCGGCTTATATTAAAAGGTAATGCCAAAAGCTTCAGCATCCATAAAGCTTCTGTGCAATCATAGCAGTTTTTATACCTAAAAATATTACATGGCTCAAGAAGGCCAAAGTTTTCTTTGCTACATCAACCCGGTGGCCAGTTCCTTCAGGTTAATATCCTCCGGGTTAATCTTGGGGAGACGTCTTGGTTAAGCCGCCTCCGGGTTACCTTGTGCCGAGCCTTCAAGGTCTTGGATCTAGAAGTTGCCCATATCCCAGTTGCAATTGATTAAAGCATGGAATTGCTGATTGAGTCGGGGCCCAGGTCTTGAGGGTGAAGATTGTAGAAGTGCAGGGCGTCTCGAAAGAATTTTGATCCACGGGGTGAAAAGCCTCGTTCAAGGTGATAAGTGAAGACCACAACCTCTCCTTCGGCAGATTGCGGACGTACTTCTCCAGTGGCGGCTCGCCATCCAATTTCTTCCTTACGTGCCAAGACTCCTAAGGTCATGCATTGCTGAAGGAAGAAGTCATAAATTTCTGACAAGAGCCAGCTGCATTTGGAAGGCTTTGACATAATGACATGTTCGGGAAGGAAAAGAGCTGCAGAAATATGTTTGGCGGGTTATGTGGATGAACGGATTTATTTTGAAAAAGCAAGGGACTCAAGAAAGAAGGTAGCTAATGAACCACCAGTATATGGGATCAATCGTAGTCCTTTCGATAAGTAAGAGTGTCGAACCCAACGAGGAGAAGAAGGATATGACAAGTGGTTTTCAGCAAGGTAATATTTGCAAGCACTGAAATTATCGGTAACAAGTGAATGTGTGGTGAGATGATTCGTAGAAAGCAACAACTAAAAAGAGGAGCAACGGTGCAGCAAAGTGGCCTAATCCCATTTGTAGCAAGGGACAAGCCTGGAAAAAGTCTTATAGAAGGAAAAACGCTCTCGAGGACACACGGGAATTTCTGTCATGCTAGTTTTCATCATGTTCATATGATTCACGTTCGTTACTTTGATAGTTTGATATGTGGGTGGACCGGCGCTTGGGTACTCCCCTTTCTTGGACAAGGATCCCACTTATTATTAACCCCTCTCGCAAGCATCCGCAACTACGAAAGAAGAATTAAGACAAAGTCTAACCATAGCATTAACTAGTGGATCCAAATCAGCCCCTTACGAAGCAATGCATAAACTAGGGTTTAAGCTTCTGTCACTCTGGCAACCCATCATCTACTTACTACTTCCCAATGCCTTCCTCTAGGCCCAAATAATGGTGAATTGTTATGTAGTCGACGTTCACATAACACCACTAGAGGAAAAACAACATACAACACATCAAAATATCGAACGAATACCAAATTCACATGACTACTATTAGCATGACGTATCCCATGTCCTCAGGAACAAAAGTAACTACTCACAAAGCATAATCATATTCATGACCAGATAGGTAATGAGTAGCATCAAGGATCTGAATATAAACTCTTCCACCCAGTAATCCAACTAGCATCAACTACAAAGAGTAATTAACACTACCAGCAACCTTACAAGTACCAATCGGAGTCGCGAGATGGAGATTGGTTACAAGAGATGAACTAGCGTTTGGAGATGAGATGGTGCTGATGAAGATGTTGATGATGATGAGTCCCCTCCGATGAGAGGAGTGTTGGGGATGACGATGGCGACGATTTCCGCCTCCGGGAGGGAAGTTTCCCCGGCAGGATCATCCTGCCGGATCTCTAGATTGGTTCTACTCAAGTTCCTCCTCGTGGCGGTGGGAATCCCCGAAAAAGCCTCCGCTTGATTTTTTTTTTCCGGATGAAACCCTTCATATAGCAAAAGAGGGGGCCCAGAGGGCCAGCTGGGTGCCCACAAGCCCCCTAGGCGTGGTCAAGGGGGTGGTCGCACCTAGCAGGCTTGTGGCCACCTGTTGGCGCCTCTCTGGCACTTCTTCGGCCCAGTATTTTTATAATTCTTGAAAAAAAATCCTCGTTGATTTTTACCTCGTTTGGAGTTGCGCAGAATAGGCATCTCAAACTTGCTCCTTTTTTAGGCCAGAATTCCAGCTGTCGGCATTCTCCCTCTTCAAACCTTGCAAAATAAGAGAGAAAAGGCATAAGCATTGTACCATGAAGTGAAATAACAGCCGAAGAAGCGATAAATATCAACATAAAAGCATGATGCAAAATGGACGTATCAACTCCCCCAAGCTTAGACCTCGCTTGTCCTCAAGAGAAAGTCTAGCTCAATAAATATGTCCACATGTTTAGGGAGAGAGGTGTCAACAAAATAAGATACGAACATGTATGCATCGCGATCATGATCAGAATAGCAATATCAACATATAATTTGTCATGCTAAAGTGACAATTCCTTTACAAAGTAAAGCATGGATCAAGAACCTTACCGAGAAGTAACAACCGATAGCCTTTAGTCATTGAAGCAATTGCAAATTATCACAACATTAGAAGGAGTCAAATAAGAGCTTGTAAAGCAAATCCACATACTCAATCATCCTTTCGTTCTCTACAATTGCTACAACTCACGTGGTATTCACGAGGTCAAAGTTTCAGCTGGACACAGAGAAAGATAGGGGCTTATAGTTTTGCCTCCCAACCATTTACCTCAAGGGTAATGTCAACAATAATAATTCATGAATACTTACTTCCAAGTTGACATATGAATATAGATCTTTCCCAAGCATATGTCGTTATCCAAGATAAAGGCGAAATAAGGAATTGATAAAGATCACCATGACTCTTTCAAGGGCAAAAAGTAAAGGTACCAGATAGGCCATTCGCAGAGGGAAGCTGAGGTTGTCATGCGCTTTTGGGGTTTGGATGCGTGTCCTCTTAGTGCCGAGGAACGTCACTTTATATTGCCTCATGTGATAAAGAACTTTATTATGCAGTCTGTCGCTTTTATGTCTTCCTCATCACAGGTTCGTACAAACCTTATTTTCCACACACTAATAGATCATACATATTAGGGAGCAATTTTTATTGCTTGCACCATTGACAACTTACTTGAGGGATCTTATTCAACCCATAGGTAGGTATGGTGGACTCTCATGGCAAAACTGGGTTGAAGGTTTATGGATGCAAAAGTAGTATCTCTACTTGCTGCGGGAGTTTTGGCTAATATGAGGTGGAAGCAATCGTCACATGCTAAGGGATCTCTAATCATATAACATTGTTCGTTACCAAGAAAAAAAATCAATATATTGTCTTCCTTGTCCAACATCTACTTCTAAGCATGTAATATTTTAGTGAGTGTTCACAATCATAGATGGTGTCAAAGATGATATATTTATATGTGAACCTCTCCTTCTTTATCACTTCCTATTAATTGCAACAATGACAAAGGTCTACGTTTGTGTACCCTCAACAAGTTTCAATCAACATTCTTTTTATATGTGAAGCCGTCACTTTCCATAAGATCATTACATGATCTTTCATGCTTTTGTTCTTTTCTCACTCTTTTGATCATGGCAAGAGGCAAAGCCCTTCAACTAAGACACTCTTTATTATAAAGCTAATGAGCTCGAATACATCGGGGGTGACACAAAGCAAAACTCAAGAATAAAACACTAAGACTTTTATTCTACTAGAGAAAGAGAAAACTGAAAAGGAACAAACTAAAATAAAGGTAAAGGCAAAAGATGTGATGGTGAGACGATACCGGGGCAACTCCCCCAAGCTTGGCACAAGCCCAGGGGATTGCCCATACCCCATGCTCAGTTGTCTTCCTTTGGAGGTGATGGTGGTGGAGTTGTTGCAACATGGGTTTGATCCTCCGTCTTCCAAGGCATAGGTGCTCCATCATGGAAAGACGAACGAGTCTCCGGAATCCTCAAATCTGCAGCCAACCGTATTGATTTAAATCTATACTCATACTCACAGTTTTGGTTTTGCAGGTCATAGATCTAGGCCTGGAGGTGATCAATCCTGTCATAGAGCCTCGAGAGGTGCTTCCCAATGTCATTGGCATCAATCTTGTGCTTGCTGGTGAACTCCGTGATCATCATGTGGTTGGTGCTTCCCAATGTCATTGACTTGTTGCTCCATTGCTTCGAGCCTCGTCTCCATGATTCCGGTCTTCTTGGGCCCCTCAACATCACGGATGTGCAACATCCCCTCACGCATCTCGATAGATTGAGGTTGCTGCAGCACTCCCGAGGGGTAGGGATTGATGACCTTCTCGAAGATCTTGTCCTTTGGAGCTTTTGGAGACATCATAGCGATCTAGATCTGCAACAGAAACAGGCTCGTAACAAAAACAGAGGAAATCTGCGTGATACAAGGGTCAGACCCTACGGGAGAATATATACTAATTTTTTCTAGACCAGAAGGAGTACTCCGCACGAAAACGGAATCCGGGAGGCACACGAGGTGGCCACAAGCCCCCCAGGCGCGGCCAGGGGTGGGCCCACGCCTCGCAGGCTTATCGCCTCCTCGCGCGCTTTCCGGACTACTTCCATTTTTTGTATTTTTTCAAATATTCCAAAACGGAGAAAAATTCCTACTGGAAAAGTTTTGGAGTCTGTTTTCTTACCGAATCACATACCTCTTCGTTTTCGGAGTCTGAAACAGGCTGATAAATGTCCCTTAGGTATTCTTCCGAAGTTATGGTATTGATAATATTGCTTTCAACATTTATGGGAGTACCTGAGATATAATGCTTGATTCTCTGTCCATTTACAACTCTCGGACAATTACCTTCCGTGTAGTTGATCTTGATAGCACCAGAAGGATATACTTCCTCAACAATCTAGGGACCTTCCCATTTAGAGAGAAGCTTGCCTGCAAAGAATCTTAAACGAGAATTATATAGCAAGACATAATCACCTACATTGAACTCATGCTTTTGTATCCTCTTATCATGCCACCTATTAACCTTCTCTTTGAATAACTTGGCATTCTCATATGCCTGAGTTCTCCATTCATCAAGCGAGCTAATGTCAAATAACCTCTTCTCACCGGCAAGTTTGAAGTCAAAGTTGAGCTCTTTGATTGCCCAATAAGCTTTATGCTCTAGCTCAAGAGGTAAATGACATGCTTTACCGTACACCATTTTGTACGGAGACATGACATGGGATTCTTATAGGCAGTTCTATAAGCCCACAATGCATTATCGAGCTTCTTAGACCAATTGTTTCTAGACCTGTTGACTGTCTTTTGCAGAATTAGTTTAATCTCTGTATTGCTTAGCTCTACTTGACCACTGGACTGAGGGTGATAGGGAGACGCAATTCTATGGTTGAAATCATACTTAGCAAGCATTTTACAGAAAGCACCATGAATGAAATGTGAGCCACCGTCGGTCATGAGATATCTAGGGACTCCAAATCTAGGGAAAATAACTTCTTTAAGCATCCTGATGGAGGTGTTGTGATCAACACTACTAGTGGGGATAGCTTCTACCCACTTAGTGACGTAATCAACAGCAACTAGGATGTGAGTATACCCATTGGATTTTGGAAAAGGTCCCATATAATCAAAGCCCCAGACATCAAATGGTTCAATGACAAGTGAATAGTTCATTGCCATTTCCTGACGTTTACCAATATTACCTACTCTTTGACATTCGTCACAGGACAAGACAAACTTACGGGCATCCTTGAAGAGAGTGCGCCAATAGAAACCTGATTGAAATACCTTGTGTGCAGTTCTATCTCCCGCATGGTGTCCTCCGTAGGCCTCAGAGTGACACTTCTGTAGGATCTGTCCCTCTTCATGTTCAGGTACACAACGTCTAATAACACCATCTACTGCTTCCTTATAAAGGTGAGGATCATCCCAAAAATAATGTCTCAAGTCAAAGAAGAATTTTTTTGTTTTCTGGTATGTGAAACTAGGTGGTATATATTTGGCAACAATATAGTTTGCATAATCAGCATACCACGGTGCACTACGTGAAGCATTGATGACATTCAGTTGCTCATCGGGAAAGTTATCATCAATAGGTTGTGGGTCATCAAGAACGTTCTCCAACCTAGACAAGTTATCTGCTACTTGGTTATCAGCACCCTTTCTGTCAACAACATGCCAATCAAATTCTTGTAGCAAGAGAACCCATCTGGTAAGTCTAGGTTTAGCGTATTTCTTCTCCATGAGGTACTTAATAGCAGCATGATCAGTGTGAATAGTGACTTTGGAATCAACTATGTAAGACTTGAACTTTTCACATGCAAACACGACTGCTGAAAATTCCTTTTCCGTAGTAGCATAGTTTCTTTGGGCACTGTCTAGAGTTTTACTAGCATAGTGAATAACATTCAACTTCTTATCAACTCTTTGCCCTAGGACAACACCAACAACATAATCACTAGCATCACACATGATCTCAAAAGGTAAGTTCCAATCAGGTGGTTGAACAATAGGTGCAGTTATCAAAGCCCTCTTAAGTATTTCGAAGGCTTCCTCACAATCATCGTCAAAAAAAAAGGAATATCCTTTTGCAAGAGATTGGTAAGAGGCCTAGAAATCTTAGATAAGTCTTTAATGAACCTTCTATAGAAACCAGCATGACCAAGGAAACTTCTTATACCTTTCATATCTGTGGGGTATGGCATTTTCTCGATTGCATCAACCTTAGCCTTATCGACTTCAATACCTCTTTCAGAAATTTTATTTCCTAAGACGATGCCTTCATTCGCCATAAAGTGGCACTTCTCCCAATTCAAGACAAGATTGGTGTCTTTACATCTCTGCAAGACCCGACCTTTACATCTCTGCAAGACCCGATCAAGGTTGCTGAGGCAATCATCAAAGGAAGACCCGTAAACGTAGAAGTCATCCATGAAAACCTCAACAATCTTTTCACAAAAGTCAAAGAATATAGCCATCATACATCTTTGAAAGGTGGCAGGTGCATTACATAAGCCAAAAGGCATACGTCTATAAGCAAAGGTACCGAAAGGGCACGTGAAAGTGGTTTTCTCCTGATTAGATTGTGCAACTGGTATTTGGGAGAAACGAGAATAACCGTCTAGAAAGAAGAAGTGTGTGTGTTTAGACAGTCTTTCTAGCATTTGGTCGATAAAAGGCAAAGGGTAATGATCTTTCCTAGTGGCTTTATTCAATTTCCTAAAATCGATCACCATCCTATAGCCAGTAATAATCCTCTGTGGGATCAATTCATCCTTATCATTAGGGACAACAGTAATGCCTCCCTTCTTAGGGACACAATGCACCGGACTCACCCAATCGCTATGAGCAACACGATAGATAATACCTGCTTCCAGGAGCTTTAGTATTTATTTTGTTACTACCTCTTTCATCTTAGGATTTAATCTCCTTTGATGATCAGCAACTGGTTTGGAATCAGTATCAGTTTTGATCTTGTGTTGGCATAGAGTGGGACTAATGCCCTTAAGATCATCAAGAGTATATCCAATAGCAGCACGGTGCTTCCTCAGAGTTTTTAGTAACTTCTTTTCTTCATGCTTTGAGAGGCTAGCACTAATTATAACAGGATATATCTCTTTTTCATCAAGATAAGCATACTTAAGAGTATTAGGCAACTGTTTAAGCTCGAACATAGGAACACCCTTTGGTGGGGGTGGATCCCCAAGCAGTTCAACAGGCTTATTATTCTTAAGGATAGGATATTGTTCTAAGACAACTCTATCTATCTCATCCCTTTCATCCATATGCATATCATTTTCATGCTCAAGCAAGTATTTCTCTAAGGGATCAGTAGGAGACACGGCAATATAAGCTAAGGAAATAGTTTCATCCTTACTAGGAAACTCTTTTTCATGAGGTTGTCTACCAAACTTGGAGAAACTGAACTCATGTGAAACACCTTCAAAGCCAACAGTGATAGTTTGCTTCTCACAATCAATATGAGCATTGATAGTATCGAGAAAAGGTCTTCCAAATATGATGGGACAAAATCTATCTTGGGTGGTAGCAAGAACGAGGAAATTAGCAGGATACTTCGTTTTACCACACAAGACTTCAACATCCCTAACAATTCCCACGGGGCAGATAGTATCTCTATCGGCAAGCTTAATAGTGATATCAATAGGCTCTATCTCAACAAGTGCAATCTCGTCTTTAATTTCATCATATAAGGATTGAGGTATTGCACTAACACTAGCACCCACGTCACATAAACCATGATAACAGTGATCTCCTATCTTAACAGAAACAACAGGCTTGCCAACAACAGGCCTATGTTTGTCTCTATTGTGAGGTTTAGCAATTCTAGCAGCATCTTCACATAAGTGAATATTATGTCCCTCAACATCATTGGACAGAAGATCTTTGATAATAGCAATGCTAGGTTCAACTCTAATTTGCTCAGGGGGTGTAGGTGTTCTAATATAGCCTCTACGTATCACAGTTAAAGCTTTAGAATGATCCTTTATCCTAACAGGGAAAGCTGGTTTCTCAATGTAAGCACTGGGAACAATAGGATCATTATAGGCAATGACTTTGTCTTCAACTGGGTTGGGTTTAACTACATTGACTTCTAAAGGAGGATGATATTTAAACCACTTTTCTTTGGGGAGACCAATATGAGCAGCAAATGATTCACACAATGAAGCTACTATCTCAGAGTCAAGTCCATACTTAGCGCTAAAATCACAAAAGGTATTTGTTTCAACAAAGGATTTAACGCAATCAAACTTGAAATTCATACGTGACTCCTTACCTTCTTCAAGCTCCCAATCTTCAAAGTTGCGTTTAATTCTCTCCAATAAATTCCATTTGGAGTCAATATCTCTCTTCATAAAAGAACTGGTACAAGAAGTGTCAAGCATGGTGCGATCATCATGAGAAAGCCGAGCATAGAAGTTCTAAATGATAATTTCTCTCGAGAGATCATGTTGGGGCATGAATATAACATTGATTTAAGCCTCCCCCAAGACTGAGCGATGCTTTCTCTGTCACGAGGCCAAAAATTATAAATATAATTCCGATCACGATGTACTAAATGCATAGGATAAAACTTTTGATGAAATTCCAATTTCAACCGATTGTAGTCCCATGATTGAGTATCATCACATAGCCTATACCATGTCAATGCCTTATCCTTCGAAGATAAAGGAAAGACCTTCTTCTTGACCTCATCCTCGGGAAAACCTGCAAGCTTAAATAAACAACAAACTTCATCAACATACTTGCAAGCTTAAATAAACCTGCAAGTCTCGATGTGATGTTCCATCTCCTGTAAAAGGATTAGCCAGCAGTTTCTCAAGCATACCCGAAGGAAATTCAAAGCAAATATTTTCAGTATGTGCAGCAGGTTGAGGAGCAACTCTTTGTGCTTCCGTTCGAGGTGAACATACCCCGACCAAGCCCCTCAAAGGATTAGTATCCATAGTGACAAGTGACAATAAATTTCAGCACACTATATGAATGTTTCCTTACCAAGTTTCACTTACCAAAGGCGCTTCACTCCCCGGCAACGGCGCCAGAAAAGAGTCTTGATGACCCACAAGTATAGGGAATCAATTGTAGTCCTTTCGATAAGTAAGAGTGTCGAACCCAACGAGGAGCAGAAGGATCTGACAAGTGATTTTTGGCAAGGTAATATCTGCCAGCACTGAAATTATCAGTAACAAGTGATTGTGTGGTGAGATGATTCGTAGCAAGCAACAAGTAACAAGAGTAGAAATGGTGCAGAAAAGTCGCCCAATCCCTTTTGTAGCAAGGGACAAGCCTGGACAAAGTATTATAGAAAGAAAAATGCTCCCGAGGACACACGGGAATTTCTGTCATGCTAGTTTTCATCATGTTCATATGATTCGCGTTCGTTACTTTGATAGTTTGATATGTGGGTGGACCGGCGCTTGGGTACTGCCCTTACTTGGACAAGTATCACACTTATGATTAACCCCTCTCGCAAGCATCCGCAACTACGAAAGAAGAATTAAGACAAAGTCTAACCATATATAGCATTAAAGTACTGGATCCAAATCAGCCCCTTACAAAGCAACGCATAAACCAGGGTTTAAGCTTCTGTCACTCTAGCAACCCATCATCTACTTACTAATTCCCAATGCCTTCCTCTAGGCCCAAATAATGGTGAAGTGTTATGTAGTCGATGTTCACATAACACCACTAGAGGAAAAACAACATACAACACATCAAAATATCGAATGAATACCAAATTCACATGACTACTATTAGCATGACTTATCTCATGTCCTCAGGAACAAAAGTAACTACTCACAAAGCATAATCATATTCATGACCAGAGAGGTAATGAGTACAATCAAGGATCTGAACATAAACTCTTCCACCAAGTAATCCAACAAGCATCAACTACAAAGAGTAATTAACACTACTAGCAACCTTACAAGTACCAATCGGAGTCACGAGACGGAGATTGGTTACAAGAGATGAACTAGGGTTTGGAGATGAGATGGTGCTGATGAATATGTTGATGATGATGAGTCCCCTCCGATGAGAGGAGTGTTGGTGATGACGATGGCTACGATTTCCCCCTCCGGGAGGGAAGTTTCCCCGGCAGGATCGTCCTGCCGGAGCTCTAGATTGGTTCTGCTCACGTTCCGCCTCGTGGCGGCGACAAATCCACGAAAAATCCTCCTCTTGATTTTTTTTCCGGACGAAACCCTTCATATAGCAGAAGAGGGGGCCAGAGGGCCAGCTGGGTGCCCAGAAGCCCCCTAGGCGCGACCAGGGGGTGGCCGCGTATAGCAGGCTTGTGGCCACCTGCTCGCACCGCTCTGGCACTTGTTCGGCCCAGTATTTTTTATAATTTCTGGAAAAAATCCTCGTTTATTTTTACGGCGTTTAGAGTTGCGCATAATAGGCATCTCAAACTTACTCCTTTTTCAGGTCAGATTTCCAGCTGCCGGCATTCTTCCTCTTCATGTAAACCTTGCAAAATACGAGAGAAAAGGCATAAGTATTGTACCGTGAATTGAAATAACAGCCCAAGAAGCGATAAATATCAACATAAAAGCATGATGCAAAATGGACGTATCAGTAGCCTACAATGTTCAAGTCACCGTAGCATAAAGACGGATTACCAAGATGGCGAGTTACAATCCTATCAAAGAAGACGGCGTGATCATAAAGGCGGCTTGAGGGAGAATAGACACTTCATATTATACTAATTGTGGGACAAATATATTCCTAACAAAGGGCATAAAAATATATATCTACCAATGGTTCAATAAAAAGATAAAATTCAGTGGTGCCTGGATGACAGTGCAATATGGAGCAACAGCAGTTCATTATTTGAATAAAGATTTTGCAAGGCATTTCAGAAGAGTTACAGGAAAATGGATCCCTATATCTACCGCAATGTAAAGAATGGGGAAACTTTCATCGAAAAACTAAGAAAGTCTGCAATGGCGATGAACACAGATGAACTCCGACAAACCCTACTAAACTATGGCAGATTCACAAGTGGATCTCGGAAAGAAGAGAACTTACCTAACAATGCTGATGGTGGCGGAGAAGACCCGTGACTCGACGGAGAAGTCGTACGGCCATGGGCTCTTGGATCAGATCGCCTGATGATGGGGTTGCACGGCGGCGACCCGGTGATGGTACGGGCTCAAGCATGAAGAAGGAGATGAGAGCGAGGTAAGAATAAAAAGATGCCCTTGTGAGCATTTAAAGGCCATAGCTGAAGTGAAAACGGTAGGCGGGGGGATCCAAGAGGCGCAATAAATTTTGGAACTGATGGCACCTTGATTCTCAGGCTAAATGGATAAGCCAAGAGATCCGTTGGAATGACGTCATTAAGATCGCTAAAATCTTGGGGCGGGTGACATCATTGACAAGCACAGCCAGAGCTTTAGGGACATTTGGAGCCGGCATTTTCTGCCTTAGAAGACGAAACTTGGGGTGCAAATGAGCCGCCAAGATTAAAAGTAAAGTCTATTGACACGAATAAATTCAAGTCAATCTCGAGCCTAATGTAGGGGATATTATCCCGTCGTATGACCCGCCCTGAGAGGCCGAGTCAAGATGATGGCGGCTCAACATTCATACTCAAGATGGGCCCTGACTTACAAAGCATAAGGCGCAAGGTGGTTTACCAAAGAGATCCGGCGACGGCCCAAGATACAAAGAGGGCGACTCTCGGCCCACAAGGAAGAAGGTCGCTGCTACTTCTCAAACAGCAGCGCCAGAAATTGGCACGTTGACGGAGACTTGGCTTGCGTTGGTTTTTCCCTTGAAGAGGAAAGGGTGATGCAGCACAGGAGCAGTAAGTATTTCCCTCATTGTGAGAACCAAGGTATCAATCCAGTAGGACAATCTCGTCAAGTCCAAAGTACCTGCACAAACACAAAACAACTTGCACCCAACGCTATAAAGGGGTTGTCAATCCCTTCAAGATTGATTGCAAAGTGAGATCTGAAGGCAGAAAGTGCAACGAAGTAAAAGAGTAAGGCTGAAAATATGGTGTGATGTAGACCCGGGGGCCATAGTGTTCACTAGAGGCTTCTCTCAAAATAGCAAATATTACGGTGGGTGAACAAATTACTGTCGAGCAATTGATAGAACCGCGCAAAGTCATGACGATATCTAAGGCAATGATCATACATATAGGCATCACGTCTGAGACAAGTAGACCGATACTTTCTGCATCTACTCCTATTACTCCACACATCGACTGCTATCCAGCATGCATCTAGTGTATTGAGTTCATGAAGAACAGAGTAACGCTTTAAGCAAGATGACATAATGTAGAGGGATAAACTCAAACGAATGATGAAAACCCCATCTTTTTACCCTTGATGGCAACAACACGATGCGTGCCTTGCTACCCCGTCTGTCACTAGGTGAGGTCACCACACGGTATGAACCCAAAACCAAGCACTTCTCCCATTGCAAGAATCATAGATCAAGTTGGACAAACAAAACCCACAACTCGAAGAGAATTACAAGGATATGAAATCATGCATAAGATAGATCAGAAGAAACTCAAATAAGATTCATAGATAATGTGATCATAAATCCACAATTCATCGGATCTCGACAAACACACCGCAAAGAAGATTACATCTGATAGATCTCCATGAAGATCATGGAGAACTTTGTATTGAAGATCCAAGAGAGAGAAGAAGCCATCTAGCTACTAGCTATGGACTCGTAGGTCTATGGTGAACTACTCACGCATCATCGGAGAGGTCATGGTGTTGATGAAGAAGCCCTCCGTATCCGAATCCCCCCTTCGGTAGGGCACGAGAACGTGCCCCAGATGGGATCTTGCGGAGACAGAAGCTTGCGGCGGCGGAAAAGTGTTTTCGTTGATCCCGTGAATTTTTCTGGGATTTTAGGGAATATATAGGCGAAATAGCAAGGGCAGGGGAGGCCCACGGAGTCCACAAGCCTGGGAGGCGCGGCCCCCCTCCCTAGCCGCGGCTAGGGGGCTTGTGGGGTCCCTGTTGACCCTGTGCCTTGGTTCTCAAGTCTGTCGGTCGTCTTCTGTTTCGGAAAAAATCTTTTCCGAAGTTTTCTTCTGTTTGGACTCCGTTTAAAATCCTCCTCTGAAAAGGGTCAAAAACACGGAAAAAACACGAACTGGCACTTGGCACTGAGTTAATAAGTTAGTCCGAAAAAGATATAAAAGGCATACAAAACATCCAAAGTTTGACAAGCTAATAGCATGAAACCATCAAAAATTATAGATACGTTGGAGACGTATCAGTCGCCAAGAGTTTCCTTCCTTAAGGAGTAAGGCGAGTTACAGACATAACAGGTTCCGGATCATAATGTGACCCAGACTCTTGTAAACCTAGGGTATCGACCTGTATATAAAGGTGAGTCTCTAGGGTTGGTAGATTAAGTTACAAACAATCGAGGGTTAGGTGAGGCGAAACCGCACCCAATCGACTTCATCATCGATACACACAAAGCATGATGTAGGCTTTTACCACCATCGGAGGGGCCGGACCTTGGTAAACTCGTCTCTCGTTCCCGATCAACCCCTTTGAGCCACCACATAGTTGCGATGGCTTCACCACTAAGTCATTTCAAGAGGACATCTGCCGTGACAAAATCACGACAGTCTGCGCTTAGATGTTGGTTGTCAACAGACACTCCTTCATGTGGTTATCATTTGCAAGCCCAATCCTGCGCCTGCATGGATGTCCATCACATTGGCTGACAACGAGAGAGAGGTTACCAAGGTGGATTCTTCTTGGTTTGTATTATGCTATGTATTATAGGTCATGGTAAGTTTCCTGACCAAAGTTTGAGTGCACGCGTATGTACACGTGAATATTTCCCACCAACGCTTGACATACTAGCTATACGCATCATGAACCCTCGCTATATGGGGGGCTATATAGTTCCAAAGAATGTGCCACATCAAAGTTTTACATCAGGTATATTAATTAAAATGCAACACAACACTTCCATACATATGTTTGGGCGTCATGCACATGGTGTTAGTATTCGTACACTCCATCGCATGGCTATCGGTGTCACACCCATTCGTGGGCCTAGACGGACATCCATCACTTCAACCGACAGCGAGAGAGGTTTAACCAATGATGATTCTTCTTGGTCCGTGTTACACAAGGTCCTGGTGAGATGCCCTCCCATCGACTCGAAGTCTCTCTCTCTCTCTCTATCTCTCTCTCTCTCTCTCTCTCTCTCTCTCTCTCTCTCTCTCTCTCTCTCTTTGTGTGTGTGTGTGTTTTGGGGGCACATTATAATGCATACGTCATGAACCTCCGCGGGGTCAGGGATGTCCGGGTTACGAGGTGCACGTGCCACATCAAAGTTGTGAACTAGGTATATTTAAATATCACACCACGCTTTCAAACATATATAGTTGGGCCACCCACTCTTGGATGTTGTATCACCCATCTCACGCCATACACACCCATTTGTGGTACCGTAGACTCCACCTTTGATCAGAAGCGAGATGGGGTGGTTTGATCATGATGCATTCATATATGGTTTAGGGTTTCGTGTTACAACACGGTGAGACATGAGACCTATTTGGGGGCACGCATTCATAGATAGGATTCCCTCACGTCGGAACAAAGTGGGGGCGTACGAGTCATGTGCCACATCAACATTTGAACATATCAAAACACCATTTGCATACATACTTTTGTCGATTTTTTTCGATCAAGCATCTCTTAAGAAAAGAAATCAAGCATTTCAAAGGTGAGGCAGATCACCGGAAGAAGCCTGACCACCGTATTGATGATCATATGCTTCATATGGTCAAGGATTTAAAAGTAATTTTTGGAAAGGGTCCTCGTAGACAATCTGTTCTGAATGACGCTGTCGGACATGCACCCATGTGGAAGAATAAATCTATATTTTTGGTCCTACCTTATTGGAAAGTCCTAGAGGTCCGCTTTACAATAGAGATGATGCACATGACAAAGAATGCTTGTGTGAACCTACTAGGCTTCTTGGGCGTGTATGGGAAGACAAAGATACACTGAAGACACGAGAGGACCAGTAACATATGCATGAAAAAGATGACATGCATCCGAAGCAGTATGAAGGTCCTGCCATCTACGCACTTACCAAAGAAGAGAAGAAAATCTTCTTTGAATGCCTCCTCAGTATGAAGGTCCCATCTGGCTACTCGTCGAACATAAAGGGAATAATAAATATGACAGAGAAAAAATTCCACAAAGTAAAGTCTCATGAGTGCCACATGATTATGACGCAATTTTTTCCGGTTGCATTAGGGGGCTTCTACCAGAAAATGTTCTATCAGCCATTATGAAGCTATCTGCATTCCTCAATGCAATCTCTTAGAAGGTAATCGATCCAGAAATCCTACCAACACTGCAAGGTTACACAATCATTTGGTGCAATGTCTTGTCATTTTCGAGTTGGTGTTCCCACCATCCTTCTTCAATATCATGACGCACGTCCTAGTTCACATAGTCGAAGAGATTGCCATCCTAGGCCTCTATTTCTACACAATATGTTCCCCTCCGAGAGGTTCATTGGATTCTTAAAGAAATATGTTCATAACCATGCTATCCAGAAGGAAGCATCTCCGAGGGCCATGAAATAGAGGAGGTCATTGAGTTTTGTGTTGACTTTACCCCTGATCTTAAGCTGATTGGTGCTCCTCAATCGTGGCATGAGGGAAGACCAGATGGAAAACGCACACTAGGAAAGGATTTAGTAATTTCTATGGATGGTCATTCTTGGGCGCAAGCACTCTACACACTTCTACAAAATTCCACCTTCGTGGCTCCGTATATTAAGGAATACATGGATATTGTACGATCCAACAACTCGGAGCGATTTGATCCTTGGACCAAACGTACACACATGCATAACGACGAAGTTGGAGATGACATGTACTTGTTGGCCAAGGCACCGTCTTCGAATGTATTGACTTCCAAAGGGTACAAGATAAATGGGAATACATGATCGCCCAAGATAAAAGAGCACCAACCAAAATAGTGATGTCCGCTTTGATGCAACAAACACCAATAGGCCAAAGGACACATATTATGGTTACATAGAGGAGATATGGAAACTTGACTATAGAAAAAAATTGAAGGTCCTTTGTTTCGGTGCAAATGGGTCAATCTGAAAGGAGGCGGGGTAAAGGAAGACCCGCGGATTGGAATGATAACAGTGTATCTCAACAATGTTGGGTAGAGGGATGAACCATTCGTCCTAGCCAATGATGTGGCACAAGTTTTCTATGTGAAGGACATGTCTACCAAGCCGAGAAAAAGAAAATATAAGGAAGTGAATACATGATACGATGAGCCAAAACTCCACATAGATCTTTCAGGGAATAGAATCATCGTGGGAGTGGAGTACAAGACACGCATGTCACAAGATTATGAAACGTTTCATGAAATTCCTCCCTTTAGAGTGAAGAGTGACCCAAGCATCATGTTAAATGATGAAGATTGTCCATAGTTATAGCTCAAACGGACACATGCGAAGAAAAAAGTTATACCCCAAGATCCGAATCTTGGATGTGACTAGCTTCACTTACATCACTTTCTGTTGTAGTGAGTTTCCGAGCATATCTGGAAAGTCCCACTTCGGACAAACCGGAGGGTATCTTTGTGTAAGAGTTAGGGTCTATATATATGTGTGTGTGTTGGCATTTGAAACGTGAAGAAACATTATGTAGCTAGGAGTTAATAAGTGCAATTATGTGCAAACACAATTTTTTCATGCATTTAATGATTTGTTTTGAGATAAATGACCCTAAAATTGAAAAGCACTACAAATGAACTCTAAAAAGGCTGAAACTTGGCATGGTATCATCATTTCACCCAAATAGCATGTGCTAAAAAGTTGGGAGGGTTATGGCAAAAACTGGATGCACTTCGTGTACAAACTAGAAAATTTCTTTCGAAGTATCATGGTTTCGCACGAATACTCATCTCTTACAAAGGCATTTCATTTTTTTAAACTTATTTCAACTCTAGAATTTTTGTGTGATCAATATGCACCATTCAAAGCAAGTTCATCAATTTTCAACCCTTTCTCACTTCATTTGCTATTTCTCATGCATTTAATGATTTTTTTAGGAAAAATACCCTGAAATTGAGAAGCACTACAAATGAAATCTGAAAAGGCTAAACCTTGGCATTATATCATCATTTCACCCACATAGCATGTGCTAAAAAGTTGGGAGGGTTACGGCAAAAACTGGATGCACTTCGTGTACAAACTTGACAATCTCTTTGAGAGTATGAAGGTTTCAGATGAATACTCATCTCTTACAAAGGCATTTCAGTTTTTAAATAACTTAAAAATTACCAAATTTAATATAATGATAAAACACACTAATATTAAACATCGGGGAAAAGAATAACTAAGAAATCTGTTTTTGAAGTAAAGTTATTCACAAACTAGTGATTCACACAAATTTCAAAGAATTCAAATTTAAACTATTCAATTTTGAAAACTACTCGCACTAACAGAAAGTTTATAATTTTTGGTACCTAAAGCAAAAAAGATTCACTCAAAAACTCTACGTATTTGGCAGTAAGTAGAAACAAAAGAATATAAATAAAGCAAAAAACAAAACAAAAAATGGAAAAAGACCATTAGTCCCGGTTTGTGGCACCAGCCGAGACTAAAGACCCCCTTTAGTCCCGGTGTGTGTCACCAACCGGAACTAAAGGCCCGGGCTTCCCACCTGGTGAAATTCACCTTTAGTCTCGATTGGTGTCTCCAACCGGGACTAAAGGGGGTCTTTAGTCCCGGTCGGAGCCACCAACCAGGCCTAAAGGTCTCTATATATATAACGGCCCCCGATTTCATCTGAAATATCTCCCATTCCCCCCCCCCCCACGCCAACGCCCTGCCCTGAGGCCACCAGGCTGTCGGAACTTGCCACTGCGCCCGGATCCCTCGTCATTGTCGTTGCTCCAAACATCGCCCGCGCCGCCAGGCTGCTCGTCGTTCCCAGCCGGAGATCCCCACAGCCATCTATCTGCACGAGGCCACCGCTGACAAGCCCCTGCTTCCCGCACCAGACCACCGATGACGAGAACCTGCTGCTCTCTCCCTCCTCCCACAGTGAGCCTCCACCCGTGTGCATTTCAGATTTTTGTCACGCACACTGGCACCTATTGCAAACTTTGGCCACCTTTGTGCATTGGGTTCTTCAATTCGACACACACACCCGAAATTTTAGGTTCTTCAATTCGACAAGAGTGCTAATTTCTTTGGGAATATCTCCAATAAGATTATTACATGATAAATCAAGATTCACCATATATTTTGGTGGTGATCTTAAATTTTAATCATATAGGTTCATATACATGAGTCTCTTTTGGTGCAAGGAATTTCTAGATAACATAAGTTGTCATAAATTGAGGAAGAACTAGATGATGGCTTACAATATCTTAACCCATCCGGTGAGGGAATTGGGGAAGAAGAACCAAGAGACGAAGGGAAACCACATAAAGATGACGAAGAACTTTTTCTCGAATCAACAAAGTCCGGTGTGGTATATATTTGGCCTCTGGTGATCATTACATGTATTAATTGATCTCTCTCTCTCTCTCTCTCTGTGTCTGTGTGTGTATCTTCTTTTAGCCCTCCAGATCGAGAAAATCGTCTACAAGTAGGCAAGTACAAGGCCCGGCCAAAATGTTGGCCGAGGGGACAAAGTAAAACATCGACTTGATAATATTAGGTGGAGAACCAAGTGGTCCCTAATAGAATGTGGACAAATTTGCCCGTCAATGCGGAGTTATTGTCAGGGACCAAATCCCGATCTCCATTCAAGAGTGGCATGATAATCCCCGAGTGCAAAGAATCATCATTGCAATTTCCAAAGGTGGAAGTGATAACTATGGAGTGTCAAACCCACAAGGAGCTAAAGGTAAGAGCAATATTCTCTCAAGTCCTATCTGACACTGATACAACTCTACGTAAGCCAAACATGTGCTTCCAACTAGGAACGAGAAACAGAACTACGTTGTGGGTATGAAGAGAATAGCTTTGCATGACATCGGAGAACTAAAATATAAAAATAGGTGTTGTTACCATAAAGTTATAATATATTACAATATATTACAAATAGCGAGTGTGGAATAATGACGGGTCGGTGTGCGGAATTGTCCTAGGCAATTGTTAACAAGATCGGTAATCATTATTGCAATTTTATATGAGGGAGAGGCATAAGCTAACATACTTTCTCTACTTGGATGATATGCACTTATGATTGGAAATCTAGCAAGTATCCGCAACTACTAAAGATCATCAAGGTAAAACCCAACCATAGCATTAAAGCATCAAGTCCCCTTTATCCCATACGCAACAACCCACCTACTCGAGTTTATGCTTAAGTCACTCAAGCAACCCATTATAAGCGAATCATGAATGTATTGCAACACCCTAAAGCGGGAATCCCTCAAGCTTGCGTGACACGGACAGCACATAGGACAGCACCAATAATAAAACATGCAACTCAAACCAATCTAGATCATCATCAACCCATAAGACAAGGGAATCTACTCAAAACATCATAGGATGGAAACACATCATTGGATAAAAATATGTGGCATAAAGCACCATGTTCAAGTAGCGGATTACAGCGGGGCGCGGGAGAGTGGACCGCTAAAAGAAGATGAGGATGGTGATGAAGAAGGTGATGTTGATGAAGATGATCACCGCGGCGATGGTTCCCCCGGTGGCACTCTGGCATCACCGGGGGAGAGGGGGAGAGGGTCTCCCCTTGTGCCTCCTCCACCATGGCCTACCTCGAAGGTGGGGATAGGTTCTCCCTCTGGTCCTTGGCCTCCATGGTGATGATGGGCCCTCGGTCTTCCTCCTCCATGGTCTCCGGTGATGGTGACCCCCTCTGGCAGGGTGCTGGAGAGGCAAAGATTGGTTTTTTGTGGCTCTGTAGGATTGCGGTGGAGGAACTCTCGATCCAGGTTTCTTTTCGGGGGTTTCTGTATTTATAAGAATATTTGGCCTTGGGAATCACATCGAGGGAGTGCTCGAGGGGCCCACAAGCCAGGGGCACGCCCTGGTGGCTTGTGGCTGCTCGGGACTCCTCTGTGTTATCTTTTTGCTCCATTATTTTTCATATTTTCCAAAAATATTCTCCGTAAATTTCCAGCCCATCCTGAGAACTTTTATTTCTCCACAAAAACAACACCACGGTAGCTCTCCTGAAAACAGCGTAAGTTTGGGTTCTAGTTCTAATAAAATCACACCAAAATCATACACAATTGTGGTAAACATGGCATCAATACTTCATAAATTATAGATACGTTGGAGACGTATCAGCATCCCCAAGCTTAATTCCTACTCGTCCTCGAGTAGGCAAATGATAAAAGAAATAATTTATGAAGTGTGAATGCTAGTATAGTGCATAAATTTTATCAATGATAGTTCCAAACACTTTTTCTAGCATCATTATATATCATAAACATTATCTCATCTCGTAAAACTTCTCATGATGAAGTAACAATCTATTCACGTGTTAAACTCTAGACCATAAAGTTTCTTGAGAACTAACAAACTATGCTTTCAGTCACCAAACAATTGCAGTTCATCTTATTTTCAGGAAGGGTCTATGTAAGAGCTTTCATTTAGCAAATTCTACATACTCAACTATCATATAGTCTTCTATGATTATTGACACTCAAAACATATTTTTAGAACAAATAGCATCCGTCGAACATAGAGAAAGATAGGGGCTTAAAGTTTTGCCTCCCAACTTATTTATAATATAGATAATTGTCAACAATAATAATTCGTGATCAAATATATTTGTATGGATATATATGTTTGGATATTTCCCCACCACGTGATGCTTGCCAACTAATACTTTGATGTTCGAATAATAAGTTAACTCAATAAGAATAGTAAATAACATGAAAGTAAATAGCTTGGCCCTTTGTAGAGGGAAGCAGTGATTTGCATATGTGCGAGAGCTTGAGATTTTAAACCAGATATGAATAATAATTTTGAGCGGTACGCTTTCATTGTCGACATAACAACCGAGAGATCTCGGTATCTTCCATGCTAGATACATTATAGGCGGTTCCCAAACATAATGGTAATGTTTTTACTCCACCTCCACCAATCAATCAAACTCCACGGCGAGCCGAATCCACGGGTACCGTCCATACAAACAACAATCTTGGAGGAGTTTTGTTTCATTATATTTTGATTTGATTTTTGAGCATGGAACTGGGCATCCCAAATACCAGCCACTTTCTCTTGAATGGTTGTGAATCAACACATATGGTGAGAATAACCCACCTAGCATGGAAGATACTAACAACCCCTAGTCACCACATGAGTGATTCGGGCATACAAAACAGAATATTATTTGAAGGTTTGGAGTTTGGCACATGAAAATTTACTTGGAACGGAAGGTAAATATCGCGTATATGTAGATATAGTGGACTCTCAAGGCAATAAACTGGGTTTAAGGTTTTTGGATGCACAAGTAGTATCTCTACTTAGTACGAAGTGTTGGCTAGCAAAAGGTTCTAAACAAGTACCTCATGTTGGAGGACCCATAACAATATAACTTCTATGCAAACATACCCAAACATAACTCATTAAGTTGTCTTCCTTGTCCAACTTCAACTAATTTTCTCAAGTTTGAAAATAATTAATGGGGCTCACAGTCATAGAAGATGTCCAACATAGTATATTTATATGTGGAATTTCTCTTCCTTCAATATTCTTTCATGAATTGTTCAAGTGACCAATGCGGTGTTTGCTAACTTTTAATAAATTTTACCACCTATACTTCTTATATGTGAAGTCATTACTCCCCATCGGATAAGCATTTAAAACATATATAATTTCAGATTTATGATATTCAATTCATTCAACTAATCACTCATAGGATATAAGTGAAGCACGAGAGTAAATGACAAAACTACTCCAAAACATATAAGTGAAGATCATTGAGTAGTCAAACAATTTAGTAGCTATGTGAGGACTTTCTCCCTCTCTCTCAATAAACATTTTCAGATCCGAGTATTTTATTTAAACAACAAGCAAAGAAAAATAGCACTCCAAGAATAGGACACGTCATGTGAACGAATAAACAATTAGGCTCAACATAGGCTAACCGATAGTTGACGAAGAGAGGTGGCATGTGTAGCATCCCCAAGCTTAGATGCTTGAGAGTTCTTGAGATATTTACTTCGGGTGCCTTGGGCATCCCCAAGCTTGAGCTTTTGTATCTCGTTCAATCCTCTCATATAATGGTTTCACCTATTCTCAAAAACTTCATCCACACAAAACTCGAAAAGAACTCGTGAGATAGGTTAGTACACAAAATAATAAATCAACTCTTCATGTACTTCAAATACGAGTTGTATAGTAATTTTAAAACATCATCTACTGTTTACTATTGTTTCCACACTAATATAGGCTACGGAAACTATAGGATAAGTAGATAACAAAACTATGACATCAATCTGTCCAAATAGAACAGTCTATAGCAATTTATGAAAACAGTGTACTTCTGCAACTCAAAAAATTATGAAAATTTAGTACATGCTATAAAATTTATATGACAACACTATGTAAATATTTCAGATACTTTCCACGTTCCAGTAAAATACGAAAATTCAAACACTACAGCAAGTGTTACTGTTTTTACACAACACACATCAAACCATGCAATGGAAGCATCCTAGTGGCAATTCTTGGAACTTTTTTATTTAAAACAAAATTATAAATAACACCTAACGGATATCAACAAAATAAAATGACTCTCCAAGAAAAACTCATATTATGTGACTAATAAAAATATAGCTCTAAGTAAGATTACCGCTAGCGTTGGAGACGAAAGAGGGGATGCTTCCGGGGCATCCTCAAGCTTAGGCACTTAAGTCTTCCATGGATATTACCTTGGGGTGCCTTAGGCATCCCCAAGCTTAGGTACTTGTCACTCCTTGTTATCCTCATATCGTTGTCTCATCCAAAACATGGAAACTTCAATCACACAAAACTTAACGGAACTTCATGAGAAGGGTTAGTATAATAAAGATAGATCATTCACTTAGGTACTTTCAAGAGAAGATTCATAATTGTTCCCACATGATAGATACAGTATTCTATAATTCACATAATTCATATTGCTGAATATAAGCTATGGTAACACTAAAATAAGCAAACTATGCATGCAAAAAAGAATATATCAAAAACAGAACAGTCCGTAAAGATATGTAGTATAGCCATACTTACATGTCTCTAAAAATTATTAAAAATTAGGAAAACTAGAATAATTTTTATATAAATATTGTGTACAAATTTCAGATCATTATCACGCTCCAGTAAAAAATGAAAATTCCTCTACTTGAGTTAAAAGTTTCTGTTTTGGTTCAGCATCAATTCTACTCATCTTGTGAGTCATTCCAAAGGCTATACTTGGAACTTTATTGAAATAAAAGACACAAAACAATATTACTACAGTATCTTAATCATGTGATCTCATAAAAACAGAAGGTAAAAGTGTTGGGTTGTCTCCCAACAAGCACTTTTTTTAATGCCTTTTAGCTAGGCATGGTTATTTCAATGATGCTCTTCCAAGTCTAATTCCGATGATGATTTTATTCATACTCTAAAAGATATAAGTTATGTTCATAGACAATTCTACAATTAATATAGATAAACCAATATCCAAGCTCAAAATATACAAGTGAAGCAAACGAAGCATTCTATAAGGCCATACTCAAAAGATTTAAGTGAAGCACAAAGAGCATTCTACAAAGCCATACTCAAAAGATTTAAGTGAAGCGCATGAAGCATTCCATAAATCAATGAAGGACTATCTCATACTACAACGATGCATAAAAGTAGAATAAAAACACTAGAGATGCATATCATGTGAACAAAACAAAAAACCGAGGTATACCGATAATTGTTGAAGAATAAAGATGGGATGCCTTCCGGGGCATCCCCAAGCTTACATGCTTGAGCCTCCTTGAAATATTTACTTTGGGTGCCTTGGGCATGCCCAAGCTTGAACTCTTGTCTCTCTGTATTCTTCTTTTATCGATACCTCCTCGATCTTCGAACACTCCATTCACACAAAACTTAACAAAACCCTCGTGAGATCCGTTAGTATAATAAAGAAAAATACTACTTTAAGTACTGTTGTGAACTTATTAAAAATTCAGATTAGCATTATATCTACTATAGTCCAACTTCACCATGGTTCATACCGCTCGGTACTACCCATACATTCATCAAAATAAGAGAACAATGCATAGAAAACACAATTTGTCAGAACAGGATAGTCTGTAGGAATCTAGAAACTCCGTATACTTATGTAACTCAAACAATTCTGAAATGTTAGGAAGAAATAAACAATTTGCACATAAGTACAGTGTAAAAATTTCAGAAACTTTTGAAGATCCCGTAAAAACGTAAATTCACGCACTACAGACAACGTTTTTGTTTTTTTCACTACACACACCAAACAATCAATCTAATCATCCTAAATACAAATCTTGGCACATTATTTTTATAATACAATGGGTAAATACAATGGGATAATTATTTTTGAGAAACTTCCATGAAAAATTCTACATTGCTTCCATGAGCATGAACACAAGTGTTCAAGGTCAACCCTCACTTCTCCAATGCACAACCTTCCAATCACTTCTTTTTTCGAAAACTTCTTAGGCATAAGAGGCAAGTAATTATTTTTGTATGTTTCATTTTTTTAATTTTTGTTTGTTTCACCCACAGTTAAATAAAGAAAAAAGTGGGGAATCTACTTAGTGAAGAAAGCAAACAAGCACACACGAGAATATCAACCCGACGCTATTGCTCCCCGGCAACGACGGCAGAAAAGAGCTTGATAATCCCCAAGTGCAAGGAATCATCATAGCAATTTCAAAATGTGGAAGTGATAAGTATGGAGTGTCGAACCCACAAGGAGGTAAAGGTAAGAGCAATATTCTCTCAAATCCTATCTGCCACTGATACAACTCTACATACGCCGAATGTTTTCTGCCAACTAGGAACGAGAAATAAAACTACGTTGTGGGTATGAAGAGAATAGCTTTGCATGACATCGGAGAACTAAAATATAAAAAGAGGTAATGTTATCATAAAGTTAGAATCTATTACAATATATTACAAATAGTGAGTGCGGAATAATGATGGGTCGGTGAGCGAAATTGTCCTAGTCAAATGTTAACAAGATCGGTAATCATTATTGCAATTTTATATGAGGGAGAGGCATAAGCTAACATACTTTCTCTACTTGGATCATATGCACTTATGACTTGAACTATAGAAAGCATCCGTAACTACTAAAGATCATTAAGGTAAAACCCAACCATAGCATTAAAGCATCAAGTCCCCTTTATCCCATACGCAACGACCCGCCTACTCGGGTTTATGCTTCTGTCACTCAAGCAACCCACTATAAGCGAATCATGAACGTATTGCAACACCCTACAGCGGGAATTCCTCATGCTTGTGCGACACGGAGAGCACCATAGTACAGCACCAATAATAAAACATGCAACTCAAACCAATCTAGATCGTCAATCAAACCATATGACAAAGGGAATCTAGTCAAAACATCATAGGATGGCAACACATCATTGAATCATAATATGTGAAATAAAGCACCATGTTCAAGTAAGGGATTATAGTGGGGTGCGGGAAAGTGTACCGCTAAAAGAAGAAGAGGATGGTGATGAAGAAGGTCATGTGGATGAAGACGATCACCGCGGCGATGGTTCCCTCGGTGGCACTCCGGCACCACCGGGAGAGAGGGGGAGATGGTCTCCCCCTTGTGCCTCCTCCTCCATGGCCTCCCCCCAAGGTGGGGAGAGGTTCTCCCTCTTGTCCTTGGCCTCCATGGTGATAATGGCCCCTCCGTCTTCCTCCTCCATGGTCTCCGGTGATGGTGACCCCCTCCAGCAGGGTGCCGGAGAGGACCAAGATTGGTTTTTTGTGGCGGTGGCGGAACTCCCGATCTAGGCCTCTTTTCGCGGGTTTCTGTATTTATAAGAATATTTGGCGTTGGAATCACGTCAGGGGAGTTCTAGAGGGGCCCGCAAGCTAGGGGGCGCATCCTAGGGGGGTCACGTCCTTGTGGCTTGTGGCTGCCTCACGACTCCTCTCCGTTATCTTTTTGCTCCACTATTTTTCATATTTTCCAAAAATATTCTGTGTAAACTTTCAGCCCATTCCGAGAACTTTTATTTCTGCACAAAAACAACCCAACAGTTCACCCTACGAGAGCATTTGTGAGATGCACAATGGGAGAAAGTCAAGAAGTGTGCTCTTAACAAAATGGCCACACAATTCTATGGTCCGACTTCGGCAAACAAGACAAGACTCCAGAATTCACTCGACAATACGAGAAGTTAAAATATCACTGGGACTTATTTGTGAAGTTCCAGCAATCACAAGCAGCTCAAGAGCGGGCGAGGATAAACTAGCAAAATGCTCAAAAAAAGGGTGGCACCATTCTCTGTGGCCAGGTGGCTACAAGAGTAGCATGCCTAAGTGGGATGAACATGAGCAAAAGATTATTGATGCAGGGGTCGCTCCAAAAACATTGACTTGGCCCGAAAGGTGCAGGAATTGGTTTTATGGGCATGGTGGAAAGTTGGACCCAACCACAGGGGAGATTCTGGAGCAGGCGCGTCTTAAAAATGCCTCGAACGCTATACTTGCTGCAATAGAAGATGCTTTAACGGGGGTGTTCCACCCCGAAAGAGAGAACGACGAGCTTACACGCGCCCTCAAGAATCTTTAACACCCGAGACGAACACGAGGGAAAGGCATTTTTGTTTGGTTTGAGGGGTTTAAAGACTGGAAAGTCTCTTACAAAAGCCATTCGAGAAAGAAGAATCAGGAGGCAGCCAAGAAGAAGCAGGATGATTATCGGCTTGAGGAGTTGGAATGTAAATACTTGCGGCTGCAGGAGCAGATCGACACACTTAGCCAGCAAAGGGCGTCTCAGCGGCTGGAGCAATCAGATCCAGCATTGGATAGCACCGTCCCATTGATGCCGAGAAGCAGCATGGGTTCCACGGGGTTCCATGCCGATGATGCATTGTTGGCCCGTTACCCCGTGGATGAAATCACATAGGCAAAAAGTTGTGAGCTATACACGAGACTCAAGAACATATCCATGAAGGTTGCGGTCGGCTATGCTTTAACAAATCCCCCTGATGCAACCTTCCATTCTAGTCTGATTCCAGTTAGCTATGCTCGTGTCGGGGTGGATGAAGTGATGCATGGATATCATTCACTAGAGCTCGACATTCCTGGAGGTGAAGGGCGGCACACACTGCAAGAAGTCTTACGTGGTCTCTACTTATGGAGAAAGGACTACATCGTCTTTCCAAGGCCACTGACTCCTCCTCCAAGTCCATCGCGTTAGCCGACTCCACCCCACCACCCTCACATAGAGCACAGCGCTAGTCCGCCACCGCGTCAGCGGACTCCATCACACCCCGACATGGAGCCCGGCGCGAGTCTGCCACTGCATCAGCCGACTCCACCCCACCACCCCGAGATGGAGCCCAGGCCGAGTACGCGGTCATTTCTTTTTCTAATGAGGAACCAAAGTCCAAAGCAGAAGAGATCACCAAGGAGGAAACTGTAACAGCCCAGATGTAATCCTTTCAATATTAGGATCCTTTCCTAATTTGCGGAACCAAGTTTTGGATGTTATAAAGTTTATCATTTCATGTGACTCCATTTCATGTCATCATCTTGCATCATGGCATCCTTTTCAATTGCTTTGTGTTCCTTCTTGTGTTGTTAAAAGTTGATCCATCATGGTAGTGATAGCTTCCTTTGGGTGGTGTGATGTTGTGGTGTTTTCAAACAAGGTTTCCAAACATGCTTTCAAACTACAGTGCTTTTCAAACAATGCAAAGGCCTTCCCCTTTAGTTATTTTTAACTTGTGTGTTAAACTTTGTTCGAACCTGTTTTAAAAATGTTAGACATTCAGAGATTTCACTTGTGGTTGAGGGGGTAGTTGTCTTGTTGTTTTTAAGCTTTAGGTCATTTGGGTTTTTTATAAAAACAGCATTGTAAATTCCTGTTTCATGTGTAATTTAGTTTGTCTAAAAATATGGTCTGTATTTTATTTAAATAGGGCATAATTCCCTCAACCCCGAGCTATTTTTATTTTTCCAAATAAACCCCTCTACTTTGCTCTGTGAGTTTTTGTTTGTGGTTTTATTTAAAAAAAGGAAAGCCCTTTTTTCTGTTTTAAACCAGGCGCAAGAGCTCGCCCAGGTGGGTCGCTAGCGCGGCCCCTTCCTCTTTCCTTTCTTCTTCCTGACGTCGTCCCCCTCCTCCCAGCTTTCCGTCAAAGACAGTGAGAGAGAGAGAGAGAGCTCGTCACCGTGGCACGGACGCCAACGCCATCAAAACCCTTGCCTATTTATCCCTCCTCGGCGTGCGTGCCCCCTAGGTTTCCCTCTCTCCACCGCCACCTCCCTCTCCCTCCTTCTTCCCCCTCTCAGGTAAGCTTCACAGAGATCGCAATTTCAGAGAGAGCCTAGGCCGTCGATCCCCGCCATTCTCCTCGTCGCCGGTAGCCTCCCCCGCGGCGTCGGAGGCATCCGTTAGGATCCTGGGTCCTTCCCCAACCCGTTCTCGTCGCAAGCGGGGCAGATCCTCTCCTCTGCTTCGCTCCCCGTATTGGCCTCCTCGCCGCCGGAGCAGATCGGGCGTATCAACGTCGCCTCGCCCTCTTCTTCCTCGTCGCGGCAATAGGCGCGTCACCGAGACCCTTAAGGTGACCCTCTCGTCGTCATCCTCCCTCTCCTTCATCGTTTCACCGCCGAGCCCTCGTCGTAGGACTTTGTTGTCGCCGCCGTTGCCGTAGGTAGTTGCGCCGTTGCGCCGTCGCAGTGGGCCTCCTCCCAGGGAGCTAGCCCCGGGAATGGAACCCCTAGGGTTCCCTCTTCCCCCGCATGGTAGCCTCCGTAGGAATTAGTCACCGGAGAGCCACCGGAGTGCCTCCCCTGTTTCGGTCACCGCCGTAGTAGGTAGCAGAGCAGAGGGGCTGCTCAAAAGAGCACCACCTCCCTCTCTGGTAAGATCACTTACCTCAGTGCAGTGGCAACCGAGCCTGGCGCGTCGCCAGCGTCGTGGGTTCGAGTCCCCTCGGGCGCCTATCTTTTTTTCGTTTATTTCGCCAGTGCAGGGCAGGCGCCAGAGAGGGCTTACCTTCCTTAAGGCCCTCTCTTTGGTAAGCGCCGATGTCGTAGCCAAGTGGTGTGTGCCTCTCGTGGCACCAGGGGGTTGTGGGTTCGAACCCCACACTCTCCCCTTTTATTTTATTTTTGTTTTTGTTGATTTCATTCTTTTCTTTTGCTGTTATATTTTGTTTGTGTTGTTTCATGTTACATTAGGTAGTGTGCTTGTAGTTTTCTTTTTCTTTCACTCATATAGCACTAGGGTGTAGTGTATGTGTGTGCAAAAGGATGTGTTGTGTGTGTGTGCATGAGTGTGCACATACACTTGTGCAAGAGGGCCTAACCCCTCATGTTTGCAAATAGTCATGTGGTGTTGTGTGAGTAGTTATAGTTTGTGTGTATGTGTAGGTATAGATGGTGTGATGTGAGTTCATTTATATACATGTGCATGTGTATGTGTGTGCACATGTGTGTGTGTGAGTGAATGACCACAATTCTCTATGCTAGTGTGACCATGTTAGTGAGTCCATGCTATGCCTAGATAGGTTGTTCTTGTCCTAGTGTATGTGCATGTGTAGGTGATGCAATATGTGCTAGTTTTCACATGTGATGATAGTCATTTTGTCGGGACCCCGATCCTAAGCCATAGGAATCCAGCCTCTAACACATCGCATCCCTTTGCGGTCTCACGCACGGTTAACTCCACGGCTGCAGTCTTACCTTAGCCGGGACCGTTTGCGTCTTTTGGCTCACGTATGCAATAGTGTCGCTAGCATTCCAATGTCAAAGAACCCGGATCGACAAGTCTAGTCATAAACCAAAGAGGCAGTACCGCACAAGGACAGGCATACATGACCCAACAAAGCAGGTGTCGGTCATCAGCAAGTGTAGACGAGTCGTAGCAAGCTACAAGGACTCCATTACATCGCGTGACATTTCCCCAAAGGGGACAGACACAGCAGCTAAGAAGTACACATGTCGGTCAACCAATGTGTCCGGAGCAGTAGCGAACTATCAAGGCTCGTTGGATCACAAAGGGGCATTTCCTTGTAAGGAGTGCTACTAAAGTTCACGACTAGGTAATTGAACCCCATACATATCAAGTACGACACACGTACGCATGGCATACCGATATGTATAGATACATCGATGGCATCACAACATAACCATAAACATACAAACTTTATTTGAGAGGCTCGGAAGAGCCACACACATAATATTACACATTAAGGGTCTCACGACCCATAATAGCAGTCATTCAGTTACAAGCCAGCGGAAGAGTTTAGAACTGTCTGAGTACAGATAGGTGCAACTAGAAGGCACATGGCCTGATTATACTACAAACCCAACGTAGGGCCAGATCGTAGCTGGGACACCAGCTACTCGTCGTCGTCGATGTCTACGAAGAACCCTCGATTAGGGTCATTAGCAACCTCTGCAACATTTATTAAACAAACATGAGTACGAAGGTACTCAGCAAGACTTTAGGATAACTAACTACTCATGCAAAGTATCAATAAGGTATTGTGGGGTTTCATGCGGAAAGCCAGCATTTGACTCGTGGCTAGACAACTTGCATTTTTAAATAATTTTGACAACTTGATTTCTCGCACACGAGTCCACTAACACCACAACAATACACCATCGTGGAATCATTCCATCTCCATACGGAAATGCCGTCCACGACACTCATGCTTATCTTGACAATTTTATGAGTAGCCATTGAAGTTATCTATGAACAACATATGTCTCCAAGTAGTCCATATCCGCGGACGCGGCTATTCGAATAGATCATAACCCTGCAGGGGGGTACTTCATCACACACGCTCTCGCCACTTATCGCCATGTGCACGTCATGCACCTCGGCAACCTTCAAGCGGAAGCCTAGCGAGGGAGTTGGCCATGACCGTTAACCACACTAGTACCTAGTCCAGGTTTGTCGCCTATCTAAGGGTAACCCGCACGGAAGTCCAGCCGAGGTTTCCGCCACGGCCCCAAACGATGTGCGCAGGGTTCCCAAGCCCACCATCCGGGTGCCACTTGGTACACCGTGCCACTGCCTACCGCATCACAGCCCACCTCTCAGGTCAGCGCTATGCACGGCTTCCAGCATGACTATAAACACCAGAAACTACTTGCAACTCCTGGACCGAGCACTAAGTGATTAATAAGTCGAGAGGGTCAATTAAGTATCCCAACGTGTGGCAGTATCTGGTCTTGGATTACATACACGGAACTCTGTTCCTAAGGACGGTTCCAATGAAACAACCCGCCATGTACTCCTACACAGCCTTTCACCGGTACCTTTACCAAATCAGGTTCGACACACAACCTTTGCTTACCGAACACATTGTCATAATTCTGTTCATCTCCCAGATGACATACCATACACAACTCTAAGCATAGCATGCATAGCAGGATAAGGCACATCATAGCTCAAGCAACTACCAGGTATGCTAGGTTGCAAGGTTCGGCTATTTACTGTGACAAGGATAGGTCATGCAAAGGAAGTGGGTTCAACTAACGTGGCAAAAGCAGTTGAAGCATTTGATCCTAATGCAATAAGTAAGTGCAGGAGCAAGAACGTGGGTTTTATCGGGATGATCAAAATGGTTGCTTGCCTTGTTGCTCAGAGGAGTGACAATATCCGTTAGACGGATATTCGGTGGAATCCGGGGGAGCGGAGCCTACCGGAAGGAATGACAACAATCAATATCAAGCATATGCAATCAAGATGATGCATGAGCATGGCATCAGAATGCAAGGTGATATACTATTATAACTAACATGTATTAGGTTTGAAGTTGATTTGAATCACATTCAAATATCACTTCAAACGAGGTATTCACGGATACCACTTTAATTGATTCGACCTGATGCTCAGATCAACTTGATGTTAACAGGCATGGGATGACATGTTAAGTTGCTGGTTTGTAATTAGGGTAGTATTTGATCATGTCAATCATAGTGAAAATCAAATATTTTCCATATTCTATTTATAAAGTATTTATAAGAATTGACTTATTCATTAATCTACATGTTTCGGTTCTGTAACATTTTCAAACATGTTTGTTTGAAAATGACATATTCAGATTCCTTGAATTTTTCTGATACTTTTTCATATATAAATTATTTTCATTGGAGTTACAGATTAATTTCTATGAATTTTTGAAGTTTTAAACATTTGTGGAATTATTTTTATACTGGAAAATCCCTTTACTGCATCAGCATGACATCAGCAGGTCCAACTGTCCGTTGAAAGTCAAAACTGACCAGTGGGACCTACTGGTCAGTGTCTCTGGTCAGTTTAGATTAAAATTAAACTTAATTTGCTGATTAATCTTACTGGACCCACATTTCAGTGTCTTATAAACTTATTTGATTTTATTTTTATTATTCTTAAACTCCCAGAGGCTGGCCCCACACGTCAGTGGCTCAGGCCAGCTGAGATCCACCGGCGGCGAGGTCGTCCTCGCCGGCAGGGAGCCTCCGGCGACCACCAGAACGGTGGAGGGCATCGGAAACTCGCCTCCGACGGCCAAACTCACGACAGAAACCACGGGGAGAACGGCCACTCGACGGCGTGCATGATGGGACAAGCCCCAGGGGCTGGGGTGGCCGGAATCAACGCCGGCGACGAGCTTGGCGGCGACCAAGTTTGGCCATCATCGAAGCCATCGAATACAGGGTCAAAACGCGCGGGGCTGGGCACCTAAAGCATCTACGTGATGTCCTGAGGCTGCTGGTGGCCTAAGACAGACCAACCCTTCACCGGAGGGCTACCGGCGACGAGCTGCAGCGGCGGTCCTCATCGGGCTCCGATGGAACTAAGCCTAGAGGAGGGGATCGACGGGGAGAGCTTAGGGAAAAGATGCGCAAGCTCAAGAGGAGTACAGAGAAGGGCTTAGACGGCTCAGGGAAGCACCGAGGGCGACGAATCGAGCAGAGCTCGCCGGCGGCCGAAGGTTGAAGACGACGGTGCCGAGGGCGTTGCCGGGCTTGGGAAGGCTTCGGCTTCTGCAGGGAGGACCAGATCGACGAGGCGGAGCTAACGGCACACTCAGAATGAGGATCCTATGGCTAGGGGCACGGGCAGCTCGAGCTCGAGCTCCTTCCAATGGCGCCAGAGGGGATCGAGGGAACCGAGAGGAGAGGGGGAGGAATGAGCTGGGGAATGGATAGCTACGAGCTCAGGGAGCTTATCCCCGTGCTTGCCAGCGCGAAGCGGTGGCCAGGCAGGCGCACAGGTGCGTGGCCGCACCGGAGTACGCGGCGGCCACCTCCTGCTGTCCACTGGCGGGGGAGGAAGACGACAGAAGAAGATGGGCCGGGCCAGGTGAGCGTCAGGTAAGGTTTTCTCATTTTCTTTCTGTTTTGTTTCTGTTTTAAATACTGAAATTGATTTGCTATTTATTTCAGCTCCCAAATAGTTTGTAAAAACTATGTTGAGCACCTTAGAATATTTGTTGGAATATTTCCAATCATTCCTAAAGTTTTCAACATTTTTGAAAGTTTAATGTTTCTGATTTCAAATTTAAAACTTGAAACCAGTAGCTTTTTGCATTTATTTAAAATGCTTAAAGTGTCAAGAAAAAGGTTTTCTTCATTGCTTATATACTTTTATGATTTATCAGAAAGTTTGAACTTTTCTTGCGGCCATTTTGGGTTCATTGATTTTAACTAGTTTGAGATTTCCTTTATTTAAAGAAGTGGCTAGGGTTTTGAGTTTTCCTTCACCACTTACTTTATTCTTGTTGAAAATTTCCTAGATGCAATGCAAAGAAAACATGAGCACAAACCTACCTTGCTTAAAGTGTGAGGGATGTGACACATTTGTAGCTTATATGATTCTATGTGATATTTTCCGAGATCGCTTTGTGCATTGTTGTTACATGCAAGTACCCATGTATGATATACGATTTTGGGGTAGAATCATTCCAGAAATCCATTGTTGCAGTCAGATTTCACTTTGGAGCAACTTCATAAAACTGTTATTTTCTAGTATGATGCCATGTTTAGATCTTTACAACTCACCCCAACTCAAAAGAATCTCGTCCCGAGATTTGGAAGTCGTCGGGAATAACGCAGGATACTCAAGTCGGAGACGATCCTCTCTTTCCCAAGTTGCCTCCTTTTTAGAATGATTTGACCATTGAAGTTTGAGAAACTTGAGGTTTCGACGTCGAGTGGTACGCTTAGCTTGATCAAGAATACGCACGAGGTATTCTCGGTATGAAAGGTTATCTTGGAGATCAAGCGTTTCGTGGTCCACTTCACGGATAGGATCCGAAAAGCAACGCCTGAGTTGCGAGACGTGGAAGACATCATGAACCTTGGAAAGATGCGGAGGAAGTTCCAACTGGTAGGCAACTTCTCCTTGTTTGGCAAGAATGCGAAAAGGACCAATGTAACGAGGAGCCAACTTGCCCTTGATACCGAATCGATGGGTACCCTTCAAAGGGGTAAGCCGAAGGTAAGCCTTCTCGTCAACTTCAAAGGTCACAGCCTTATGATGATGATCATATTGGCTCTTTTGACGAGACTGGGCTGTTTTCAACTTTTCACGAATAATGCGAACCTGCTCTTCTACATCCTGGATCATATCCGGGCCAAAGAGTTGCCTCTCCCCGGTTTCTGACCAATTAAGAGCTGTTCGACATCTTCGTCCATAGAGAACTTCAAAAGGATCTTTGCCCAAGCTTGATTGATAACTATTGTTATAAGAAAATTCGGCGAATGGAAGGCACTTCTCCCAATTCATACCGAACGATATAACACAAGCTCGGAGCATATCTTCTAGGATTTGATTCACTCTTTCTACTTGACCACTTGATTGGGGATGGAAAGCAGTGCTAAAAGATAAGTGAGTCCCCATGGCATTCTGAAAACTTTCCTAGAAGCGAGAAGTAAAGATACTCCCACGGTCCGAGTTAATATCCAAGGGAACACCATGAAGAGACACTATTTGAGAGACATATAACTCTGCTAGCTGGCTAGCTGTGATACTCTCATGAACGGGAAGAAAATGAGCCACTTTGGAAAGACGGTCAATGACCACAAAGATAGCATTATTTCCTTTCTTGGTCTTGGGAAATCCGGTAATGAAATCCATACTAACTTTATCCCATTTCCATTCAGGAATAGCTAGAGGTTGAAGGGTGCCAGCAGGCCTTTGATGTTCTGCCTTAACTCGACGACAAACGTCGCAGTTAGCAACGAACTCAGCAATTTCTCTCTTCATCCTAGTCCACCAGAACCTCTGGCGTAGGTCCTGATACATCTTAGTACAACCGGGATGAATGGTGAGAGGAGAATCATGAGCCTCCTTAAGGATCAATTGCCGCAGACGTTTGCTCTTAGGAACCACTAACGGTTCTGAAAGAACACAACACCTTTCTCATTTATGGAGAAATCCCCAGCGTTACCGCTAGCAATATTCTCCTTGATCCGGGATATACCCTTATCATAAGCCTGCACGGCTATGATTTGATCCTTAAGAGTAGGCTTGGCCACCAGGGTAGAAAGGAATCCTTGAGGAACAATATGAAGATTCATCTTCCGAAATTCCTCATAGAGATGTGGTTGACCTTGTTGTAGCATCAGATTGTTACAATAAGATTTACGACTTAGTGCATCGGCCATAACATTGGCCTTCCCCGGGGTGTAAGTTATCCCTAAGTCGTAATCCGAGATCAACTCAACCCACCGTCTTTGCCTGAGATTCAAATCCGGCTGGGTGAAGATATATTTCAGACTTTGGTGATCCGTGAATATTCCGCAACGATTACCCAGAAGGTAATGTCGCCAGGTTTTTAGTGCATGGACCACAGCTGCAAGCTCAAGGTCATGTGTGGGATAATTATCCTCATGTGGACGCAACTGTCGAGATGCGTATGCGATCACATGACGATCTTGCATGAGAATGCAACCTAATCCTTGTCGCGAGGCGTCGCAATAGATAACAAAGTCCTTAGAAAAATCTGGTGGTAGCAACACAGGTGCGGAAGTCAGGCGTCTTTTTAGTTCCTGAAAACTATGCCCACACTGTGGTGTCCACTCAAACTTTTTATCCTTCTTGAGGAGTTCAGTTAGAGGCTTTGCAACCTTGGAGAAATTCTCGACAAAGCGGCGACAATAGCTCGCTAGACCAAGAAAACTCCTAACTTGCTTAACCGATTCAGGTTGAGTCCAATCAAGGACAGCTTGAACTCTCTCGGGATTGATAGCAATACCCTTACCAGAGATTACGTGACCTAGATAGGTCACTTCTGGTAACCAGAATTCACATTTTGAAAACTTGGCATAAAGGCGATGCTCTCGAAGTTTCATCAATACCAGCCTTAGATGCTCGGCATGTTCTCGTTCGTTCTTCGAGTAGATGAGAATATCATCGAGGTATACCACGACAAATTTATCCAAATACTCCATGAAGATTGAATTCATCAGACGAGAGAAGGTGGATGGGGCATTGGTTAACCCGAAGGACATGACGGTGTACTCGCATTGGCCATAACGAGTAACAAAAGCCGCTTTTGGAATGTCCCCGTTCTTGATCTTGATTTGATGGTATCCCAACCTCAAATCCATTTTGGAGAAGACTGAGGACCCAGCGAGCTGGTCGTATAGGTTGTTGATCCTGGGGAGCGGATACTTGTTCTTTATTGTGACCAGATTAACTGGTCGGTAATCTACAACCATCCGATCCGTTCCGTCTTTCTTCTTGACGAAGAGGACGGGGCAAGCCCAAGGAGAAGAGCTAGGACGAATGAAACCTTTATTCAAGGTCTCATCTAGTTCCTTCTTAAGTTCGGCTAGCTCCAGGGGTGCCATCTTATATGGTCTTCTGGCTATTGGGACAGTTCCCGGAACAAGATCTATCACAAACTGTACATCTTTGTGAGGTGGAATTCCTGGCAGTTCCTCTGGAAAAACATCCGAGAAGTCATGGACTACCGGAATGTCTTCAAGTTCCGAAAGAGGGTTGGCATTTAAGGAATAGAGTTGGCATTTGGCAACTCGAGTAGAGACATTTACCATCTCACTCGAGGGATGCGTAAGCTGGACATTTCTAGAATGAGTATCAATCTTGGCATAGTGAGCTGACATCCAGTCCATGCCCAAGATGATATTAATATCCGAAGATTTCAATGCTATCAATGAGGCTAGAAAACTAGCTTGTCTACTAGAATTTCATTGTCATAGGTTATCCTAGAGGTTTCCATTTACTACCAGGAGTTTGGACAACCAATGGAATTGGCATATCACAAAAAGACATGTTATGCAACTGTGCATAACTTTCTGAAATGAAGGAATGAGAAGACCCAGTGTCAAAGAGAACAGACGCTGGGTGATGATTAACAAGAAGCATACCCAGCATGACGTCGGGATCCTCTGCAGCTTCTTCTGCTGACACATAGTTCACACGGCCACATGCAGGAGTTGGCTTCACATAGTAAGCTTTGCCCGACTTGCCTTGCCCGACGGACTTTCCGGGTTGCTTGGCACCCACATTTTGAGGACACTCACGGGAATAGTGCCCTGGTTCTCCACACTTGTAGCATATCACTTGGTTGGCACGTGGTGCAGCATTGCTAGCTGGACCACCGTAAGTTTTTGTTGGAGGGTTGGTCTGATTCGTCTGAGGCGCCACGTAGGATGGCCTCGGGGTGTATCTTGGCGGGAGAGAACTGTTCGGAACCCACAGCCTGCATTTTGGAAACGCGGAACCACAAGACGAGCCAAAGTCACGGGAGTGCTTCCTCGTGGCTTCAAAGTCAGTATGACCAGTCTCGGCACTGATCGCCTTGTTGACCAGGGCTTGAAAGCTTGCACACTCGTGGAGGCGCAGATCACGACGAAGCTTAGGGCTCAGACCCTTACGGAATCTTGCTTGTTTCTTGGCATCAGTAGACACCTCCTCTGTTGCATAGCGGGCGAGGTTACCGAACTCGCAGCTATAAGCATCCACGGTCAACTTGCCCTGAGTGAAGGCACAGAACTCCTCTCTCTTTCTGTCCATCAGGCCCTCTGGAATATGGTGCAGACGAAAGGCTGCACTAAAGTCTGCCCACGTGGCTACTAGTTCAGCAGGACGCATAGCTTCAAAGGTCTCCCACCACAGATTGGCGGGTCCTTCGAGGAAATATGCCACAAAGGTCACCTTGGCGGCCTCAGAAACATTCGCAGAGCGAATCTTGCATGCGATGCTTCATAGCCAGTCATCAGCGTCGAGGGGATCGACGGAATGATGAAACTTTGGAGGATTCAGCTTCACAAAGTCGTTGAGGGACACTGCAGCATTCCTAGGCTGACGAGTCGTATTCTGCTCAATACGCTCTAAAAGTCGGTTGGTTTCCCTTTTGTTTCTCTCTGCCTCAAGCATAACTTCCGCCAGAGAGGGCGGGTGAGGCAGGTCTTCCTGCGACGCTTGACTACCCTCGCCTTGCTCATGACCAGGGGCACGGTTCAACCTGGGGAACACCATCCTGACAAACAAACTCACAGCTTAGACCAATATCATATCAATACTAGCTATGGATTAAGAATGTACTGAACACACGGAATGCGGAAATGAATATCCGAACAGCATGGTAATAAGCAACTGCTATATATACACCATGGTTCATACACACCCTTACATAGTTCAGTACAACCTTAACCGAAGAGCAAACTACTGAAATTATGAAACTACTCATCAGAGGCTTACAAGCTTCCTATACATTATTTATCTAGGCCTCCGGAATTCATTTCACATCACAGGCATACTTCACAAGTCACGCAGGACTGTGAACGTACGGCTACTACCATACTATCCTTCTGCTCACAGCTCAGGCATCCACATAGAACATCTCATAGAGATTACCTCCATGACCTGGAAGCTCAACCTGCGGATCAGGAAACACTCTAGCCTGAGATCCCTCGGATCCATAAGGACACGGATGTGGCCTTGGTCCCCTAACTGGTGGTAGGAGGGGTCCCCGAAGAGGGGTGACTCCTCCTATAGCTGGCCAGTCAACGTGGGCCGGAAGATGGGTCCTAACAGGCTTCAACATCTCCATATCTCCGTACCCTGTCTGGACTACCGGTGCGAGCTGCGTCAAAGCCGTCCACAGACAGGCACGGGTAGCATAAAGCTCCATGCGGAGAGCACGAGCATCCCTGTCTTTGTTCTCTAGCATCTCAACAGTGGACTGCAGTAGTGGATCCTCCATAGAAGAATAAAAATAGACTCCACTGAGGTATCCCTCTTCACCAGGCTGAGAGGCCGGAACATAGCAGAACTCTGAATTCTGCAGCAGTGCATGTCTCGCTCTCATAATGGTCAGCATTGAATAGGCAGCATCTTGTACTGCCATGTCAACAGTGACTCCCAATCCATAGGACCAATGGATTGGCTCCTCAGCTCCAGGGTAGTCTGGAAATACCCTAACAGTGCAGATATACAGGCTCTGGTTGAAGTCTCGGTACTGTTCCTCCACTGTGTACTCGGGGTACCAGCGGTAACCGCACACCGACATCACCCTGACCAGCATGGCCGTATGACCCGGTACATCAATGCACCTGGTTAGACGTACCACCTGACGAGAAGGACGGCCAGGCATCTGTAAATAGAGAGTAATGCAAAAGCATTAGAGCTCCGAATGCAAAATTGGGCAGCATAACGGCTGTAAATGCTCAAAAACAAATTTTGAGACAACCCAAAAATGGAATAGCGTAACCACTCAACTATCAAGTTCAATTCTCTGATCATCAAACTTACTTCCTTTTTCCTAGGAATGAAAGAGACCCAAATAACTCTTGACTCGTAGTCCTATAATCTACCGATCAGAAACACGAGCCTAGAAGAAGATGAGTAACCTAGTCCTTAATTCCCGCAGAAAAGACGAGGATGATCAGGATAGAATAACTTGAGGAGATAACAAGAGTCTTATGTTCCCTTCCACAAACAATTCCCTTATATATAACTAAAGCAATTCTAGACTCAACTTCGACCAGTTTGGCTTAGTAATCCTACAGTCACTCAGGCTCTGATACCAACGCTGTCGGGACCCCGATCCTAAGCCATAGGAATCCAGCCTGTAACACATCGCATCCCTTTGCGGTCTCACGCACGGTTAACTCCACGGCTGCAGCCTTACCTTAGCCGGGACCGTTTGCGTCTTTTGACTCACGTATGCAATAGTGTCGCTAGCATTCCAATGTCAAAGAACCCGGATCGACAAGTCTAGTCATAAACCAAAGAAGCAGTACTGCACAAGGACAGACATACATGACCCAACAAAGCAGGTGTCGGTCATCAACGAGTGTAGACGAGTCGTAGCAAGCTACAAGGACTCCATTACATCGCGTGACATTTCCCCAAAGGGGACAGACACAGCAGCTAAGAAGGACACATGCCGGTCAACCAATGTGTCCGGAGCAGTAGCGAACTACCAAGGCTCGTTGGATCACAAAGGGGCATTTCCTTGTAAGGAGTGCTACTAAAGTTCACGACTAGGTAATCGAACCCCATACATATCAAGTACGACACACGTACGCATGGCATACCGATATGTATAGATACATCGATGGCATCACAACATAACCATAAACATACAAACTTTATTTAAGAGGCTCGGAAGAGCCACACACATAATATTACACATTAAGGGTCTCACGACCCATAATAGCAGTCATTCAGTTACAAGCCAGCGGAAGAGTTTAAAACTGTCTGAGTACAGACAGGTGCAACTAGAAGGCACATGGCCTGACTATACTACAGACCCAACGTAGGGCCAGATCATAGCTAGGACACCAGCTACTCGTCGTCGTCGATGTCTACGAAGAACCCTCCATTTGGGTCATTAGCAACCTCTTCAACATTTATTAAACAAACATGAGTACGAAGGTACTCAACAAGACTTTAGGATAACTAACTACTCATGCAAAGTATCAATAAGGTATTGTGGGGTTTCATGCGGAAAGCCAGCATTTGACTCGTGGCTAGACAACTTGCATTTTTAAATAATTTTGACAACTTGATTTCTCGCACATGAGTCCACTAACACCACAACAATACACCATCGTGGAATCATTCCGTCTCCATACGGAAATGCCGTCCACGACACTCACGCTTATCTTGACAATTTTATGAGTAGCCATTGAAGTTATCTATGAACAACATATGTCTCCAAGTAGTCCATATCCGCGGACGCGGCTATTCGAATAGATCATAACCCTGCAGGGGGGTACTTCGTCACACACGCTCTCGCCACTTATCGCCATGTGCACGTCATGCACCTCGGCAACCTTCAAGCGGAAGCCTAGCGAGGGAGTTGGCCACGACCGTTAACCAAACTAGTACCTAGTCCAGGTTTGTCGCCTATCAGAGGGTAACCCGCACGGAAGTCCGGCCGAGGTTTCCGCCACGGCCCCAAACGATGTGCGCAGGGTTCCCAAGCCCACCATCCAGGTGCCACTTGGTACACCGTGCCACTGCCTACCACATCACAGCCCACCTCTCAGGTCAGCGCTATGCACGGCCTACAGCATGACTATAAACACCAGAAAGTACTTGCAACTCCTAGACCAAGCACTAAGCGATTAATAAGTCGAGAGGGCCAATTAAGTATCCCAACGTGTGGTAGTATCAGGTCTTGGATTGCATACACAGAACTCAGTTCCTAAGGACGGTTCTAATGAAACAACCCGACAGGTACTCCTACACAGCCTTTCACCGGTACCTTTACCAAATCAGGTTCGACACACAACCTTTGCTTACCGAACACATTCTCACAATTCTGTTCATCTCCCAGATGACAGACCATACACGACTCTAAGCATAGCATGCATAGCAGGATAAGGCACATCATGGCTCAAGCAACTACCAGGTATGCTAGGTTGCAAGGTTCGGCTATTTACTGTGACAAGGATAGCTCATGCAAAGGAAGTGGGTTCAACTAACGTGGCAAAAGCAGTTGAAGCATTTGATCCTAATGCAATAAGTAAGTGCAGGAGCAAGAACATGGGATTTATCGGGATGATCAAAATGGTTGCTTGCCTTGTTTCTCGGAGGAGTGACAATATCCGTCAGACGGATATTCGGTGGAATCCGGGGGAGCGGAGCCTACCGGAAGGAATGACAACAATCAATATCAAGCATATGCAATCAAGATGATGCATGAGCATGGCATGAGAATGCAAGGTGATATACTATTATAACTAACATGTATTAGGTTTGAAGTTGATTTGAATCACATTCAAATATCACTTCAAACGAGGTATTCTCGGATACCACTTTAATTGATTCGACCTGATGCTCAGATCAACTTGATGTTAACAGGCATGGGATGACATGTTAAGTTGCTGGTTTGTAATTAGGATAGTATTTGATCATGTCAATCATAGTGAAAATCAAATTTTTTCCATATTCCATTTATAAAGTATTTATAAGAATTGACTTATTCATTAATCTACATGTTTGGGTTCTGTAACATTTTCAAACATGTTTGAAAATGACATATTCAGATTCCTTGAATTTTTCTGATACTTTTTCATATATAAATAATTTCATTGGAGTTACAGATTAATTTCTATGAATTTTTTAAGTTTTAAACATTTGTGGAATTATTTTTATACTGGAAAATCCCTTTACTGCATCAGCATGACATCAGCAGGTCCAACTGGCCGTTGAAAGTCAAACCTGACCAGTGGGACCCACTGGTCAGTGTCTCTGGTCAGTTTTAGATTAAAATTAAACTTAATTTGCTGATTAATCTTATTGGACCCACATGTCAGTGTCTTATAAACTTATTTGATTTTATTTTTATTATTCTTAAACTCCCAGAGGCTGGCCCCACACGTTAGTGGCTCAGGCCAGCTGAGATCCACCAGCGGCGAGGTCATCCTCGCCGGTGGGGAGCCTCCGGCGACCACCAGTACGGCGGAGGGCATCGGAAACTCGCCTCCGATGGCCAAACTCACGGCAGAGACCACGGGGAGAACGGCCACTCGACGGCTGTGCACGATGGGACAAGCCCCAGGGGCTGGGGTGGCCGGAATCAACGCCGGCGACGAGCTTGGCGGCGACCAAGTTTGGCCATTGTCGAAGCCATCGAATACAGGGTCAAAACGCGCGGGGTTGGGCACCTAAAGCATCTACATGATGTCCTGAGGCTGCTTGTAGCCTCAGACGGACCAACCCTTCACCGGAGGGCTACCGGCGACGAGCTGCAGCGGCGGTCCTCGTCGGGCTCCGATAGAACCTAGCCTAGAGGAGGGGATCGATGGGGAGAGCTTAGGGAAAAGATGCGCAAGCTCACGAGTAGTGCAGAGAAGGGCTTAGACGGCTCGGGGAAGCACCGAGGGCGACGAATCGAGCAGAGCTCGCCGGCGGCCGAAGGTTGAAGACGACGGTGCCGAGGGCGTTGCCGGGCTCGGGAAGGCTTCGGCTTCTGCAGGGAGGACCAGATCGACGAGGCGGAGCTAACGGCACAGTCAGAATGAGGATCCTATGGCTAGGGGCATGGGCAGCTCGAGCTCGAGCTCCTGTCAATGGCGGCAGAGGGGATCGAGGGAACCGAGAGGAGAGGGAGAGGAATGAGCTGTGGAATGGATAGCTACGAGCTCAGGGAGCTTATCCCCGTGCTTGCCAGTGCGAAGCGGCGGCCAGGCAGGCGCACAGGTGCGTGGCCGCGCCAGGGTACTCGACGGCCACCTCCTGCTGTCCACTGGCGGGGGAGGAAGACGACAGAAGAAGATGGGCCGGGCCAGGTGACCGTCAGGTAAGGTTTCCTCATTTTCTTTCTGTTTTGTTTCTGTTTTAAATACTGAAATCGATTTGCTATTTATTTCAGCTCCCAAATAGTTTGTAAAAACTATGTTGAGCACCTTAGAATATTTGTTGGAATATTTCCAATCATTCCTAAAGTTTTCAACATTTTTGAAAGTTTAAAGTTTCTGATTTCAAATTTAAAACTTGTAACCAGTAGCTTTTTGCATTTATTTAAAATGCTTAAAGTGTCAAGAAAAAGGTTTTCTTCATTGCTTATATACTTTCATGATTTATCAGAAAGTTTGACCTTTTCTTGAGGCCATTTTGGGTTCATTGATTTTAACTAGTTTGAGATTTCCTTTATTTAAAGAAATGGCTAGGGTTTTGAGTTTTCCTTCACCACTTACTTTATTCTTGTTGAAAATTTCCTAGATGCAATGCAAAGAAAACATGAGCACAACGCTAACTTGCTTAAAGTGTCAGGGATGTGACACATTTGTAGCTTATATGATTCTATGTGATATTTTTCGAGATAGCTTTGTGCATTGTTGTTACATGCAAGTACCCATGTATGATATATGATTTTGGGGTAGAATCATCCCAGAAATCCCCAAGCTTAACTCCTGCTCGTCCTCGAGTAGGGAAGCAATAAAGAATGGATTTTTGATGCTTTCATGCTACCTAGCATAGATGTCCTTTGTAATTCCTCTTATGTGACGTGAATGTTCAGATCCATTAGATTCAGAACAATAGTTTGCTATTGACGTGGAAACAATAATAATTCAAGCAAACTAGCAAGGTAATCATGAACTTTCAAAATAACAAGGCCAAAAGAAAGTCATCCCTACAAAAGCATATAGTCTGGCTATGCTCTATCATCATTGCACAACGAATTTAAATCATGCACAACCCCGGTATTGGCCAAGTAATTGTTTCACACCTTCACTTTCTCAAACCTTTTCAACTCTCACGCAATACATGACCGTGAGCCATGGTTATAGCACTATAGATGGTGTGGAATGTGGTGGAGGTTGCAAGACAAAAAAGGAGAAGATAGTCAGGCATATCAATGAGCTATGGAGATGCTCATCAATAGATATCAATGTGAATGAATAGGAATTGTCATACAAATGATGCACTAGAGCTAAGAGTAAGTGAAAGCTCTTAAAGAAAACTAGTGGGTGTGCATCCAACTTGCTTGCTCATGAAGACCTAAGGCAATTTTGAGGAAGCCTATCATTGGAATATACAAGCCAAGTTATATAATGAAAATTTCCCACTAGCTATATGGTGGTGATAAAACGAGAGACTCTCAATCATGAAGATCATGGTGCTTAATATGCACAAGTGTGGAAAAGTGGTACCATTGTCCCTTCTCTCTTTTTCTATCATTTTTTTGGTGGGCTGTTTGGCCTATTTTTTTTATGGGCATCTTTTGTTGGGGAACGTCGCATGGGAAACAAAAAATTTCCTACGCGCACGAAGACCTATCATGGTGATGTCCATCTACGAGAGGGCATGAGTGATCTACGTACCCTTGTAGATCGTACAGCAGAAGCGTTAGTGAACGCGGTTGATGTAGTGGAACATCCTCACGTCCCTCGATCCGCCCCGCGAACAATCCCGCGATCAGTCCCACGATCTAGTACCGAACGGACGGCACCTCCGCGTTCAGCACACGTATAGCTCGACGATGATCTCGGCCTTCTTGATCCAGCAAGAGAGACGGAGAGGTAGAAGAGTTCTCCGGCAGCGTGACGGCGCTCCAGAGGTTGGTGATGACCTTGTCTCAGCAGGGCTCCGCCCGAGCTCCGCAGAAACGCGATCTAGAGGAAAAACTATGGAGGTATGTGGTCGGGCAGCCGTGAGAAAGTCGTCTCAAATCTACCCTAAAAGCTCCATATATATAGGAGGAGGGAGGGGGACCTTGCCTTGGGGTCCAAGGGACCCTCAAGGGGTCGGCCGAGCCAAGGGGGGGAGGACTCCCCCCCCCAAACCGAGTTGGACTTGGTTTGGTGGGAGGAGTCCCCCTCCCTTCCCACTTCCTCCATCTTTTTTTTTCTTTTCCTTTGATTTCCTTCTCTTGGCGCATAGGCCCCTTTGGGGCTGTCCCACCAGCCCACTAAGGGCTGGTGTGTCTCCCCAAAGCCTATGGGCTTCCCCGGGGTGGGTTGCCCCCCCCCCCCCCCGGTGAACTCCCGGAACCCATTCGTCATTCCCGGTACATTCCTGGTAACTCCGAAAACCTTCCGGTAATCAAATGAGGTCATCCTATATATCAATCTTTGTTTCCGGACCATTCCGGAAACCCTCGTGACGTCTGTGATCTCATCCGGGACTCCGAACAACATTCGGTATCCAACCATATAACTCAAATACGCATAAAACAACGTCGAACCTTAAGTGTGCAGACCCTGCGGGTTCGAGAACTATGTAGACATGACCCGAGAGACTCCTCGGTCAATATCCAATAGCGGGACCTGGATGCCCATATTGGATCCTACATATTCTACGAAGATCTTATCGTTTGAACCTCAGTGCCAAGGATTCGTATAATCCCGTATGTCATTCCCTTTGTCCTTCGGTATGTTACTTGCCCGAGATTCGATCGTCGGTATCCGCATACCTATTTCAATCTCGTTTACCGGCAAGTCTCTTTACTCGTTCCGTAATACAAGATCCCGCAACTTACACTAAGTTACATTGCTTGCAAGGCTTATGTGTGATGTTGTATTACTGAGTGGGCCCCGAGATACCTCTCCGTCACACGGAGTGACAAATCCCAGTCTTGATCCATACTAACTCAACTAACACCTTTGGAGATACCTGTAGAGCATCTTTATAGTCACCCAGTTACGTTGCGACGTTTGATACACACAAAGCATTCCTCCGGTGTCAGTGAGTTATATGATCTCATGGTCATAGGAATAAATACTTGACACGTAGAAAACAGTAGCAACAAAATGACACGATCAACATGCTACGTCTATTAGTTTGGGTCTAGTCCATCACATGATTCTCCTAATGATGTGATCCCGTTATCAAGTGACAACACTTGCCCATGGCCAGGAAACCTTGACCATCTTTGATCAACGAGCTAGTCAACTAGAGGCTTACTAGGGACAGCGTTTTGTCTATGTATCCACACAAGTACTGTGTTTCCAATCAATACAATTATAGCATGGATAATAAACGATTATCATGAACTAAGAAATATAATAATAACTAATTTATTATTGCCTCTAGGGCATATTTCCAACAGTCTCCCACTTGCACTAGAGTCAATAATCTAGTTCACATCACCATGTGATTCCAACGAATCCCACACCCATATAGTTATGGGGTCTGATCACGTCTTGCTCGTGAGAGAGGTTTTAGTCAACGGTTCTGAAACTTTCAGATCCGGGCGTTCTTCACAAATCTTTATGTCATCTTATAGATGCTGCTACTATGTGCTATCCGGAAATGCTCCAAATATCTACTCTACTATATGAATCCGTTTCAGTACTCATAGTTATTCGGATTAGTGTCAAAGCTTGCATCGACGTAACCCTTTACGACGAACTCTTTAACCACCTCCATAATCGAGAAAGATTCCTTAGTCCATTAGTTACTAAGGATAAATTTTGACCACTGCTAGTGATTCAATCATGGATCACTCTCTGTACCTCTCAACAGATTTTGAGTCAAGGCACACATCAGGTGCGGTACACAGCATGGCATACTTTAGATTCTACGGCTAAGGCATAGAAGACGACCTTCGTCTATTCTCTTTATTCTGCCGGGGTCGGGTTTTGAGTCTTACTCAAATTCACACCTCACAACGCAACCAAGAACTCCTTCTTTGCTGATCTTATTTTGAACTCTTTCAAAACTTGTCAAGGCATGCATCTTATTGAAACTTTCATTAAGCGCTTTTGATCTATCTCCATAGATCTTTGATGCTCAACATTCAAGTAGCGTAATCCAGGTACTCCTTTGAAAACTTCTTTCAAACAACCTTGTATGCTTTACAGAAATTCTACATTACTTCTGATCCACAATATGTCAACCACATATACCTATCAGAAATTCTATAGTGCTCCCACTCACTTCTTTGGAAATACAAGTTTCTCATAAACCTTGTACAAACCCAAAATCTTTGATCATCTCATCAAAGTGTATATTCCAACTCCAGATGCTTGCACCAGTCCATTGAAGGATCACTGGAGCTTGCATACTTGCTAGTATCTTTAGGATCGACAAAACCTTCTGGTTGTATCACATACAATGTTTGCTCAAGGAAACCGTCGAGAAAACAATGTTTTGACATCCTACGTGCAATATTTCATAAATAATGCAACAACAACTAACATAATTCTAACAGACTTTTAGCATCGCTACGAGTGAGAAAGTCTCATCATAGTCAACTGTTTGATCTTGTCGAAAACATCTTTGCGACAAGTCGAGCTTTTCTTAATAGTGACTTATCACCATCATCATCTGTCTTCTTTTAATGATCCATTTTACTCAATAGTCCTATGACCATCAAGTAGTTCTACCAAAGTCTACACTTTGTTTTCACACATGGATCCTCTCTCGGATTTCATGGCTTCCAGCCATTTGTCGGAATCCAGGCCCACCATTGCTTTCTCCATAACTCGTAGGTTCACTGTTGCTCAACAACATGACCTCCAAGACAGGGTTACCGTACCACTCTGCAGTAGTACGCGACCTTGTCGACCTACGAGGCTTGTAGTAACTTGATCCGATGCTTGATGATCACCATCATCAGCTTCCACTTCAATTGCTGTAGGCACCACAGGAACAACTTCCTGCGCCCTGCTACACACTGGTTGAAGTGATGGTTCAATAACCTCATCAAGTTCTACTACCCTCCCACTCAATTCTTTCGAGAGAAACCTTTCCTCGAGAAAGGATCCGTTTCTAGAAACAAACACTTTGCTTTCGGATCTGAGATAGGAGATGTACCCAACTGTTTTAGATATCCTATGAAGATGCATTTATCCGCTTTGGGTTCGAGCTTATCAGACTGAAACTTTTTCACATAAGTGTCGAAGCCCCAAACTTTCAAGAAACGACAATTTAGATTTCTCTAAACCTCAGTCTTTACTGTGTCATCTCAACGGAAATACGCGGTGCCCTATTTAAAGTGAGTGCGGTTGTCTCTAATGCATAACCCATAAACGATAGTGGTAATTCGATAAGAGACATCATAGTATGCACCATACCAAATAGTGTGTGGCTATGACGTTCAGACACATCATCACACTATGATGTTCCAGGTGGCATGAACTGCGAAACAATTTCCACATTGTCTTTAACTGCATACCAAAACTCGTAACTCAGATATTCATTTCCATGATCATATCATAGACAGTTTATTCTCTTGTTACGACGAACTTCACTCTGAAACGGAATTGAACTTTTCAACATTTCAGACTTGTGATTCTTGATTTCAACTATTGGGTTGCCCCCCCCCCCCCCGGTGAACTCCCGGAACCCATTCGTCATTCCCGGTACATTCCCAGTAACTCCGAAAACCTTCCGGTAATCAAATGAGGTCATCCTATATATCAATCTTCGTTTCCGGACCATTCCGGAAACCCTCGTGACGTCCGTGATCTCATCCGGGACTCCGAACAACATTCGGTAACCAACCATATAACTCAAATACGCATAAAACAACGTCGAACCTTAAGTGTGCAGACCCTGCGGGTTCGAGAACTATGTAGACATGACCCGAGAGACTCCTCGGTCAATATCCAATAGCGGGATCTGGATGCCCATATTGGATCCTACATATTCTACGAAGATCTTATCGTTTGAACCTCAGTGCCAAGGATTCGTATAATCCCGTATGTCATTCCCTTTGTCCTTCGGTATGTTACTTGCCCGAGATTCGATCGTCGGTATCCGCATACCTATTTCAATCTCGTTTACCGGCAAGTCTCTTTACTCGTTCCGTAATACAAGATCCCGCAACTTACACTAAGTTACATTGCTTGCAAGGCTTATGTGTGATGTTGTATTACTGAGTGGGCCCTGAGATACCTCTCCGTCACACGGAGTGACAAATCCCAGTCTTGATCCATACTAACTCAACTAACACCTTTGGAGATACCTGTAGAGCATCTTTATAGTCACCCAGTTACGTTGCGACGTTTGATACACACAAAGCATTCCTCCGGTGTCAGTGAGTTATATGATCTCATGGTCATAGGAATAAATACTTGACACGCAGAAAACAGTAGCAACAAAATGACACGATCAACATGCTACGTCTATTAGTTTGGGTCTAGTCCATCACATGATTCTCCTAATGATGTGATCCCGTTATCAAGTGACAACACTTGCCCATGGCCAGGAAACCTTGACCATCTTTGATCAATGAGCTAGTCAACTAGAGGCTTACTAGGGACAGTGTTTTGTCTATGTATCCACACAAGTACTGTGTTTCCAATCAATACAACTATAGCATGGATAATAAACGATTATCATGAACTAAGAAATATAATAATAACTAATTTATTATTGCCTCTAGGGCATATTTCCAACATCTTTGGCCTCTTTTATTTCCTCACATGGGACAATGCTCTATCAATGATGATCATCACACTTTCAACTCAAAACTTAGAGCAACGATGACTCTATATGGAATGCCTTCGGTAGTGTACCGTGACAATGATCTAGCATGGCATAGACATTAATGGAAACATCATGCTAGCTATCTTACAATCATGCAATAGAATGTAGACGTGGTGGCACAAGTCATGGTGGTAGTTGCATGGCAATATATCTCGGAATGACTTTGAAAAAGCCATAGTAGGTAGGTATGGTGGCTGTTTTGAGGGAGGCTAATGGTGGGTTTTGTGCACCGGCGAAAGTTGCACGGCACTAAGAAGATAGTGATGGTGGAAGGTGAAAGTGCATCTAAACCATGGAATCAACATTAGTCATGAAGAACTTATATACTTGTTGCAAAAGTTTTATTAGTAATCGAAACAAAGCATTCAACGCATACTCCTAGGGGAAGGGTTGGTAGGTATAAACCATCGCGCGATCCCGACCGCCACGCAAAGGATGACAATCAATAGACTAATCATGCTCAGATTTCATCACATAGCGGTTCACCATACGTGCATGCTACGGGAATCACTAACTTCAACACAAGTATTTCTAGATCCACAACACCTTACTAGCATAACTTCAATATTACCATAACCACAACTCAAAACTAAATGAGATGAATCAAACTTCTCTAACTATTCAACCACATGAAGGTGGAAGTTTTTGTATCCCTTTGGATAACTACCCCTTTTGAGACTACTTTCAAAGCATAGATCAACTACCAAGCCACGCACCGCTGTGCTCTAAAAGATATAAGTGAAGCACATAGAGCAAAAGTATCTAGCTCAATAGATATAAGTGAAGCACATGTGAGCTGAATTGTCTACCAAAAGATATAAGTGAAGCTCGACAAAATCACGGTGAGTGCATGTCTCTCTCTAGGTGTGAAGCAAGGATGATTGTGACACAACAAAAATAAAAGACTTCTACGATACAAGATGCTCCAAGCAAAAACACATAACATGTGGTGAATAAAAATATAGCCCCAAGTAATGTTACCGATGGATTGAAGACGAGAGAGGGGATGCCTTCCCGGGGCATCCCCAAGCTTATGCTTTTACGGCATCCTTGAATATCTTGGGGTGCCATGGGAATCCCCAAGCTTGAGATCTTGCCACTCTTTATCTCTTTGTCCATAAGAACTTCACCCAAAACTTGAAAATTTCACAACACAAAACTTAAACAGAAACTCGTGATAACATTAGTATGAGAAAGCAAACCACCACTTCCGTAGGTACTGTAGCAAACTTAAATTCTACTTATGTTGATGTTGGGTTACTAGATTTTCAATCTTCCATGGCTAATACCCCCCGATACTACCCATAGTTTCATCAAAATAAGCATGCAACACAACAAAAACAGAATTTGTTAACATCAGACCAGTCTGTAGCAATCTGTATATTTCGTATACTTCTGGTACTTCAAAAATTCTAAAAAATTACGACAGTCTGAAGAATTTGCGTATCAATCAGCAGAAAAAATAATCAACTCAAAATCTCTTACAGAAAAAAAATGAAAATTCTTTTCTTGAGCAGAAAGTTTCTGTCTTTTCCAGCATGACCAAACGATCATCCCCAAGACTAATCATAACGGTTTTGCTTGGCACAGACGCAAAAAGAAACACAAAAAAACACAATCATAGCAGAATTATGAAAGTGTGGAAAACACAAAACAGAAAGAAAAAGGATAGATTCGTTGGGTTGCCTCCCAACAAGCGTTTTTGTTTAACGCCCTTAGTTGGGCATTCAATGATGCTCTCACAAAAGACAAGAATTGAAGCACAATGAGAGCATCCTACAGCATGTGAAAATCACATCTAAGTCTAACATACTTCCTATGCATAGGCATTTTATAGGAAAACAAATTCGCAAGAGAACCAATAGTTGCCATATGCAAGGAAGAAGAAAGAGACAAGAGCAATCTCAACATCATGAGAGGTGATTTGGTAACATGAAAGTTTCTACCAAAATATTTTCCTCTCTCATAGCAATTACATGTGGGATCATATTCAAATTCAACAATATATCTATCCCATAGGATATTCTTTTCATGATCCACATGCATGCAAAGTTGACGCTCTTCAAAAATAGTGGGATTGTCATCAAATAAAGTCATGACTTCTCCAATCCCACTTTCAGTATTGTTGCAAATATCATATTCATCATGAGGTTTGAACAAATTTTCAAGATCGTAAGAAAGATCATCACCCCAATCATGATTATTGCAACAAGTAGTGGATAAAGCAAAACTAGCATCCCCAAGCTTAGGGTTTTGCATAATTTTTGCATGATTATCACTAATAGAATTTATAGTGAAACCATTGCAATCATGCTTTTCATCCAAGGAGACCTCGTGAATCACTTCATAAATTTCTTCCTCACAATTTTGAGATTCACGCATCTTAAGCAAAACTCCATAAAGATAATCAAGTGCACTCAACTCACTAGCAATTCGTTCCACATAAGTGGGTCTCTTAAAGACATTAGCAAGTAGATGAGGATCCATATCACTAGATTTTCAGCAAGCGAAGATGAAAGCATATTGAGGGCACATGGCACACAAGCGAACAGAAAGCAAGTGAGAGAAAAGGGCGAACGAAAAAGGCAAACAAAAAAGGCAAAGGAGAAAGGCAAAAAGGCAAAAGGCAAAAGAAAACGGCAAAGGAGAAAGGCAAATGAAAACGGCAAATGAGAAGTGGGGGAGAGGAAAACGAGGGGAAACTGGCAAAAAAGTAAATGCGAGAGATGAGTTTGTGAGACCTACTTGGATAGATCTCTCCTCCCCGGCAATGGTGCCAGAAATACTTCTGCTACTGCAACCAAAGACCTTCCAACGGCGCCAGAAACACCTGCTGATGGGAGACTGTTCTTGTCTTGATTCTCCTCAACAACGGCACCAGGAATCCTTCTGCTATGGCTACGCCTTTAGGGACTTCCTAGGAAAATATGCAAAGGATTTCCCCGTGGCCTTGGAGCCTTGCGTTGGTGTTCCCTCGAAGCGGAAAGGGTGATGTAGCGCAGCAGTGGTAAGTATTTCCCTCGGTTTTGAGAACCAAGGTATTGATCCAGTGAAGGAGTATCACAAGTGCCTGCACAAACACAAAGAACCTGCTCCCAACGCTGTGAAGGGGTTGTCAATCCCTTACAGATTGTTCGCAAAGTGATAACTGAAAGCAACAAAGTAACAAAGAAAAGTAAAAGCGGAGGTGTAAATGATAGATGTGAATAGACCCGGGGGCCGTAGTGTTTACTAGTGGCTTCTCTCATGAAAGCAAGTAGACGGTGGGTGAACAAATTACTGTCGAGCAATTGATAGAACCGCGCAAAGTCATGACGTCATCTATGGCAATGATTATATGTCTAGGCATCACGTCCAAAATAAGTAGACCGATACTTTCTGCATCTACTACTATTACTCCACACGTCGACCGCTATCCAGCATGCATCTAGTGTATTAAGTTCAAAAGAACAGAGTAACGCCTTAAGCAAGATGACATGATGTAGATGGACAATCTCATATCAACGACAGAGCCCACCTTGTTACCCTGGATGGCAACTACTCAATGTGTGCCTTGCTGCCCCTACTGTCACTGGGACAGGTCACCACATGGTAAGAACCCAAAACCAAGCACTTCTCGCATTGCAAGAATCATAGATCTAGTTGGCCAAACAAAACCCAAGACTCGGAGAGACTTACAAGGATATCAAATCTTGCGTATAAGAAATCAGCAAAGACTCAAATATATATCATAGATAATCTGATCACAAATCCACAATTCATCGGATCTCGACAAACACACCGCCAAAGAAGATTACATCGGATAGATCTCCATGAAGATCATGGAGAACTTTGTATTGAAGATCCAAGAGAGAGAAGAAGCCATCTAGCTACTAACTACGGACCCGTAGGTCTGAAGTGAACTACTCACGAGTCATTGGAGGGGAGATGATGATGATGAAGAAGCCCTCCAACTCCAAAGTCCCCTCCGGCAGGGTGCCGAGAAGAGTCTCGAGATGAGATCTCACGGAAACGGAAGCTTGCGGCGGTGGAAAAGTATTTTCATGGATCCCCTGATTTTTTTCTGATTTTTAGGGAATATATAGGCGCAAGATCTAGGTCAGGGGGCGCCAGGGAGGCCACAAGCCTGCCCACCGCCGCATCCCCCTGGTGGCGGAGTGGGAGCTTGTGGGCTCCCTGTAGCCCTCCTGGCTTGGCCCACAGGCCCCCTGATCTTCTTCCGTTCGGGAAAAAATCATTTCGGGGATTTTATTCCGTTTGGACTCCGTTCCAAAATCCGATCTGAAAAGAGCCAAAAACACAAGAAAAACAGGAACTGGGACTTGGCACTGAATTAATAAGTTAGTCCCAAAAAAGATATAAAAGGTACATAAAACATCCAAAGATGACAAGATAACAGCATGAAACTATCAAAAATTATAGATACGTTTGAGACGTATCAGCCCCTGCCCTGATTCTCCGGCTCTCCGGTCTTTTTCTGTTCCGGAAAAAATCTTTTTGCAGTTGCATTCCGTTTGGACTCCGTTCAAAATCCTCCTCTGAAAGGGGTCAAAAACATGGAAAAAACATGAACTGGCACTTGGCAGTGAGTTAATAAGTTAGTCCCAAAAAATATATAAAAGGCATGCAAAACATCCAAAGTTTGACAAGATAATAGCATGAAAGCATCAAAAATTGTAGATACGTTGGAGACGTATCAAGCATCCCCAAGCTTAACTCCTGCTCGTCCTCGAGCAGGGAAGTGATAAAGGATGAATTTTTGATGTGGAATGCTACCTAGCATAGTTGTCCTTTGCAACTTCTTTCACGTGACATGAATGTTCAGATCCGTAAGATTCAAAACAATAGTTTACTATTGACATGAAAACAATAATACCTCAAGCAAACTAGCAAAGTAATCATGAACTTTCAAAATAACAAGGCCAAAGAAAGTTATCCCTACAAAATCATATAGTCTGGCTATGCTCCATCATCCTCACACAACTGATGTAAATCATGCACAACCCCGGTATTGCCCAAGTAATTGTTTTAGCACTCTTACTTTCTCAAACTTTTTATAACTATGACGTAATACATGAGCGCGAGCCATGGATATAGCACTATAGGTGGAATAGAGTGTGGTGGTGGTTGTGAGACAAAAAGAAGAGGAGATGGTCACATTGACTCGGCGTATCAAAGGGCTATCACTACTAGAATCTGCTGGTTTGCCGACAGCCAGAGCTGACGGAACGGACTGTTTAACGGACGGCAAAGGCTTTGCCGTTAGTGTGCGGTCGGCAAAGGAGTCGGCCACGATTTTATCGGAAATCACCTTCTTTGCCGTCAGCTGCAAATCGACCGACGGCAAAGCCTTTGCCATCAGCTTTTTGGCACGGGCTGACGTCATAGAATAATGGCGGCAACGGCACAAGCCGAGCCCGTTAGAGGGTTAACGGCAGGCTTTGCCATCAGCTGGATGCTGGCGGACGGCAAAGTTCTGGTGGGTCATACGTTTTAGGGATGCTAGCACCACTGACATGTGGGTCCCCTCTTTGCCCACAGCCGGAGCATAGCTGACGGCAAAGCCGAAAACCTGGGTCCCCTCTTTGCCCACAGCTGACGACAAAGCCGGAAATCTGGGAAAATTTGGTGTTCTCACAGTTGCCACGTTACACACGCTGTCGCCACGTGTCCTTCTTTGCCGTCAGCCCACCGACGGCATAGGCTTTGTCGTCAGTAAGTTGTAGGCAAAGACCCTCTCTGATTTTTTTTATATTTGTTTTCTGTTAATTCCCTGCATTTGCAAAACATAGATACAAACGGCAATATATATATATATATATATTTGCCGAGGCACTAAACAGCACCACAAGTGCATCACAAAGTGCAAACAGCACCACAAGTGCATCACAAAGTGCAAACAACACCAATATATGTAATTAAAGTGCAAACAAGATCACAAAGTATTACAAAGCATCACAAGTACATCCGCAAATACAAGTGCATTACAAAGTTCATCTAAGACTAAATGAGTACAGTCCCTGGAGCATCCATCCATATGCCATGCTGCTTTATCAAAATCTGCATAATGAGAACTAAGTTAGAAGAAGAATACAATAAGAAAGAAGTTAAATTAAGCTAAGCAATTTGAAGAAGAAGTGGAAGAAGAACAAGAACAAGAAGAAGAAGAAGAAGAAGAAGAGAAGATGGAGAAAAAGAAAGTAGAGAAAAACGAAGAATAACAAGATTTGTTCTTCTTATTATCTTTTTCTCCTCTTTCTTCTTCTCTTATTTCTTCATCTCTTCTTTGTTCTTCTCTTCAGGTTTTTTTAAACTTTCTAAACTAATTATGTCATTTTTGAGCTCTAATATCAACTAATTATGCTATTTTTTGTGTTATCAAGTAATTGTGTCATTTTTGAAGTAAGTAAGCTAATTATGTAATTTTTTAGGTAAGTAAGCTAATTATCAACTACTCCCTCCATTCCTCAATATAAGTCTTTTAAGATATTTCACTGGGAGTCTACATACGGAGCAAAATGAGTGGATCTACACTCTAAAGTATGTCTATATACATCCGTATGTAGTTTACTAATGAAACCTCTTTAAAGACTTATATTTAGGAACGAAGGGAGTAGAATTTACTAAGCTAACTAAAGCATGACTAATATCAACTAGAATTTACTAAGCTAACTAAATCATGGCATAATCTAAGTTGATCTAAACAATAAGAAGAATAAGAAGGAGAGGAATAACTTACCGAATGCCAAGAAACAGAGGAGAAGCACCATCTCGGTTGGTCGCTGGGTTGCTAGGGCTCTCACCAGGAGAAGTAAAGGGATCGTGGGATTCAACTCTGGAATGATGCTGCAACAAGGCAAGAGTTAAAATATGTGGTTAGCACGGCGACAGACAATGGTATAAGATCGTGCAAGGTTGGTCATTGGAAGGGAACTCACCGTTCCCACCGGAGAAGGCATCGGCGGAGGGGGCAGCAAACCTTGCTTCTCACACATAGCCTGCAAATTAGTTTTCGAGGAGTCAAAGAAATAGCCTTGTTGCTTCTCACACATAGCCTTGCTTCTCACACAACTGACTTACCGCAACGAAGTCGTGCATGGCCTTGGCATGGGCATTATTGTGTGCCCTCTCCTCCTCAAGCAACCTCTGCGTATTTCGGTCCCTCTCCTCCAACAAGAGCCTAGTGGCCTCCCTCTCCTTCTCAAGTGCGGCCTGCAACCACTCCTCAAAAGGAATTTTCATCATCCATCCAGGGACAAATGAACGAAAGAAATAATGAAGAAAACTAGCCTCGACCGCAAGATCAACTGGCCTCGTGCATTGTCGTATTACAGGAGCGGAGCTCGTTTGCCTCACCTTGATCTGAGATAGAGTCTCAGTGATAGGGACGAAGCCATCACACATGGCCAGCGTGCCATGACTCTTACCGCCACCAGAGATCATCAACGCCTCCGGATCGATAGGATTCTGGCTCGGGTCAAAGTCAGGCCCGCGCAACTGTTTGACCGCCTCAGAATAAGACGTCATCTTGCTGTAGGCGGACAGGCTTGTGTAAGCCGACGGCCCGTCCCCCTCAGAATATGCCTTCGCCGTCTTGTACGAGCCCTTATGGGCCATGCTAAACACGGCGTATCCCTGAGGCTCGGGCTGGTTATTGTGTTTGGCCTACACGAAAAGACAAAGAATTAGTACAAAAAAATCATGAATGAATGAATTATTGATGAAACAAAACAAGGCACACATACCCATTTTTGACGTATTGCTTGATCTTGGCATTGCCTTGGTGGTGTGGCACACCAACCAATTGGGCACGACGGTGCTTGGCCATAGTGTGGGTGCTCAACCAAGCCTCTGTGCACCACCTGTCCACTATCATATCCCAACAATCCATCTTATCGGCCAACCATCTCGGGGGCACCTATGAATGTAAGTTAATGAAGAATGAAACTAAGTATTATAACTGAATAGACCTAACTAGCCCTAACAAAACTATTAAAGAATTGATCTTTGGAATCTACATAGCTCCATGTACTCGGTCTTATCAAGGTAAATCTTTTGACATTCAGTCTTTGTCTTGGGCTCCCCTTGCTTGGCGTACCAATCTCGAACAGCCTGAACACGCAGCTCGTGCCTCGTGTTATTCAATAAACTCTTGCACTCTTTCACGAGGTTCTTCAGGGCCGCCTCCTCCGTCCCCTCCGCGACCCTAAAGTAACTTTGCAATTATGCCATATATATGCACATATGAATAGTGAAATGATTTGGAAGGAAATAACAATATATAACATTCTATACTTTTTATTGGCTAAAATAATAGTTACCCAAAAATCAGCCACCACCTTGTCGGCCACGCTCACGCAAACAACACCATTCACATGTGTGTTTTCCAGGAGCAGAGGGGCTTGGTAGTGCTCCCACTTGAGTCCTGGCTCGGGAACCATACCCTCACTGGGCAACTGCACTATCCCGGGGAAGTGCTCCCTAAGTAAAACACCAAGGAGGCAGTTTGGATTCCGGGTATTCTTCGGGTAATCCCACCCCCTACATAATGATAATGCAAAGACATTAGCTACTTGGTGAAATATAATGATATAAGGTACACAATATATATCAACTTACTTCTCGCCATCTGGCTCAATGAACGCCCTATGCTGCAACTCCAATCGGTCTGGAGCTCGTGTCATACCACGTTGGTAGACCGACTTGCTGGCAGACGGGCTCCGCCTCTCTCCCTCAGCCTCCGCCTCAGCCCCCTCAGCCTCCGCCTCAGCCTCCTCCTTAGCCTCCACCTCAGCCCCCTGCATCGGTGTCCGCTCCTGGATGGGAGGATCCCGCACCGGTGACACCCTCGTCTGCAAGGGTGAAGTGGCTGAGATAGAAGTAGCTGAAGGTGGTGGCGACTGGCTCCTATCAGGCAGCCTCCCTCTCCCACGACCACGTCCTCTGCATCTCTTCTTTCCTCCGCCTCTCCCACGGGGCTCCTCGGCAAAGCTCTGCAACAAAGTTCTCCGTAGCTGCCCAGGTGCTATCTCAACTTATCGCCGCCTGCCATGTCTCACCACCTGGAACGATAAATAGTTCAATAATTAGTACAAATTCAAGGACAATAATTAAACAAACAATAATAAATACATGAATAATTCAACCAATAATTTAATAATTAAACAACAATGTTTGGATGCATACAAAGTACTAATAGTCGAGATCATCTCTCTCTTCTCCATGGTCAATTGAAGCAAAATCATCATCAGTATCACACGTGTCGTCATGACTGATATCGTCATCGGGTTCAGGGACATCATGTGGACGGCCTTTCTGTAACCGATCAAGAATTGATAGCTCATCCGCATTGGTAACCTCTTCTACTTCCACTTCTTCCTCATCATCACGTGATTCTTGTTCCTTCGTGTTCAGGGTGGACGTAGAGCAGTTTCGGGTACGACGTCTCACACCACGTGATTCTTGGAAGAATTCTCCATCATATGTTATTGGGTCAATTTGAGGTTCATAATCGTCTTCATTTGGGGGAGGTCCTCTAAGATGTGGCGGCACATCGAACACGACATACCAACCTTCCAGGTTCTTAACACTTTGACGACATTATGGCAGATAGAAAACTTGGGTGGCCTGTTGAGCCACAATATTGACATCGGCACCGCTTAACTGCATGTCTTGTCGAATTTTGACTAGCCCAAGATGTTCATGAGGCCGTCTTGTCTTAGTAGGATCGAACCAATGACATTTGAACACAACAACGTTCGGAGGATTTTCACCATAATAATGAAGTTCGTAGACTTCTTCAAGTCTTCCATAATACTCGGCAATTCCCTCGCCTATAGCAGAGACACCGGAATTTTTTGTTTTTTGAACGGGCATTGAAAGCTCTTTGCTACCAGTACAAAATCGATACCCATTGATGTCGTACTTCTGAAATGTACGGACCTTAAAGTCAAAACCATTAGCTATTTATCTCAATTCATCGTCGACTTGCTCATCTGAATTAGCCTAGAAGTTAAGAAAAGATAGAATTTGGTGTGTTACTCATGAGTAATAGCAACAAAGGAAATCACCTATTATATATAAGGGAGGTACCTTTTTTGAACCAAGAGATGAAACCGGGATAGCCGCCTCCTGTCTTTTCAAGAAGTTCATACTCGAGAATGGATTCTTTTTTGATTGCAACGCCATTCAAGAATTATTCGACGTATCGACTGTATCAATTAATAATAGTTGTTAGACGCAGAAGTTTTTAAAAGTTGCAAAACAATGTACAGAGCACTTACACGATGTATGGCCGAACTTCTGCTAAGTTGTTCAATATATACATCGTTATTGTGCGCCACTCCTCGACGCACAGCAACTTTGGTTTTCCCACACCAGAAGATGCGAGCTTCCCATTGAAGAGGATGAGATTGGATTCACGTCGTTTGGGGTCGCCCACATTGTACCGAGGCTTTGGATTATGCAAGTTGTGCATAGTGGCATCATAGTGTGTTGTTACGAAGTTTGCCGCCTCCTCGGTAATGAACGCCTCGGCCATCGATGCTTCAAGTCTACGTTTATTTTTACATTTTCCTCGAAGTGTCTTCTGCATTCTTTCAGTTGCGTAGCACCAACGATTTTGCACGGGGCCACCCAATCTTGCCTCGGTTGGGAGATGCAAAATCATGTGTTGCATCGGATTAAAGAAGCCCGGTGGAAAAATCTTCTCTAACTTGCAGAGAAACTCAGGCGCCAACTCTTCCATGTCATCTATAACGGCACGCGACAACTCTTTAGCACAAAGAACACGGAAGAAATAGCTCAACTCGGCCAATACTAGCCATTCAGCCTCGGGGATATAGCCGCGCAACATCACCGGCATTATCCGCTCAAGCCATATGTGCCAATCATGACTCTTGAGCCCAAAAAATTTCATTTTTTCAATGCTCGCTCCCCTCCCTAGATTCGAAGCATACCCATCGAGGAACAACAACTTTTTTTGCACCCACAAGAGGATTTCCCTTATTGCTCCCTTCTCAAGATTGTACTAGGCAGGTGGTTTAGACCATTTTTTTCTTCCTTTCAGTTCTCGCAAGTTTAGTGATGGCCTATCACACAGAGTCTCCTGGTCAACTCTACCTTTGTATTATCTTAGCCCTTATCAATGCCAAAAAATGTGCCAAGAAGGGCCTCGGCGATATTCTTTTCAGTGTGCATCATGTCAATGTTGTGTGGAAGTAAGAGGTCTTCGAAGTAGGGGAGATCCCAGATGCATGGCCTGTGGGTCCACGCGTGTTCCTCATTATAACCCAAGAAATACCCTCGACAGTTTGGATCAGGCTCCATAGATTTTAATTGTTCATTAATTTGTGCCCCCGTCAATGTAGGTGGTGTCGAGTGTTTGACAACTTTACCTTTCATGAAATTCTTCTTGTCTTTTCTGAATGGATGGTCCATAGGCAAGAACTGTCTATGCAAGTCAAAGCAGGAATACTTCCCACCCGCAGGCAACCAATGAAACTTAAGAGCTGCCTTGCATTATGGGCATGGGAACCTTCCATGCACACACCAGGCAACGAAAAGAGCAAATGCTGGCAGATCATGCAACGAGTATTGGTACCAAACATACATTTGAAAGTTCTCTTTCTTAGCTGTGTCGTATGTGTTGACCCCATTCACCCAAGCTTCTTTCAAGTCATCCATCAGCGGTTGCATGTACTATCAACGTCAGAAATATGTGCTTTCTTTGCATAATGGATGATGGTGGAAGATTGAGGGGAATGACAAATTCAGGCCAGCAACTATATTTGGTAGGCGTCATACCAAAAGGATTGAACCCATCGAGGCTGATGGCGATTCGACAATTCCTTGGTTCTTTAACTTTTTCCTTATGTATACTATCGAATGCCTTCCATGCGTCAGCATCTGAAGGGTGTACCAACATCGAAACTCTGTGTTCATCTAATTCTTTCCTAATTCCATGTTTGTGACATGTCATATGTTTTGTTGTTTCTTCGAGCATGTAAAGTCGTTGAAGTCTTGGTAGGATCGGCAGATACCGTAGGACACTCACGGGGATTTTGCTCTGCTTCTTCTCACCTTCACCGTTTTCTACCTCAACATATCTGGAGGACTTGCAAAATGGACAATATGTTTCGTCTGCATACTCTTTCCTAAATAAGGCACATCCTTTCTCACAAGCATGTATCTGCTAATACGACATCTTGAGTGCACTAAGGATTTTGTCTGACTCATATAGGTTTGAAGGCATAATATGACCTTCGGGTAGAAAGCGCCCAAATAGGGTCATCACTGAGTCAAACAGGTCTCTTCCAATGTTGAATTGGGCTTTCAGAGCCATTACTTGTGCGATGGCATCTAGCTGAGAAATCTTAGTGTGCTCGTGAAGAGGACGTTTTGAAGATTCCAACATGGCATAGAAGGCTTTCGCGGATTCCTCCATCTCTTCGTCCTTGTTCCGAGCATCATCAAAGTCATTCACCATGTCTTCAATCCCTGTACCATAATCATCGGTGCACCGACGCAACACCTCGTCTCTGTTACGTTGGGCCGACTCACCATGAAATGTCCACAAGGTATAGCCGGGAGTAAAACCAAGCATCTGCAGGTGTTTACCCATTACATCCTTTGTCTGTCGTGAATAATTCTTGCACTTAGTGCAGGGGCACCATGTTTTTGGCTGGCCTTTAGAAAATGTCATTTCCACGAATTCATAGGTTTTGCTCAACTATTCATCGGTCATCTCTCTCTGACTATAGTAACCGGTGTACATCCATTCACGATCGGTCATTATGGCAAGCTAGCTATATAGTATCCACATATAAACAATATAAATTATCAGTTCATCAAGTATGTTAAATTAATTATGGCCAATTTTTAATCATGGTTAATACATTGGGATGCACGGCATGCACACCTACCAGCTACTAGGTAAATATGGGTCCTAATCCCACCTGAGTATGTGTAGATTGGGTCATTTCCCCATGCTCTGCTCCCGATCCAACGCAAAATTTCGGCAGCACCTCCCCGTTGTTCTCCTGATACACATCTCGACAACTAACCGAGAGGATGTGTACCCGGAGAACGACAAGGAGGCGCTATCAAAACTCTGCATGGGATCCGAAGCAAAGCGTGGGAAACGACCCAATCTGCACATACCCGGGCTGTCCATGGATAACGTTGGACAATTCAAAGAATCACCGTTATAAATATGCAAATGCATGCATATTTATAACAGGAACCCTTTCAAACAGGAGACGCATATTGGTTACGCAAGAACTTTGCATTTTAATACTAAAAATACCTAGCTAGATAGTGTCATCAGCACGAAGGCCGGAACAGAGCAAAATAAAGGGGGTGGAGGAGGAGTTAACAAATGTGCTCACTTTCGAATGCAGGTGAGGTCGTCGAAAACCAAACCCTCGCGGAGAAGCTACTGCACATCTAAATGCACTCAATCAACACAAACACGCACTCGTGGTAATTATAAGCTAACTAATACTAACATCTATTATTAATAATTTATTATTCAAGTTTTGTTACTCTTCTCTTCTTCTATTTCTTTTCTTCTTATTATTTTCTTTCTATTGCTAACAGCTAGCTAACTAATAATAACAGCTAGCTAACTAATACTAACATCTACTAACATCTATTGCTAACTAAATCTAACTAAAATTCTACCACTAAAAATCTACAACTAAGTAATTGCTAACTAAATTTAACTAAACATCTACTACTAACAGATCTAACTAACATACAAAAAATAAACTAAAAATAAAGAAAAAAGGGGAGGAGGAGCTCACCGACGAGTCGGGGCGGGGCTGGCGTGGGGTGGTGGCGGGGCGGGGCCGGCGCAGGGCAGAGGCGAGTAGGGGCAGCGCGGGGCAGAGGCGAGTAGGGGCAGGCGCGGGGCGGCGCGGGGGCCGATGCCTCGGGGCGGGGCGATGGCAGAGGCGAGTAGGGGCGGCGCGGGCCAGAAGCGGGTGGGGGCGGGCGCAGGGCAGAGGCGAGTAGGGGCGGCGCGGGGCGGCGCCGGCGAGTAGGGGTGGGCATGGGGCGGCGTGGGGGCCGATGCCTCGGGGCGCGGCGGGGCGATGGCAGGGCTGGCGCGGGGCGGCGCCGGCGAGTAGGGGCGGGCACGGGTCGACGACGGCGGCGGGTCGGGAGAGCAGATGGGTGGGAGAGGTGAGAGAGAAGAGGGCCAGTTAGGTCGTGTCCTCACGGGGGGATAACCAGCGGGCTATGCCGTCAGCTCGCTGTTGGCAAAGACAGTTGTTAGGCTTTGCCGTCAGCTGGTTGTCGGCATAGATGGCTCCCGTTAAGCCCTGGTCGAACGTGGGACTGGGAAGCTCCCTATGCCGTTAGCCGCCCTATGTCGTCAGTCTTTTGCTCCTTTGCCGCCAGCTGGCTGACGGCTTAGATAAAGCGGACGGCATATATTTTCTATGCCGTCAACCGTGCCTATGTCGTCAGCATTATTTTTGGCTGAGGGCAAAGCCTCTATGTCGTCAGCCCCGTGAAATTGCTGACGGCAAAGCTAAAAGCTATCGGCAAATTATGTTTTTCCAGTAGTGTATGGAGATGCCCATCAATAGATATCAATGTGAATGAGTAGGGATTGCCATACAAGAGATGCACTAGAGCTATAAGTATGTGAAAGCTCGAAAGGAGAACTAGTGGGTGTGCATCCAACTTTCTTGCTCACGCAGACCTAGGTCACTTTGAGGAAGCCCGTCATTGGAATATACAAGCCATGTTATATAATGAAGATTCCCACTAGCATATGGTAGTGACAAAGCAAGAAGCTCTCAATCATGAAGAACATGGTGCTATTATGAAGCACAAGTGTGGAAAAAGATAGTAGCATTGTCCCTTCTCTCTTTTTCTCTCCCTATTTTATGTTGTTTTTTTGTTTGGGCATTTGGCCTCTTTTTTTATTTGGGCTCTTTGGCCTCTTCTCTTTTTTTTCCTCACATGGGACAATACTCTAATAATGATGATCATCACACTTTTATTTACTCACAGCTCAAAGCTTAGAACGATGATGACTCTATAGGAAATGCCTCCGGCGGTGTACCGGGATGTGCAACGATCTAGCATGGCGTATGATGTTGAAAACATCTCGCTAGCTATCTTACGATCATGCAATGGCAATATGAGAGTGACGGCACAAGTCATGAGACGGAACGGTGGGAGTTGCATGGCAATATATCTCGGAATGGCTATGAAAATGTCGTAGTAGGTAGGTACGGTGGCTGGTTTGAGGATGGCATATGGTGGGTTTGTGCACCGGCGAGAATTGCGCGGCACTAAAGAGGCTAGCAAACGTGGAAGGTGAAAGTGCATCTATACCATGGATGCACATTAGTCATGAAGAACCCACATACTTGTTGCGAAAGTTTTTATTAGTAATCGAAACAAAGTGTTAAACGCATACTCCTAGGGGAAGGGTGGGTAGGTGTTAACCATCGCGTGATCCCGGCCTCAACACAAAGGATGACAATCAATACATAAATTATGCTCCACTTCCTAACAAAGCGGTTCACCATACGTGCATGCTACGGGAATCACTAACTTCAACACAAGTATTTCTAGATTCACAACACCCTACTAACATAGCTCTTAGTATTACCAAATCCACGTCTCAAAACTAATTGAGAGGAATCAAGACTTCTCTTTCTACTCAATGCACATGAAGATGGAGGTCTTTGCATCCTCTTTGGGTACCTATCACCTTTGGGACTACTTTCATAACATAAGCCAACTACTAAGTCACGCACTGCCGTGCTCTAAAAGATATAAGTGAAGCACATAGAGCAAAAGTGTCTAGCTCAAAAGATATAAGTGAAGCACTATGAGCATTCTAGCAAAATCACGATCAGTGCATGTCTCTCTCTCTCTCTCAAAAAGGTGTGCAGCAAGGATGATTGTGACACAACAAAAAGAAAAGACTCCTACAATACAAGATGCTCCAAGCAAAACACATATCATGTGGTGAATAAGAATATAGCTCCAAGTAATGTTACCGATGGATTGAAGACGAAAGAGGGGATGCCTTCCCGGGGCATCCCCAAGCTTAGGCTTTTTGGTCTCCTTGAATTTGGCTTGGGATTCCTTGGGCATCCCCAAGCTTGAGCTCTTTCCACTCCTTATCTCTTTGTCCATGAGAACATCACCCAAAACTTGAAAACTTCACAGCACAAAACTTAAACAGAAACTCGTGATAACATTAGCACAAGAAAACAAACTACCACTTCTTTTGGTACTGTAGAAAACTTGAATTCTATCCATATTGGTGTTGGGCTACTCTATTCTCACTTTTCCATGGCTAGTACCCCCTCATACTATCCATAGTTTCATCAAAACAAGCAACCAACTCAACAAAAAAACAGAATCTATCAAAAAACAGACCAGTGTGTAGCAATTTGTATACTTCGTATATTTCTGGTACCTCAAAAAATTTGAAAACTTACAAATTCCTGGGCAAAAGGCATATCAACCAGCAGCAAAAAGAATCAACTCAAAATCTCTTTATGAATAAAAATGAAAAATCATCTCGTGAGCGAAAAGTTTCTGTCTTTTTCCAACAGGATCAAACAACCATTACCAAGCATAGTCATAAAGGTTTTGCTTGGCTAAAACACAAAAAGAAACACAAAAAACACAATCACAACAGAATTATGATGGTGTGGACGCAATAAAACAGAAAGAAAAATATAAATTTATTGGGTTGCCTCCCAACAAGCGCTATTGTTTAAGGCCCTTAGCTAGGCATAAAAGCGATAGAATCACGTATCGTCGTCTTTGGTGCTCAAATCATAAGTGGCCCTCATCATGGATGCATAAGGCAATCTTATTTTCTTTCTAGGAAAGTGTTCCATGCCCTTCCTTAAAGGAAACTGAAATATAATTTTCCCTTCCTTCATATCGATGATAGCACCGATAGTCCTTAGGAAAGGTCTACCAAGAATAATAGGGCATGTAGGATTGCAATCAATGTCAAGCACAATGAAATCCATGGGTACATAGTTCCTATTTGCAATAATAAGAACATCATTGATCCTTCCCATGGGTTTCTTGACAGTAGAATCAGCAAGATGCAAATTAAGAGAACACTCTTCAATCTCATTAAAACCCAGAACATCACATAAAGACTTTGGAATCGCGGAAACACTAGCACCCAAATCACACAAAGCATTGCATTCGTAGTTTTTGATTTTGATTTTGATAGTAGGTTCCCACTCATCATGAAGCTTTCTAGGGATAGAGACTTCCAATTCAAGTTTCTCTTCAAGAGATTTTATCATAGCTTCGACGATATGATCGGTAAAGGCCTTGTTTTGGATATAAGCGTGTGGAGAGTTTAACATGGATTGCATCAAGGAAATGCATTCAATCAAGGAGCAACTATCATAATTGAATTCCTTGAAATCCATAGTAGTAATTTCATTACTACTCAAAGTTTTAATATCTTCTACTCCACTTTCAATGCTTTTAGCATCAAGATAGATGGACTCCGAATCATTGGGGCACTTTTCAACCAAAGTGGATTCATATCCAACCCCATAATCATTAGCTTTTACACAAGAAAAAAAAGATTCAATGGGAGTCACACCAAGCACTTTAAGATCTTCGTGATTCTTATCACGAGAACACGCCTTTTTCAGCCATTCATGTCTAGCGCGAATTTGCGCGGTTCTTTCTTGGCTCTCAATCATGGAAACACGCATAGCTTTCAAAGTTTCATCCATGTTGATCTTGGGAGGAGCACATCTAACTTTCAAAGCATCAACATCACTAGACATTCTATCAACGCTCTTAGCCAAATCGTCAATTTTGAGTAGCTTTTCCTCTATGGACGCATTGAAAATCTTTTGAGAGTTGATGAACTCTTTGATATTACTCTCTAGATCAGAGGGTAATCTATTGTAATTTCCATGAGTATTGTTGTAGGAGTTGCCAAAGTTATTACAGGAGTTACTAGGAAAAGGCCTAGGAACATAGTTTCCTCTAAAAGCATTGTTGTTGCCAAAATTATTCCTACCAACAAAATTAACGTACAAGCTAGTGTTGCTACTCTCAATCAAAGAAGACAAGGGCATATCATTAGGATCTAAAGGAGCACTTCTACTAGCAACCAAATTCATTAACTAATCCATCTTAGCACTCAACGGGTTAATTTCTTCTATAGCGTGTACCTTCTTACTAGTAGGTGACCATTCAGTGTGCCACTGAGAGTAATTCGTCATGATGTTGTCTAGGAGCTTTGTGGCTTCCCCTAACGTGATTTCCATGATAGTTCCACCTCAGGCGGAGTCCAAGATATTTCTAGAAGAGAAATTCAAGCCAGTGTAAAAGATTTGAATAATCATCCAAAGACTCAAGCCATGAGCGGGACAATTTCTAATCATTAATTTCATTCTCTCCCAAGATTGTGCAACATGTTCATGATCAAGTTGCTTGAAATTCATGATATCATTATGGACAGAGATGATCTTAGCCGGCGGAAAATACTTGGATATATAAGCATCTTTGCACTTATCCCAAGAATCGATACTATTTTTAGGCAAAGAAGAAAACCAAGTTTTTGCGCGATCTCGCAACACGAAAGGAAAAAAGCTTCAATTTAATCACGTCATTATCCACATCTTTATTCTTTTGCATATTGCAAAGCTCAATGAAGGTATTGAGATGGGATGCGGCATCTTCACTAGGAAGGCCGGAGAATTTCTCTTTCATAACAAGATTCAGCAAAGCGGCATTGATTTCGTATGACTCCGCACTAGTGGCGGGAGCAATCGGAGTACTAATAAAATCATTATTATTAGTATTCGAGAAGTCACAAAGTTTGGTGTTTTCATTCATGGTGACTTCGGCAAGCAAGCAAGCACACAAGCGAACAAAGAGCAAGCGAGAAAAAGGGCGAACGAAAAGGCAAACGAAAAAGGCAAATTGGTGAAGTGGGGGAGAGCAAAACGAGAGGCAACTGGCAAACAAAGTAAATGCAAGAGATGAGTTTGCGACACCTACTTGGATGAGTTCTTGACTTGATATTCTTCCCCGGCAACGGCGCCAGAAATTCTTCTGCTACGGCAACAAAAGTCCTTCCCCGGCAACGGTGCTAGAAATTCTTCTTGCTACTTCTCAAACAACAGCGCCAGAAATTGACACGTTGACGGAGACTTGCTTGCGTTGGTTTTTCCCTTGAAGAGGAAAGGGTGATGCAGCACAGGAGCAGTAAGTATTTCCCTCATTTTGAGAACCTAGGTATCGATCAAGTAGGAGAGTCTCGTCAAGTCCAGAGTACCTGCGCAAACACAAACGAGCTTGCACCCAACGCTATAAAGGGGTTGTCAATCCCTTCAAGATTATTTGCAAAATGAGATCTGAAGGCGGAAAGTGCAACAAAGTAAAAAGTGTAAGGCTGAAAATATGGTGTGGAGTAGACCCGGGGGGCATAGTGTTCACTAGAGGCTTCTCTATAGCAAATATCACGGTGGGTGAACAAATTACTGTCGAGCAATTGATAGAACCGCGCAAAGTCGTGACGATATCTAAGGCAATGATCATACATATAGGCATCACGTCCAAGACAAGTAGACCGATACTTTCTACATCTACTACTATTACTCCACACATCGACCGCTATCCAGCATGCATCTAGTGTATTGAGTTCATGACAAACAGAGTAACACCTTAAGCAAGATGACATGATGTAGAGGGATAATCTCAAACCAATGATGAAAACCCCATATTTTTACCCTTGATGGCAACAACACGATGCGTGCCTCGCTACCCCTTCTGTCACTGGGTGAGGTCACCTCACGGTATGAACCCAAAACCAAGCACTTCTCCCATTGCAAGAATCATAGATCTAATTGGCCAAACAAAACCCACAACTCGAAGAGAATTACAAGGATATGAAATCATGCGTAAGAGAGATCAGAAGAAACTCAAATAAGAGTCATAGATAATTTGATTATAAATCCACAATTCATTGGATCTCAACAAACACACCGCAAAAGGAGATTACATCGGATAGATCTCCATGAAGATCATGGAGAACTTTGTATTGAAGATCCAAGAGAGAGAAGAAGCCATCTAGTTACTAGCTATGGACCCGTAGGTCTATGGTGAACTACTCACGCATCATCGGAGAGGTCATGGTGTTGATGAAGAAGCCCTCCGTATCCGAATCCCCCTCCGGCAGGGCACCAGAATGTGCCCCAGATGGGATCTTGCGGAGACAGAAGCTTGCGGCGGCAGAAAAGTACTTTTGATGATCTCCTGATATTTTGTTGAATTTTTGGGGATATATAGGCGCAAAACCTAGGGCAAAGGGGCCTCAGGGATCCCACAAGCCAGGGGGTCGCCCCCCCTGGCTGCGCCATGAGGGCTTGTGGGGTCCCTGGTGGCCCCCTCCCCTGATTCTCCGGCTCACCGATCTTTTTCTGTTCTGAAAAAATCTTTTTGGCAGTTTCATTCCATTTGGACTCCGTTCAAAATCCTCCTCTAAAAGGGGTCAAAAACATGGAAAAATCAGGAACTGGCACTTGGCACTCAGTTAATAAGTTAGTCCCAAAAAATATGTTAAATGCATTTAAAACATCCAAAGTTTGACAAGATAATAGCATGAAACCATCAAAAATTATAGATACGCTGGAGACGTATCAATGCACCACCCCACTTATGATTTGTTGCTTGATCATGTGGCAACCTGGTTACACCAGGGAGTGCCCATTAGAGTGTGTTTGTGGCTGTTTTGAACTATAGGTCTTCGTAACTTGTTTTGTAGTTTCCGGTTGAACCGTGACTCCGTTCTCTACGTTCTTTATATGTTTTTGCATCATTTTCTCATGATGCACATGTTCATGACATATTCATGCATGTCAAGATAACTTAATATGAGGTTATGTCCATAATTCAATTATCTCAACTAATGCATATGAAAGTGACTAGAATAGTGATGCATGCTTCCTTCTTCACACATGCATCATATTGATTGTTGCATTATGTTTTGCCAGTGTTCATTGGTTGTTATCTTATCTTGGGTAGAATCAGGAACAGAGAGCAATTACGTGGATTCTGGAGAGTACGTGCAGGAAGAACAAGGGCAGTTCCAAGCTGAAGACATCACAGGCAAGATGATCGTGACCTTGACACCGTATCTAGCTTTGTTATGCTTAGAATCACGTTTCTTTCGTTATATGTTCACTGCCTACCACTTGATATAAATGCCACCTGTCTTTGCCATGAACCTCAAACACCTCCCTGTCCTAGCAAATGTTGTTTGGCTAAGTAGGCTTGCTCAGCCTCTAATGAGTAGCTTTGCTAGTTGCAGGTGCCAGCTATCTCATGTGTTAACATGGGTATTTTGATATCATTATGTTTTAAACCGCTATTTAATTAATGCACCTATATACTTGATAAATAATGGAAGGCCTAGCCTTTTGCCGGGTGATTTGTTTCGTTGTTGTCGCCTTAGTTTCAATTACCGGTGTTTGATTCCATAACTGATCACTCCTAACACGTTCGGGATTGTTATGGGTACCCCCTTGATAAATCGTGTGGTGTTAAGGCTTGTCCGGCAGGACCCAACATTGGTTTTAATCTGCTAACAACCAAATAATAATTTGCATAGGGAATAGCTACCTCGAGGAATTAATCAACAACCCGGGCCAGTGCTCCTCATGAGTGTTGGTCCAAACAAAGCAGACTAGGTGGCCACCGCGGGGCAACTCGAGGTTTGGTTTAACCCGTAGTGTGACTCATTCGTCGTGTCCTGAGACTGAGATACGCGGCTCTTATCGGGGTCATCGACACGACGGGAGGTCCTGCTAGATTTGTCTTACCTTAGCGATATATCTTGCGTATAGGGATTCCGGTGAAACTTTGGGTCTCCTCAAAGTTGAGGTTTTCCTCTAAGGAATCCGACGAGATCACGAGTTCCGTGATAGAGGATTACTTTGTGGTACGTGGTAGTTTGTGATGGACTAGTTGGAGCACCCTTGCAGTGTTTAATCTTTCGGAAAGCCGTGCCAGCGGTTATGTGGGAAATGTGGATATTTTGTTAACATCCGGTTCTAGACAACTTGAAGTAACTCTAATAAAACTTCCAACTATGTGTGTAATCGTGACCGTCTCCTTCGGAGATTGCTCTCTCATTGAGAACATGGTGGGGATATGTTTGACATAAGTAGGTGTTCAGGATCACTTAGTGATCAATCTAGTCTTCGATCGCTCGCGTAGGCCACCATATGATTACTATGTTCATTGTAAGGTAGCCACCATATATGCTTAGGTTGCTGCAAACTCATATACTTAACCTTCCTCACCCAATAACTTGGCTAGATTCGATACCAAGGTCATTCGATTGCTGAGTCCCCGTGGCTCACAGATTACTACAAACCCCAAAAGGTACAGGTACGCCCGATGCAGGAGATCCTGATGATAACCAGCTGAAGTGGGAGTTTGACGAGGACTCTGGCCGTCTGTACGTGAACTATCCGGAGGACTGAGGCAGTGGTCATGATCGTGGGACAGCATGCGGGATGTCATAGTTTTACTTGTTTCATGTTGTCTCTAGCGGGACTAAACTATGCTCTGAATAATGTGTGTCTGTAAGCTTAATGCTATACTCTTATCAGATGGAAAGTGTATGCCCTACTTGTCACTCTTTCAGTTATGTAATGTTATAATTATCTCGCTTGCGAAACGTTTAGATGCGCCCCTTTTCCTTTTGAGGCATCAACCCCAAAATAGGATAGGGTCGCATCTTAGTCGTTACAGAAACCCTCCCCTCCTGCCAAAAATAAGTTGGCTTATGAGAAGAGCGTGGAGGAAAGAGACACCCAAGTGGCTGAAGAACTGAAGGCCCATTTTGGACCGAAACCGCCCCCGCCGCCAAAGGAGATACTACCTCTGGAAAGCGTACGACGCATTGTGGACAATCTGGCTAATCCGCCTCCGGAGAGAAGTCGATCAGACTATGAATAGTCTATTAGCAAGTCATATCATAAACAACGAAAGAAGAAGGACTCGAGCGGTAGTGAGAAAAGCAGGAAAACCGTTCCCTAACTGGGAGAACAAGCAGTGTAATTGATCCCGCCGCTCAAGGTAAGTACCGAGGGAATCGACGCTGCTGCTATTAAAAAGATGGCTAGAGAGTCCGGTGTTACAGTTGAACAACTCACGCGCATGATGGGTGACAAGCAAATGCCCATGGTGAAAGAGGATCAACTAGCATCGAAATTTGTCCCAGGGCAACCTCTGGTCAGGCCTGAAGAGGTCGGTAGCTACCAACGCAAATGTACAAATTGCATACCTGGTACATTAGGGAAGTAAAACTCGGGTGAGAGAGCCTCTCGGTGAAAGTCAAGCCAGAGCATTACTTCAATGCAAAAGATTTGTGGATTGAAAATGAAGAATAGTTTCAGTTATTCAATCAGGACGCACACGACAAATCTCTCGTCAGTTGCTTTTGTCTGTACGTGATTTCTTTCTGTAATTTAAGTCTCTAGCCCACTAGCTCATTCATTTGCCTCTATTTATCCTCACTATATTATTTTGTGTGGTGTTATGCAGAATGAATATGTTTGAAATGAAAAGAGATGGAGTCCTTGGCATTGGCTTCATTGACCCAAATCCTCTATTACTAAATAATTATGACCCACTACCAAATTTTCCTGAGATGTGGTGATGCCACGTCATTTACTGATGTCATCTTTTTCTCACCATTCTTTTATCGAGCCACTTTGTTAATTACCATCGCATCCCTAGTTGGCCTCTTTCTTCCCTCTCCGCGCAAGCCTTTTTGCCCTCTCCAGATGATTACCATCGCACACCTAACGTCTCAATTAATCTCCATCTATTGATTTCCACTTCTCTATTCATCTTCTCCACCATCCTCTTCATCTCCCTCCCTATTTATTCTGTAAAATATACCAATGGATTTCTGCTTTTCTTTTCATCTTCTCCACCATACAAAGAAGTTGCGTTCTGAGATATAGTTTTTGCGTACGAAAGCCAATTGCTCTCTCTTGCTTTCCTTTCAACCAATGGAGAAGCATGGAGGGAGATGTACTGGTGGTGGTCTGCGACCCCAACACTGGTGGCAAGTCCAGCCTTATCGCCATCCTCTCCTAGAAGCCCTTGCCTCCCCTGCTTCCCCTCACCATCACCGAAACCAGATTTCCCTGCCCACACCGGTTGTGGCATGATTCTTTTGTTTGGTTGTGTTTCAATGTTCTGATTTTGTCGCAGCTTTTTTTAGAAAAGGAGGCATCGCCCCGGCCTCTACATAGAGTGATGCATACAACTTTTTAATAAAAGTATCAAATGAGTTCAAAACTAATATAGCAATCTTAGAGAAAAAATGAAAGATACAAGACGCCATCCGTGCCACGATTTTGTCGCAGCTTCGCGTTATATTTTACAGAGCCGGGCAAACACAGAAACTCACACGGAGAAGTTGATTACACAATGTCGGATGATGAACACGATGGTGTTGGCGTACACTTGCGATGAGCCCAGATGTTGGTACGGATCAACTCCATCTGATGTTGCCGAGTACCAGCGTTCCATTTGGTGATGTTCTTTGAGCTACATGTCTGTACCACAATTACATGAACAGTTGATTGCTCGATGTATACTTTATTTATACTTAACCAATTTTATTATATTAACTAATTTGAATTCCTTATCCTGATTGGTATACATTCCCTTGATGGTAGAACTAGCTGTTCTAATTCGGAATGAAACAATTGGTGTAGTTTGATGTGGTTTTCCTGTGGTTCTCTCTTTTGATGATTGTTTCATACTATTGTTCCTATTAGACATTAATTTAGCTTCATCTTCGATTTATTAATATGTGTAGCCATTCTAATGTACATTTATCATTTTCTGTTTTGGAGACGGTCCTTTTTATTTAAGCGCTTTTGCTTTCAACTCTGTTGCAAATTAATATACATGGTTCTCAATTTGATTCTTGTGGTATGTGGTTCCAGGACTGCAGTTCTCTGTGTCATCACTTATTTCCAATATTAACAATTTCGTACCCCTCCAACACCATAGTTCTTTATAATAACATTATAAATTCTTGAAGTCTATTTACTTATACACATGGGATGTTCGCAAAGTTAATCTTATATATAGGTTCACTTGATCAGACCAAGAAATTTCATCTGAGCAGATATTTTACTGAATCAACTTTCAGTTGATCCTTTTATGAAGGAGAGAAAATATTTTACCACATCTCCAATATTTCCTCTTCCTTTTCTTATTTATTGTGCAACCCCCATGCAAGGAGATTGGCATGCTAACATTCCGCTGCAACACGCGGGGCATCTTCTAGTACCATTTGTGATCAAACGTTAATAAAGCACAAAGATGAAACAGAGGAGAACTTGTATAGGTCTTTGGAGGTACTAAATACCCAACCAGAAATAGTATTTCCTTACAACTTCAGGTGAGTGTTACTGTCTTGCATTATAAATTATATTTTTCTTACTCGATGTTAAGTGTACGTAGTTACTTGATGAGTTATGCATGCGTGCTTATACAACGCGGTTTCCACTGGATCCTGCTAATCATTTGTGTTGACGAGGGAAAAGTTGAAGTACTAGACTCACTAAAAAAATATGATAAAGAGTACATGGACCTGAAGTTGATGCTCCGCAGTTAATTTCAATCATTATCGCACTATGTAGGCCTCTTTAGTTCATTTCCTGATATCAAGTAAGCAATGACTTCTTTATTCTTTTTCTATGTCGGGCAGGGTTTGGAAAAGGTTCGTCCAGGAGATTCACGGTGAATGAAAACCAAAGCTGGGATGAACACGACCCAAGGTAATTAAGTAGTACTAGCTATACATTCGCGCATCTCTTTAGTTCTAGTTTCAATACCATTATCATGCTTGATTATTATCTCACTGAATTCTATTCTCATAAAGTGGTGCATGCGGCAGGCACACGGGACTAATCTTTGTGCATACTACCTTTGCGAAAACATTCGATTTATGACCAAATGGCTCCTAGATGCAAGAACTCATTGGGTACGTAAACACTATTCACAATATTTTTTATCATGATGTAATATATATACACACAACTAATATATTCATATTGGTTTTCTTCTTTAAAGATGTCGGAGATGTGGGATCAGCTCCTACCAAAGGACCGCATACGAGCACTTCAAGAGGAAATGGCGGGATTTTTTCTTGAGCATGGCATAGCTCCCGACGGAGAATACCACTTCACCAATTAATGCATGCATGTAATAATCTGCAAGTTGTAGGGGAATGTATATACCAAATTGTATATATGTGTGCATGGTCGTACGAGAAATTCTATGATATACGTCCTACGAGAAATTCTATGGTATATGCATAATGTGTACGGTATGCAGTAGCGTAAGATATGTTTGAAATAAAAAAGAATGAAATGGAAAACAGAAAATGAAAAGCAAAAATAAACAAGAAACCCCAAAATCCCAAAACCCCAAAACCCCAAATCCCTGAATCCTTTAGTCCTGGTTTGTGTTACCAACCGGGACTAAAGGTCCCTGTCCCTGACACGTTCTGCGAGCCACGTGGAAGGGAATTAGTCCCGAGTCATGGCAAACCGGGACTAAGGGGGGCTTTAGACCCAAGTTATTAGTCCCGGTTGGTGAACCGAGACTAAAGCCCTTACCAACCGGGACTAAAACCCTATTTTCTACTAGTGTATGTTTGTGTTAACTATTCTTCATGATGTGGCGCGAATGTGGGTCACGCATAATTTTCCCTTGCGTCCTTGAAGGGTGTTACTATGTTTTGAAGTAGGGACTTGAGGTATTATGGTAACAGAAGCTACTTCTCACCTTAGCGGATGTTTGGTATACGGAATAACGGGGACCCAAAAGCTTTATGCGGTGTACACGGGGAGACCCTTAATCATTATTGCCTCGGTCGACAAGCAGGTGGATGGTAATGGCGTGTGTGAAACGGAGTTGCGGCAGTGTGCACGTATCTTTATTTAGCTCCCCCCCCCCCACACACACACACACAAAAACATGTAACAAGGGTCATATATCTGAACCAATAGTCGGGTTTCGCATAATTAAGTAACATGCATACTAGTGGTGAATCTAGACTCCGTGAGAAACACCTTTAGCCTTACTAGAGCTTCCGTCATTTTCGTTGCTCTCTTGTTCTAATTTTCCATTCTAGCACACTTTAATTCTAGTTCAAACACTCTTATAGTATTTCCACTTCTCGAAATAGGCTTTCGCCCCGCTTTATATATAAAGCAAATAGTCCAGCATCCGTACAACCACAGCCCCACATAGTTGAAAAAACATAAAACTGCTCGGGCGATAGCACAATCACGCCCAAGAGAAAGAAAAAGAAACAGACAATGCCACCATAGGGGAAAACTACGAAGCAGGCGCACGGACGGAGAGGCGTCGGGCGGACGTCAGCAGCGCGTCCATATAGCGCTGAAGCTGGTCACGGTCTCGGGTCCTAGCGAGCGGATGCCAGAGCTGCAAGAAGGCAAGGAATTCGAAGAACGAGTCAGAAGCACACCGCTGAAACATGTGCTCAATCACCATTTTGTTGCGAGTAGTCCACAGAGTCCACGTCATCGCTGCGAAGACCAGCCAGAACAATCGGTGCTTTCGGCCAACCTGGGTGGCCCTTACCTGCAGAAACTCTGCAAGGTCATGAGCCTCCCACTCTAGTCCCAGAGCCTCACGCACAAAGCACCAAAGGGCCTGAGCCGCAACGCAGGAGAATAGAATGTGAGTTCCTGTCTCCGGGACGTGGCACAAGGGACATGTGCCATTACCCGGACCATGGCGTTTTAGCATCTCGGTCCCCGAAGGCAGGCGGTCGTGGAGAAGCTGCCAAACGAAAATCTTGATCTTCAGGGGTAGCGGTGCCTTCCAAAGTGGGGATAACCACGGAAGGACCGGCACCCGGCAGAGTGCCACATAAGCCGAACTAACGGAGAATTGTCCCGAGGGAGAAAGACTCCAAGAAGCACTATCATTGGCCGACGAGGTCGGGAGAGGAACCACTGCCTTCAGGCTCTCCCACTCCCGGGCCTCAGCTGGACCAAGGGAGCGGCGGAATGCAAAATGCCATCTATCCTCAAAAGCAGCCGCAATGATAAGGACAGCTGGGTCGTCGCAGATAGCAAAGAGCCTCGGAAATTGGAAGCCAAGAGGATCCCCATCAAGCCAGGGGTCCAACCAAAAATGGGTCCCCGACCCAATGACCACCGAGAGCCGTAGACCCAACCTAATATCGTCCTTGATGCCCTGGATAGATTTCCAAAACTGTGACCCAGACGAGAGCGAGCACGCCAAGAGGGGTCTACCCCGCAAGTACTTGGCCTCAATCAGTTGTAGCCACAAACCCCCATCTCCCTGCAGGATCCGCCACACCCAACAAAGCATGAGGGCAACGTTCATGCGGCGAGACGCAGGGATGCCAAAGCCCCCTCGGTCCTTCGGCAGGAAGATATCGGCCCACTTCACCATGTGGTATTTGGGTCGACCATCCCCTGCCTGCCAGAAGAACCTAGCCAGCTCCTTGTCAAAGGCGCTATGCACACCTTCGGGCAAGATGTACATCCCCATCCTATACATGGGGAGACTCTCAAGGTTAGAGCTAATGAGGACCGTCTTGCTGCCCTTAGAAGTGAACCTGCCACACCAGGAATCCGCACGGGACGCTACTCATCCCACAAGCGGATCAAACCCACTAACAAAGACCCTCGACTCAGCCAAGGGCATCCCTAGATACGAAATGGGGAGAGAAGCCAGCTTGCAATTAAGGTTGTCCATGATTCGGTGTTGCTCAGTCTCCGAGAATCCAAGGACCACAACCTCACTCTTATCAAAGTTAATCTTAAGTCCAGACATTTCCTTGAAGCAGAGCAAAAGGAACTTAAGATTAGCAATGTCTGAGTCAGAGCCTACGACCATGATCATGGTGTCGTCCGCATATTGGAGGTGGGACACCCGAGATGAGGTGGCCAACCACCCCCTGGATATGGCCAGCTAGCTTGTCCTTATCCAGGATGCCTGCTAGGGCGTAGATAGTGATGTTGAAAAGCAGGGGAGATACAGGGTCCCCTTGCTTTACCCCGTGGAAGCCTAGAAAAAGGGTCCCACTTCGCCATTGATGTTGATCGCCGTGTTACCAGATCTAACCAGTTGCATGAACCAGGAACACCACCTCTCGTCAAATCTGTGTCGCTGCATCACCGACCTCAAAAAGGACCAGTTGAGACGGTCATACACCTTCTGGAAATCCAATTTGAGGAAGACCCCCTTAAGCCCCTTGGACGCCACCTCGTGGACAATCTCGTGGAGGGCAAGAATCCCATCATGAATCTGCCTACCCTTCAGGAAGGTGGACTGGAGGGGGTGAGCAATCCGTTTGGCCACAGGGGACAGACGGGTGGCGCAAACCTTAGTGAAGATTCGTGCCAACACGTTAATCACCGTGATGGGACGGAATTGTCGGATATCCGAAGCCCCAACTAATTTGGGGATGAGAGCAATGACGCCAAATTTGATCCGTCCCATGTCCAGGGTGCCAATATAGAACTCATGAAACATGGCCATGATGACCGGGCGCAGGATCTCCCAGAATCTATGGAAGAAAACTACCGGGAGACCATCCGGCCCCGGGGCCGAGCAGGCCTTCTTAGAGGCAATCGCCTGACCCACTTCCTCCGGGGAGAACGGGAGAGTAAGCTCCGCATTCTCCGTGTCAGACACCTGATCAACGGGTGGCCAGAAGTCCTCACACAGGGAGGTGCCTCCACGCGGCTCAGCCGAGAAGAGCTCCTTATAGAAGGATTATATATTGGATAAGATGTCCTCGAGAGCATCCCCATACCAGAGGAAAGGAATGGCGCATTTTCGCCTACGTCCATTAGCGATGGCCTGGAAGTAGGCGGTGTTCGCATCACCCTTCAGAAGCCAGTTCTGCCCCCCTCGACGCTGCGAGAACAGCTCCTCGGTCTTGAAGATGGCCATGAGCGAGGTCTCGAGGGAGTATCTCTGGATCCAGTTGTCCGGGGTCAGACCCGGCCTGTCTGCCCGGTCATCCAGAACCTGAATCTGACCCAGCAGGGCCCCTTTACAGGCCCGGAGCTGAGCGCCCAAGTTCGCCCCCCAGCCATTCATGGACTGACAAGCCAACTTAGCATAGTGGTGTCATACATCCACCGCACAAAAGACACGAGGTGGGGACGAGGCCGCCAGACGCGAGCGTTCCCGAACCAGCTCACAGAAACCAGGCTGCTTGAGCCAGAACGTTTCAAAGCGAAAGCGCCGGGATCTAGGGGGAACCTTCCCCCGACGAGAAAATCAGGGGCATATAGTCGGAGACAATTCGCATGACCGCCTTAAGGCAACAATGGGGGAACATCACTTCCCATTGAGCCGACACAAAGACCCGATCCAAGACACTCTGGATGGGGTCTCCCTGTTTATTCGACCACGTGAACCTAGCCCCAATGTGGGCTATTTCACGAAGCGCCAGGTTCGCAATGCAGTCATTGAAGAGACGCATTCGGGGCCGATCCACATTGGGAGAGCTTTTATAAGAAGCCCAGCTATAGAGGTTAAAGTCATCGGCCAACACCACCGGAGTGGTGCACCTCTCCACCTTGTTTTTCAACTCGACGAGGAAGTCAGCAGACCGGCCATGGTCCGCCGGACCATAAACGATAATCACCTCCCAATTGAGGTGAACTCATCGGTCAGTGACGGACATGCTCACGAAGAATTCCCCACGGTCCATGTCCTCAACCGAGAATGCATCCTCCCTAACACCGATCAAGATGCCTCCGGAGTGGCCCGCAGCAGGCAGCCACTGCCAGGCAAACTGGTGACGGGAGAGCCTTTGGAGCTCGTGCATGCTAAAGTTCTCACGAATTGTCTCCTGCAAACCCACTATGTCAATCTCTTCATGTCGCACATACTCAATGAGTTGCCGTCACCGGCCAGTGAGGCTGAAGCCCCTGATGTTCCAACGTAGGAGCTTCATTTAATAACCTCATCTGGATTCCTAGGCCCCGCAAGCGGGGTCGAGCTAGCCCGCCCGTCAATCGCGGGACGGGGGATAACCTTAGACGGTCGGCCACGACGTCACCGCGCACACGGGGCAGCCGTGGCCCCCGGTCCGAGGGAGGTGGACCGGGAGCTAGACCCACGCACCTATAGACGATGCTCTGTGGGGTTGAGACGTGTGGGGGGCGTCGGGGGCCGGGCCATGCAGGTCGGCCGCGGCCGGGGACTCGAGCTCAAAGGTGAGGCGACGCCCCCTTGAGCCAAAGTAGAAGATTAGAGACAGATCATCAATCTCTGTCGGTGCAGGGCAGAGGATCTCAATGTGGGCGGGGCCATCATCCTCGAAGGAGGTCAAATCCACGGTGACCAGCTTGCCCGCCGGCTCAGAGATCGCATTGAGGATGTGCGTAAGCTTGCCTCCTCGCGGAGCCGCCGAGCATCCCCTAGGCAGGCCGTAGACGAGAACCCACACCTTCTCCAGAGGTAGAACAAGCTCAGGCTCCGTTGTCGCAACATGCATGGAGATCAGGAACTTGTTGATGGGGCAGCAGAAGAAGTCATGGGAGCACACCCGGAGTAGCTCGGTCGAGGGGAAGGGGACCGAGAAGACTAAGGGAGCCGTCTCAGTCACCTCCCACGTGAACTCGGAATCACGGAAGTCACCAATGTATGCGGCGAGCTCGTCCTGAATGAGGTCAGCCAAGATCACCAACCCAGTCGGCAGGACCTGCTCGGGGGCCAGGGTGACGGAAGCCAGGTGTGGCCGCGGCACCTCCTCCTCGATCTCCGCATCCACAAAGTAGAAGCTCCCCCTCTCGGCCCCGTACCCAAGGTAGGCAAGGGTCGTGGGGCACCTCGGAGGGGCTTCACACTCCGAGCTGAAGTTGGCCTGCGCACCCACAGTTGATGCACATCGTGTCCTCGCAGGAACGCTGGCGACCGACCCGCGCGAGGGGCTCTGTAGCCACCTTCTCAAGAACCCCCACCTGACCCGGACAGTCAGCCACTCCAAGGGTCGCACTAGACGCCTTCTTTTCTTAGGCTTCTTCTTCTTCTAGGCCAGAGCCGGCAACGCCGACTGCTCAGCAGACCGATGTCCCGGGGACTGGCGCCCGGGAGACCAGTCATCACGGCGCCAGTCCGGTCCATCCGCCCTAGATGGGTGCCAATCAGGCCGACAGCCGGCCTCGTCGGCCAGCCTCTAATGTGCATCATGAAGCGGAACAGGAGCATCCCGGCGATCCTCGCGGGAAGAGCCACCCCGTCCACGGCGCCAGTCTGGCTCCGAGGGGCGAGAGGCCGTAGCCCGAGAGGCCGGCTCCCAAGGGGTCTTTCCATCCCGGGCACGCGCGACCGTAGGAGGGTGAGCCACCAACTCGGCCCGGAGCGCCTCCTCTCTGTCCACATCCTCGCGCCGCACGCGGGCAGCCTCCCGACGACGAACATCCCCAGGCGAGCCCGGAAGCGGCACGCTGGGGTCTCTCGCTGGATCACGGGGAGGCGGGGGCGGCGCAGGGAGGTGCCGGAGTAGAACTCCGGGGACCTCTCCGGCCGGTCAGCCCCACCCCGGCTCGAACGCGAGTACGCCACGGCAGGCACCCCCTCCGGGACGGGCGCAGGCACACCAGGCCCGAGCCGGCGCGCCGAGTCCGCTGGCAGATGGCACTTCGGCCGCGCCTGCCCGTCGCCGGCCGTTCGGGTCATCAAGACCTCGCGGTATGAGGGCCTCTGCGCTAGGGAAAATGAGCACGGGAGCACAGGGGAAGGCAGCCAGAGCGCGGGAGCAGTGAGACCAGCAAGGGACGGCGTGGGGAGGGGAGGGGTGGGGGTGGCCATGGCGCACGCGCGCAGGGCAGCGGGAGCAGTCGGCGACGCAGACAAGGCGATGAGAGCAGGAGGCGGCGTGAGACGGGATGGGGGTAGGGTGGCCGAAAGGACTTAATGATGGAGACATCGCACCTTGGTGGCGACTCAAAGGGGTTAAACGGGAGCGAGACTCGGATTTACCCAGGTTCGGCCCCTCGTGAGGAGGTAAAAGCCTACGTCCTGCTCTGTGTTGTATTGATGGTGATTCGATTACAAGGAGGGTGTAACTCGCCTGACCTAGCTCTCGATGATTTCTAACCTGCCCTATCCTCCCCGGGACTCGCCTTTATATGTAGGTCGAGGCCTTAGGGTTTACAAGAGTCCCAACCACGATACAGATCATGGTTTCTAAGTCGCCGTACTTTCCAAGACTGGAAACCTCCTCGATGGCCTATCGTCCATATTGATCTTGAACCGCCATCCGGCTCCTGGGCCCTCCAGGACAAGGCTTATATCGCCAAAGGATGAGTCGCCCATACGGTGACCCGGCCCAACTATGGCTGGTCATGTCGCAGATAATATCCCCAATATTAGGCCCCAGATTGACTTGAACCTGTTCACGCCAATAAACCTTTACCTAGTTTAGGGGCGACTCATTCCGCTTCTTTCATGCATCATACGCTTAAGCCGACATACTTCACAAAAATATCCAAGCCGCCGAACCATATCTTGATGACATCACCTTATCCCTTTAATCTCGGAAAAATGATGACGCAATCCCCAACGGATCTCGCGGGACAGATATCCCGAAAATATTGGCGCTATTTTTGCGAATCTTTAGCTTGTCTCTTTCGGTTCCCGCTCGAGGCGCCTTGATTCCAGCACCCGTCCCATTAAATAGGCTTGGGGAAGGGGACGAAAAGCATCTCCACCTACTCGCTTCGACTGCCTCTTCTTCCTCGTGACCGCACCAAGAACTCCATTGCCGCCCGAGGAACTCCGTCACCGGCCACTTCATCTGGCGCATCTCCGAGCCAACCAAGGACGCGACATTCACCGCGTTCCCACGGTCGCTTCCAAACGCCATCATCAGGTCAGTCCTTCGCGATTATAAATAGATCGTAACTCCTCGATGTTCGTCGTTTGCCGGTTCATTAGAACACCTCGAACACCCCCGCATATACTGATTGATTCATAGCATCAATAGGCACGGTAGCATCGACCGTATCCTCAATCGATTAGCTCCTGTTTGAGGAACCAAAAAGGCTTCGGTCAGATCACCCTTACTGCATTTACCCTAGCCATGGTCTGTTTCGCCTTATTCAGGCCCTTTTGCTTTCATTTTAACTTGCTCGTAGATCTATATTTCACCGTCTGCTGTGTAGAAACCTGTTTATAGATCCGCACTTTATCATTTTACCGCACGTCCCCAATGCCCTGGGATACCTTCTCTGAGTAAATAGGAAATTCCTAAGTCGCCCTTGTGCCCAGATCTGGTCCCTTATTGGCGAGTTAACAGATTCCCTTAGCAACTCAACAAATGTTCGGCGGGTTAATAGATCCTCTTAGCCACTCAACAAGTGTTCGGCGAGTTAACTTACCCGTGACCTTCTCCTCTGTAGCTATGGGTACTGTTTTCAAGGACGATTGGCTTGCGACCAAAGTTGATGACAACTTCCTTAATGATTGCGTGAAAACGGGAAATCTTGATCCGAAGGAAGTTATTGGATGGTGATCCGGACTAGGCGAAGAAATCCCGAACCCAAAGGAAGGGGAAATATTTGTTTTTGCTAAGCACCTCGAACGGGGGTTTAAGCCGCTAGGATCAAAGTTCCTCAGAGACGCTATGGCCTTCATGAACTTCCGACTCCAAGACCTGGGCCCCAACTCGATCAGCAACATATGCCAGTTCCAAGTATTCTGTGAAGCTTACTTGCAAATGGAACCATCGGTCCCTCTGTTTTGGTACTTCTTCCATTTGAATCGCCAGACCGAGTTTGCCAACGGCCCTAGCTTAGAACTTGGAGGGGTCAACGTTCAACGACGCAGGGACAGCTCATTCCCGTCACTCACCATGCCTAGCCATCCCAAAGGCTGGGGCGAGTCTTGGTTTTATTGCCAGGACACTTCCCCTCCGGGTGAAAACAAACTCCTCGGCTATAGGAAGGAACGTCTGCCCACAAATTTCAAACTTCCAGACAAGCTCACCGAAGAAGAGGAGTCGGATTTCATTCCAGTGCTCTCCGAGTTACAATCTTTAACAAACAACGGTCTTACTGGAGTTGATCTGATCCGTTGCTGGGTGGAATGGCGCATCCTTCCCTTGAGTCTCCGAGATGGCTTGATGTGTGAATTTGATGGTACTTTGGACCACCCCCAATGCTACTTCCGCACAGCACTCGCACAGGAAGATATTGTGACCATCATCAAGAAGCTAACCGGCGAGCCCTTGGCCAAGTGTAGCTAGATAGGGCTTAAGCCATTCTAGAAGATTAACCCGGCTCCTAAGGTAAATAATTTAACCCGCCCTTGGTTCATTCTTCCCGACTTACCCGGATTCTGATTTGCATAATGAAAATTCTACTTCAGAAAGGTGACCGATTCTGGTCAAAAAGGCCGAAGAAGATGGCCCTAAAGCAAGCCAGACCGCCTCCAAAGAGGAAAACCAAGGGTAAAAACAAAGCCGCCATCACCGAATCGTCCGATGTGGACGAATCCCAAGTCGGTGATGCATCTTCAGAGGTAAAATTTTATCTTCTTTGTCTTGACACCCATTGCTCTAATTTGTGCTTATGTCTGTGCATCTCTTATGTATAGAATGATGATAACGAAAGCCAAGATGACGCCGTAGAGGTAATTTCTATTTCTTCCGACTCATCTTCTCCTCCGCCTAAGCCGGCCAGGCGGGTTTGTGGGAAAGTTCCCATGTCTCACCCGAATGCTTGTCTGGATCCTAATTTCCTCTTGAAGAAGGCGCAACACGCTTCCTATCGGAAGACTCGGAGCCACTCAGGAGATTTGGTGTCCGGGTTACGAGTGAAAACTTCCTATCAATGTCCACCTTCGTTTTGTTTTGGATCATACTTGTAACTCGCTCATATTTTGAGATATTACTTTTGCAGACTTCTCCCCCTTCGTCAGGCGACTCAGTGATGTCGGCTCTTCCGCCAATGGTTCGCGTACAAAGGTAAGTCCTTATAATAATTATGTTTTTCCTGACGATGATGATGCTTACTTTAAGCATGACCCTCTTTTCCTTAGAGCGCAAGCGAAGAAAAGAAAAAATGGCGGCTCAACTTCCACCCCGGCTCCAGAACTTAAAGAAATCCCAGCGCCGGCTCGTGCTGACCCGGCGAAGGATATATCTGATGACCGAGTTGACCTTCCAAGTTCTCCCAAGGAAGGCATGGAAGCGCCCAACCCGCCAAATCCATTGAAGGCGACTGAAGATCCTCACGCTGTAATCATTACTGGTACTGGCTTTTCTAAGACGGCTTCAGCAGTCTTATCAAAGCATGTATCGACATCGTCCCATCCTTCAACTAGACATGAAATTTCGAAGGCCAAACTCTCCCAATATGAAAATCTTGAGTTTAAAGAGCTCTGCTCCGGCTTCGCAAGTTGCCTGGAAACAAGTTATGAAATGGAGAAGAATCTGCTCCATATGATGAAGAATAAACATGAGGTAAGCCTTAATGCATACCCTACTCATTAGCCCCCAAGGGTCGTGTAATCTTTTTGAAATATGAGCCGGGTCTTGATTATAGAAAAAACTTTCGACCTATAACCCCCAAGGGCCGGGTCATCTTTTGAAAGATGAGCCGGGTCTTGATTGTAGAAAAACTTTCAACCTGTAACCCCCAAGGGCCGGGTCATCTTTTGAAAGATGAGCCGGGTCTTGATTGTAGAAAAAATTCGACCTGTAACCCCCAAGGGTCGGTTCATCTTGTGAAAGATGAGCCGGGTCTTGATTGTATAAAAAACTTTCGACCTGTAACCCCCAAGGGCCGGGTCATCTTTTGAAAGATGAGTCGGGTCTTGATTGTATAAAAAACTTTCGACCTGTAACCCCCAAGGGTCGGGTCATCTTTTGAAAGATGAGTCCGGTCTTGATTGTAGAAGAACATTCGACCTGTAATCCCCAAGGGTCGGGTCATCTTTTGAAAGATGAGCCGGGTCTTGATGTGGTATAATTTTATCTAAAAATTATACATTAGCCCTTAAGTGTCAGGGGTGTTGCTTGCAATAATTCTGAGACTTGTCCCTTGATAATATGTTGACAGGAATCTCTGGCCCAAGCTGAGTCGACGTTAGGCGACTTAAAGAAAAGTTTAGCCGACCAGCAAGACGCGCGGGCTAAAGCAGAAGAAAAATACCAGCTGATCTTAGTTGATATGGAAAAGCTGAAAGCCGCCAACAAGAAGTCTCAAGCTGACCAGGCCACCGCACTAAAGCGAGCGGAAATAGCTGAAGCAAAACTGGAAACCGTGCAGCAAGAGCTTGCCGGCTGAAAGAAACATATCTCCAACATGACACAGGCCATCTTTGGTAAGAAGGAATCCCTGATTTTGTACTTTGTAAAAGAAAAATTAGTATGAAAAAAAAACACTAACCATTATTGTCCCTTATGCAGGCCGGAGAGCCGCCAACCTTCAGGACGACTGCATCTTGAGGTTAAAGGCGATTTACACATTAACTGAGCAGCTGTATACTGGGACCATGCTGACCGTGAAGGCAGTGATGGGTGCCAAGGAACCAATCACATCAATCAAAAAGATGCTTGGCTGCTTATCTACCCTTCCGCCTCAGATTGGTGAGCTAACCCGATCAGTCGCCCGCAAAGGGGCGCTGACTACGTTGAGTCGGTGTTTGGCGTATGCTCCAGAACTGAAACCCAAGGAAGTAGTAGCAGGCTTCCCACAGCTCAAGGACGACGAGTCGGAATTTACTCAAGATGATTATCAGCGTGTCGTCGGGGAATCACGCTCGGCGGCGACTCAGCTAGCAGCAAGCTTGGATTTGTCAAAGTACCAGGCTACTTATGACGGTAAGAACAAGAAAATAAACCCACCAACCTTTGTGACAACCAGCTTGACTCCTCGTCGGCCCAAAAACCCTTTTGATTTGGAGGAGGATCTTTCGGCATTTTTGAATGATGAAGACGAATTTGCCGCTCTATCCAAGTGCAATTGGGTACTGGGCGATTTACAACTTGAAGTCGGCCAGAGCTCAGGGCAAGTTGACCCGGAGGCACCAGCAGAATAGATCTTACTGATTTGGCCATCCGAGCCATGTAATAGGTTATTGTAGAAAACAATCCCTCGCTTATGCCTGTTGCGGAACTCTTCTATGATCCTTAAAAAACCTTGTGTCGCCCTTGAGGCGCCTTATGATGTTGACCCGCCATGTCAGTAAAGATTTTGATCACCAACCTGTTGGGCTAAAAACATACATCAAAACATCTCAATGAGTAATGGATGATAATAAACAATAACCGACTCAAGTGTTCTGGTGAATTATATGCAGAAAAACACGGTTCAAAAAGATCCGGCGATTCGTATAAATCTGTGAAACCTTGTGGCAGTGCCAAGAAGGTGAGAGTAAGAATTTCGTCGGCTCATTCAAGTCGCGACGAGATAGGACGAGTTAGACAAACTCAAGTGCTACCCGGGGGAGACTTTTTGTGTAAAAAAGCTCAAGTATTTAGACCGGCTGATCAGGCGCGAGTCAAGCTTCAGTGAAGCAGGTTCAATGAACCAATGGTTTCTCTATTCTCCATGTGGGGCGCTAGCCAGTACCATGCATGTTTTAACCAAGGTGAGTTCATGGTCCATAGAGCGGATTGACTCGCCAAGAGTTTATGGGTCCATATGGCGATTCGGCCAACACACAGTCCAGTATAACCATTTGTAGTGCGGTAATTTTTCGCTAGCCAAATGGGTAGTAAGGCTGATCTCAGTGAGAGGAAGCCCCCAAGTGACCTATGATTAGGGGAAAGACCGGTCATAGGATTGTAGAAGCGTATACGCTCTTACCACAAAACGACTTGGGAGCTGATAGCCCCCAAGTAAGCCGGCCTAATCCTCAGAATCATATATGGCGCCCATGTTTGAATCATGCGCTCGTAGTGACTTGATCCTCTTTGGCTTATCGATACCCAGTGTTGTAATAAGTGCAGCATGGCGACTTATGCTCTCTGGTATTGATAGCGTCCATGCTTGGGCGACTTGTCGAAGAGCAATAAAGATCCATGCTTTCAAGAAGATGAAGTGGCAGGAAAGACCCAGAATTCGTGGGTATCAACTTTATTGCTTTATATAAATGAAAGACTTACAATCTTCAAAATATGAGAGAAGAAAAAACTGAGCCAATAGCTCAAGTGTAATAAGGCCGCAGGTGGGCTATGTTCCAGGGGTGAGTTGACTCAGCCTCCATGGTTGGCCGATCAGGCCGAAGATCCACCAAATAGTATGACCCGTTGCAAAGGTTTTTGCTGACGATGAACGGTCCTTCCCATGGTGGTGACAACTTATGCATGCCGGTGCGGTCTTGGATCAAACGGAGCACTAAGTCGCCCTCCTGAAAAGCTCGGCTCTTGACCCGGCGGCTATGATAACGCCGCAAGTCTTGCTGTTAGATAGCCGATCGGGAGGCAGCCAAATCGCGTGCTTCCTCCAAAGCATCCAAAGATTCTTGACGTGCCAACTCATCATCCTGTTCCACATAAGTGGCGACTCTGGGCGAATCATGCCTAATGTCACTGGGAAGAACGGCTTCTGCTCCGTACACCAGGAAAAAAGGAGTAAAACCCGTAGAACGATTCGGGGTGGTTTGGATGCTCCGTAATACCAATGGCAACTCCTCAACCTAACACCCTGGGGTGCGCTCGAGGGGAACCATAAGTCGGGGCTTGATTCCTCGCAGTACTTCCTGATTCGCCCGTTCCGCTTGCCCATTAGATTGTGGATGAGCGACCGTAGACACGTCAAGCCGGATGTGCTCCCGGTGGCAAAACTCCTGCATCGCCCCTTGTGATAAATTGGTACCATTATCAGTGATAATGCTATGTGGGTATCCAAACCGGAATATCAAGAATTTGACGGCCGTTTCTGCATCACAGCTGCCAACAGGTTCTGCTTCGACCCACTTGGTGAATTTATCAACCGCCACCAGTAGATGAGTTTTTTTATTGGATGACATCTTAGAGGGGCCAACCATGTCTAACCCCTAGACCGCGAAAGGCCAAGTGATCGGGATCATCCTTAGTTCTTGAGCCGGCACATGAGCATGTCGTCCATAACATTGACAGCCATCACATCAACAAACTATCTCTTCCGCATACGCATGAGCCGTCAACCAAAAGAATCCATGTCGGAACGCCTTTGAAACCAGGGAACGTGACCTGGCGTGGTGCCCACAATCTCCGGCATGGATGTCGTTCAGAATTACGCACCCTTCATCAGGAGAAACGCATCTTTGAAATACCCCAGAAGTACTTCGCTTATATAATTCGCCATTGATGATGACCATGGATTTGCTCCGACGAACGATTTGACGAGCCAACACCTCATCTGAAGGTAACTCGCCTCGTGTGAGGTATGCCAAGTAAGGGAGAACCCAATCCGGCGTAACACGGAGAGCCGCCACAAACTGGGACTCAGGATCTGGTATCGCCAACTCCTCTTCTGAGGGCAACCTCACGGAAGGATTATACAAAATATCCAGAAAAACATTAGGAGGAACCGGCTTACATTGCGAGCCGAGGCGTGAGAGGGCATCAGCTGCTTCGTTAAGTCGCCGGTCGATATGATCAACTTGATAGCCATGGAAATGACCCACCACATCAGACACGGCCCTTCTGTAAGCCGCCATCAAGGGGTCCCGGGAGTCCCTTGTACCTGAAACTTGTTGAGCCACCAGATCGGAATCGCCAAGACATCTGACGCGTGTGAGGTTCATCTCCTTGGCAAGTCGCAAACCATGTAGCAGGGCTTCATACTCCGAAGCGTTATTGGTACATGGGAACATGAGTTGGAGAACATAGCAGAACTTGTCTCCCTGGGGTGAAATCAACACCACGCCAGCCCCTGAGCCTTCCAATTGCCTAGACCCATCAAAATAAATAGTCGAGTACGTGAGATCAGGCCTATCTTCTGGAATCTGCAACTCGGTCCAATCATTGATGCAGTCGACCAATGCCTGGTACTTGATAGCCGTGCGAGGCGTATACCGCACGTGGTGCGGCCCAAGCTCAATCGCCCATTTGGCGATTCGCCCCGTTGCTTCTCGGTTCTGGATGATGTCCCCAAGAGGGGCAGAGCTAACCAGTGTGATAGGATGTTCTTGGAAATAATGCTTTAGCTTCCGACTCACCATAAAGACCCCATAAACCAACTTCTGCCAATGCGGGTAGCGTTGTTTGGAGAGGGTTAGCACCTCGCTGATAAAATATACCGGGCGTTGTACTGGATATTCCTTTCCTTCTTCCTTCCGTTCGACAGCTACTGCCACGATCACCGCCTTGGAATTCGCCTCGATGTATAAAAGCATAGGCTCCTTTTCAGTCGGGGTGGCCAAAACTGGCGGGTTGACCAGCTGCTGCTTCAGGGCTTCAAAAGCTTCATTGGCCTCGTCCGTCCAAACAAAACGGTCAGCTTTCTTAAGCAACTGATAGAGGGGAATAGCTTTCTCCCCCAGACGGCTTATAAAGCGACTCAAAGCCGCAATACGACCCGCCATGCGTTGAACTTGATTGATATTCGTTGGTTTCCCAAGCGAAGTAATTGCTTCGATTTGGTCCGGGTTGGCCTCAATGCCGCGTTCGGACACCAAGAAACCCAACAGCTTTCCTGCGGGAACACCAAAGACACGTTGGTGGGATTAAGCTTCATCTGATACACCCGCAGATTGTCAAAACTTTCCTTGAGATCCTCCAAGAGCGTCTCCTTCTTACGAACTTGACCACAATGTCATCAACGTAAGCATGAACGTTGCCTCCGATTTGGCCGTGGAGACAGTTTTGGATACAGCGCTGGTAAGTCGCCCCAGCGCTCTTGAGCCCAAACGGCATGGATACATAGAAAAAAGCCCCAAACGGGGTTATGAAAGTTGTCTTCTCGTGATCTTCCACAGCCATCTTGATTTGATGATATCCGGAGTAGGCGTCCAAGAAACACAAACGCTCGCAACCCGCCACCGAATCAATGATTTGATCAATGTGGGGAAGGGCGAAAGGATCCTTTGGGCAAGCTCTGTTGAGGTCGATGTAGTCGATGCACATGCGGAAAGTGTCATTCTTTTTTAGCACCAGGACCGGGTTAGCCAACCATTTAGGGTGGTAGACCTCAACGATAAACCCGGCGGCCCAAAGACGGGCGACTTCTTCTCCGATCACCTTGCGTCACTCCTCATTAAACCTGCGAAGATATTGCTAAATCGGCTTTGCGTTAGGGTCAACATTAAGATGGTGCTCAGCGAATTCTCTCGGTACACCAGGCATGTCAGAAGGTTTCCATGCGAAGATGTCTAGATTCTCACGGATGAATTCGATGAGCGCGCTTTCCTATTTAGGGCCCAAACCCGCCCCGATGGTGAACTGCTCGGATGAATCGCCAGGAGTAAAGTCCACCATCTTAGTGTCATCCGTCGGCTTGAATTTGAGGAGTGGCTCGGCATCAGTCGTTGGCTTCTTGAGGGGTGACATATCCGCCGGGTCAACATTGGCTTGGTGATACTTGAGTTCCTCTACAGCACAGGCGATTTCTGCATAGGCCGCATCTCCTTCCTCACACTCTTTTGCTATCCTCCTATCACCACCGACCGGGAAGGGTCCCTTGGGGACAGGCATCTTGAGTTTCAGGTAGACATAGCAGGGGTGAGCCATGAATCGGGCGTAATCCGGCCGCCCGAACAACGCATGATAAGGGCTCTTTAGCTTGACCACCTCAAATACAAGCGACTCACTCCTGTGATTGGATGTTGTACCAAAAGCCACATTAAGTTTGACCCACCCAATTGGATATGCCGACTTACCTAGCACGATACCATGGAATACTGTGGTTGACGGCATTAGGTCTTTCTCTAAGAGGTTCATCCTCCGAAAGGTGTCGAAATATAATATGTTGATGCTGCTGCCACCATCCGTAAGAACCTTTGAAAGGGTATATCCCCCGACTTGGGGGGCCACGACCAATGCCAAGTCGCCGGGGTTGTCGATTCTGGGCGGGTGATCCTCCCTACTCCACGAGATAGTCTGCTCAGACCAGTGGAGGTACCTAGGGAGTGCCGGCTCGGACACGCTATACGTCCGGTGCTTCACCTTCTTGTCTCGCTTACAGGCACTGGTGGTGAACACGTGGTACTGTCCGCTGCTTAATTGTTTGGGATTGCTGCGGAATCCGCCATTATCATCTTGCCCCCGTGGAGCCCCCTGTGGGGGTGGCTGCTGAAACACTCCGGGTGGGTTGTACCGCTGCTGGTTATGCACAGGGTACTGGCCACTGCTTGGCTGCGAGCCACCCTGAGCCCCTGGTTTGGGAAAACCGCCAAACGGGTTCTGGCGTTGATTAGGCGCACCGTACTGTTCCTGCTGTTGGCTATGGTCACTGGTTTGACCCTTCTTGATTGCCTCTGCCTGAAATTCCTGCATTACGTAGCAGTCTTCCCAAGAGTGAGTCGCCAGTCCATCCGCCATGGCGTGGTGCGGGCAGGGGCCCTTAAGTATCTCGTTATAGTTGCGCGGCTTCTTGCCACTGTAACCCCTCTTCTTCTGGCGCTGATTGCCATTGTTAGTATTGGTGTTGGCAACGAAGTCCGTGGATCCTTCATGCTGTCTTCTCTTGCCATTTCCACCATGATTATGGTGGGCGCGTCCTTGAAACCGGGAGTGATTCTTGGATGAATCGCCTTTCCTCGGTGAGTTGGCTTTGTTGTCGTCCTCTCTTGGGTCTTTAGTATCGTCTGCTTCGGCGTACCGGGTGAGGGTGTCCATCAATTCGGCCATATCCTGGACCTTGCGCTTGAGTCGCCCCAGCTTCTGTACCAAGGGCTCATAGTGGCAGTTTTGCTCCAGGATTAGCACAGCTTGAGCCGCCGTGATGCCATCTGACGAGTGGATGATTTCTGCAACCCGCCGCATCCAGTGGTGGGCTGACTCATCGGGACGTTGAACGGAATGTTGTAAGTCGACGATCGTCATCGGGCGCTTGCAAGTTCCCCGGAAGTTTTTGACGAAACGTTCCTTCAGTTCAGCCCAGGTATGGATGGAATTGGGTGGCAGGTTTTTCAACCAAGTGCGCGCCGTCCCCTCGAGCATCATTGTAAAGTACCTGGCACAGACCGCTCCGCTTACATCGAGCATGTCCATTGCGATTTCGTAACTCTCAACCCATGATGCCGACTCAAGGTCCGGGGTTGTAGTTGGGCACCTTCCTTGGTCCTTTAAAGTCTTTCGGCATCCGCTCGTTGCATAGGGCAGGGGCCAAGCATGGCACCCCTACTTGCATGTCGCCTCCGCTAAGCGGCGCTGGGCTGGTTTGGATGTCCTGGTGATCCTGGCCGGCCGCCCCAAAGGTGTTGCGGATGGGAGGGTCCCGATGGTCAGGCGGGTTACCCTGAGGTAGGTGTCGCGGTCCGCTGGTTATGGCGGGTTGGTCCTCTAGCCGGCTTCTGGTGCGGCTCGCCTGGGGGTGGAGTGTAGCAGATCGAGGCTGTGTGAGAATTGCGCGTTCTAAACCACCGCCGTTTTTAACATCTCAATGGCGTTTCTTGCTTCTATTTCAGCCGGGGTGTTGCCATAAATCGGAAGGGATTCTAAGTGGCGAGTTACGGCGAGCACGTTGTCCACGGGGTTGGAAAAGTGGCCCTGGGGCATTTGGAAACGGGGAACGCGATCAACTGCTGGCTGAAGCGGCGGGTTTGGTGGCTGAGCCGGCCCTCCTCCTGGAACGGTTCCTGCCCCGGGGGTGCGCGGAGTGTCGAAAAGGCGGGTAGGATTCAGATCAGGGGGTAAGCGCCCCTGGTGCCTCCTCTGATGGACAGCGTCGGACGCGCGCTGATACCTTTCAAGTCCCTAGTTCTCGGTGTTCAAGCGGGCCGTCTCGGCGGTGATCTGAGCTTGTCGGGTCTCAATCCTGGCGGCTTCTGCCTCTGCATCTCGCTGGGCCTTCGCCATCTCATCTCGCAGCTTTGCCAACTCGGCATTTATTGTGCCCTGGTTTTCTGTCGTTACAGGGGTTGCCATGATCCTTGTTATCTCCGCCGACAGGTCCACCAGGATCGCAGCTGGGCTCTTGGATGTTTCGCCGGCCTCGTTGTTGCCTGCAGGGTTTTGCTGGGACTGTGTTGCCCCCGCCATGTATACGGCGATCTGACGACGGGTCCGATCGAGGACTTCAGGATCCATCACCAGCGATAGATCTCCGAGGCGGCCTTTGTGCAGGGACTGGATTGAATCTGTGTCGCGCATGGATGACTCGTCATCGGTGTTGACCGGTGTAGTCTCCTGAGTCGCCGATCGCTCTGGCTCATCAGATCCCTGCGTGAAGCCGACGAAAACTGGGCGCGTCGGGCTTGGCAGCGCGACGGGACAGACATACCTGGCCGGCTCGACAGTGTCGGTGAATATGTCCGGCTCAGGCATGGGTGCACCGACCATGCCAATGAATATGTAGACCTTGCCGAAGGGGACTCTATAGCCGGATTCGATTAAATCGGCCTCGGGTCCCCACAGCGAGTTGTCGATGTAGTACTTTCCGTGGCGGCTCCGGGTCATGAGCCCGGCCGCATAGCTCCCTGACCCTGGTAGGGCTCCCTTTGAGAACTCAACTCCACCGTGTGTAGGCCCCACGGTGGGCGCCAACTGTCGTGGTTTTGTCACGGCAGATGTCCTAGTGAAAGGACTTAATGATGGAGCCATCGCACCTTGGTGGCGACTCAAAGGGCTTAAACGGGAGCGAGACTCGGATTTACCCAGGTTCGGCCCCTCGTGAGGAGGTAAAAGCCTACGTCCTGCTCTGTGTTGTATTGATGGTGATTCGATTACAAGGAGGGTGTAACTCGCCTGACCTAGCTCTCGATGATTTCTAACCTGCCCTATCCTCCCCGGGACTCGCCTTTATATGTAGGTCGAGGCCTTAGGGTTTACAAGAGTCCCAACCACGATACAGATCGTGGTTTCTAAGTCGTCGTACTTTCCAAGACTGGAAACCTCCTCGATGGCCTATCGTCCATATTGATCTTGAACCGACATCCGGCTCCTCGGCCCTCCAGGCCAAGGCTTATATCGCCAAAGGATGAGTCGCCCATACGGTGACCCGGTCCAACTATGGCGGGTCATGTCACACATAATATCCCCAACACCCTACCCCAACGGGCGACCTCACCTCGAGTGCCCCCCCTACCATGGGCTCGGGCCGCCATGCTGGACCCAGAGCCAGCGGGCCGGGTCGGCTGGAGCCAGAGCCCAGATCCGGTTGGCCCATTCCATGGCTTCTCCAGCGCGCCGTGACGTCATAGCCACGTCTTGGGCCGAGAGTCCCCCCCCCGGCCCACCCGCGCGGCAGCCGGCCCAGCTGCCAACGGACCGGCCCGAGGCGCTAGGGCACAGCCCCCACAGCCGCGCCGCGCAAGAATGTTGGGGAACGTCGCATGGGAACGCGATCTAGAGGAAAAACCGTGGAGGTATGTGGTCGCGCTGCCGTGGAAAAGTCGTCTCAAATCAGCCCTAAAACCCCACTATATATAGGAGGAGGGGGAAGACTTGCCTTGGGGTGCAAGGACTCCCAAGGGAGTCGGCCGAGCCAAGGGGGAAGGTCTCCCCCTCCCAAACCGAAATCCACTTGGTTTGGAAGGTGGAGTCCTTCTTCCCTTTCCCACCTCCTTCTTTTTTTTTCCTTTCCTCTTTGATTTTCTTTCCTATGCGCATAGGCCTCTCTTGGGCTGTCTCACCAGCCCACTAAGGGCTGGTGTGGCACCCCAAACACCCATGGGCTTCCCTGGGGTGGGTGCCCCCCCCCCGGTGAACTCCCGGAACCCATTCGTCATTCCCGGTACATTCCAGGTAACTCCGAAAACCTTCCGGTAATCAAATGAGGTCATCCTATATATCAATCTTCGTTTCCGGGCCATTCCGGAAACCCTCGTGACGTCCATGATCTCATCCGGGACTCCGAACAACATTCGGTAACCAACCATATAACTCAAATACGCATAAAACAACGTCGAACCTTAAGTGTGCAGACCCTGCGGGTTCGAGAACTATGTAGACATGACCCGAGAGACTCCTCGGTCAATATCCAATAGCGGGACCTGGATGCCCATATTGGATCCTACATATTCTACGAAGATCTTATCGTTTGAACCTCAGTGCCAAGGATTCATATAATCCCGTATGTCATTCCCTTTGTCCTTCGGTATGTTACTTGCCCGAGATTCGATCGTCAGTATCCGCATACCTATTTCAATCTCGTTTACCGGCAAGTCTCTTTACTCGTTCCGTAATACAAGATCCCGCAACTTACACTAAGTCACATTGCTTGCAAGGCTTGTGTGTGATGTTGTATTACCGAGTGGGCCCCGAGATACCTCTCCGTCACACGGAGTGACAAATCCCAGTCTTGATCCATAATAACTCAACGAACACCTTCGGAGATACCTGTAGAGCATCTTTATAGTCACCCAGTTACGTTGCGACGTTCGATACACATAAAGCATTCCTCCGGTGTCCGTGAGTTATATGATCTCATGGTCATAGGAACAAATACTTGACACGCAGAAAACAGTAGCAACAAAATGACACAATCAACATGCTACGTCTATTAGTTTGGGTCTAGTCCATCACATGATTCTCCTAATGATGTGATCCCGTTATCAAGTGACAACACTTGCCTATGGCCAGGAAACCTTGACCATCTTTGATCAACGAGGTAGTCAACTAGAGGCTTACTAGGGACAGTGTTTTGTCTATGTATCCACACAAGCATTGTGTTTCCAATCAATACAATTATAGCATGGATAATAAATGATTATCATGAACTAACAAATATAATAATAACTAATTTATTATTGCCTCTAGGGCATATTTCCAACAGTCTCCCACTTGCACTAGAGTCAATAATCTAGTTCACATCACCATGTGTTTCCAACGAATCCAACACCCATATAGTTATGGGGTCTGATCACGTCTTGCTCGTGAGAGAGGTTTTAGTCAACGGTTCTGAAACTTTCAGATCCGTGCGTTCTTTACAAATATTTATGTCATCTTATAGATGCTGCTACTACATGCTATTCGGAAATGCTCCAAATATCTACTCTACTATATGAATCCGTTTCACTACTCATAGTTATTCGGATTAGTGTCAAAGCTTGCATCGACGTAACCCTTTACGACGAACTCTTTAACCACCTCCATAATCGAGAAAAATTCCTTAGACCATTTGTTACTAAGGATAAATTTTGACCGCTGCTGGTGATTCAATCATGGATCACTCTCTGTACCTCTCAACAGACTTTGAGTCAAGGCACACATCAGGTGCGGTACACAGCATGGCATACTTTAGATTCTACGGCTAAGGCATAGAAGACGACCTTCGTCTATTCTCTTTATTCTGCCGTGGTCGGGTTTTGAGTCTTACTCAAATTCACACCTCACAACGCAACCAAGAACTCTTTCTTCGTTGATCTATTTTGAACTCCTTCAAAAACTTGTCAAGGCATGCATCTTGTTGAAACTTCTATTAAGCGCTTTCGATCTATCTCCATAGATCTTTGATGCTCAACGTTCAAGTAGCGCAATCCAGGTATTCCTTTGAAAAACTCCTTTCAAACAACCTTGTATGCTTTACAGAAATTCTACATTACTTCTGATCCACAATATGTCAACCACATATACTTATCAGAAATTCTATAGTTCTCCCACTCACTTCTTTGAAAATACAAGTTTCTCATAAACCTTGTACAAACCCAAAATCTTTGATCATCTCATCAAAGTATATATTCCAACTCCGTGATGCTTGCACCAGTCCATTGAAGGATCACTGGAGCTTGCATACTTGCTAGTATCTTTAGGATCGACAAAACCTTCTGGTTGTATCACATACAATGTTTGCTCAAGGAAACCGTCGAGAAAACAATGTTTTGACATCCTACGTGCAATATTTCATAAATAATGCATCAACAACTAACATAATTCTAACAGACCTTTAGCATCGCTACGAGTGAGAAAGTCTCATCATAGTCAACTGTTTGATCTTGTCGGAAACATCTTTGCGACAAGTCGAGCTTTTCTTAATAGTGACTTATCACCATCATCGTCTGTCTTCTTTTAAAGATCCATCTTTACTCAATAGTCCTATGACCATCAAGTAGTTCTTCCAAAGTCTACACTTTGTTTTCATACATGGATCCTCTCTCGGATTTCATGGCCTCCAGCCATTTGTCGGAATCTGGGCCCACCATCGCTTTCTCCATAACTCGTAGGTTCACTGTTGCTCAACAACATGACCTCCAAGACAGGGTTACCGTACCACTCTGTAGTAGTACGCGACCTTGTCAACCTACGAGGCTTGTAGTAACTTGATCAGATGCTTGATGATCACCATCATCAGCTTCCACTTCAATTGGTGTAGGCGCCACAGGAACAACTTCCTGCGCCCTGCTACACACTGGTTGAAGTGATGGTTCAATAACCTCATCAAGTTCTACTACCCTCCCACTCAATTCTTTCGAGAGAAACCTTTCCTCGAGAAAGGATCCGTTTCTAGAAACAAACACTTTGCTTTCGGATCTGAGATAGGAGATGTACCCAACTGTTTTGGAGATCCTATGAAGATGCATTTATCCGCTTTGGGTTCGAGCTTATCAGACTGAAACTTTTTCACATAAGTGTCGAAGCCCCAAACTTTCAAGAAACGACAGTTTAGATTTCTCTAAACCTCAGTCTATACTGTGTCATCTCAATCGGAAATACGTGGTGCCCTATTTAAAGTGAATGCGGCTGTCTCTAATGCTTAACCCATAAACGATAGTGGTATTTCGATAAGAGACATCACAGCATGCACCATACCAAATAGTGCATGGCTATGACGTTCAGACACATCATCACACTATGATGTTCCAGGGGGCATGAACTGCGGAACAATTTCCACATTGTCTTAACTGCGTACCAAAACTCGTAACTCAGATATTCATTTCTATGATCATATCGTAGACAGTTTATCCTCTTGTTATGACGAACTTAACTCCGAAACAGAATTGAACTTTTCAATATTTCAGACTTGTGATTCATTAAGTAAATACTCTAGTATCTACTCAAATCGTCATTGAAGTAAGAACATAATGATATCCACTGCGTGCCTCAGCACCCATTGGACTGCATACATCAAAATGTATCACTTCCAACAAGTTACTATCTTATTTCATCTCAATGAAAACAAGGCCTTGCTCATGTGGTATGATTTGCATGTCACTAGTGATTCGAAATCAGGTGAGTACAAAGATCCATCAGCATGGAGCCTCTTCATGCAATTTATACCAACATGACTCAAGCGGCAGTGCCACAAGTAAGTGGTACTATCATCATTAACTCGTATCTTTTGGCACCAATATCATGAACATGTGTAACACTACGATCGAGATTCAATAAACCATTGAAGGTGAATATTCAAGAAAATAGAGTAACCATTATTCTCTTTAAATGAATAATCGTATTGCAATAAACACGATCCAATCATGTTCATGCTTAACGCAAGCACCAAATAACAATTATTTAGGTTTAACACCAATCCCGATGGTAGAGGGAGCGTGCGGCGTTTGATCATATAAACCTTGGAAACACTTCCAACACGTATTGTCACCTCGCCTTTAGCTAGTCTCCGTTTATGCCGTAGCTTTCATTTCGTGTTACTAATCACTTAGCAACCGAACCGGTATCCAATACCCTCATGCTACTAGGAGTACTAGTAAAGTACACATCAACATCATGTATATCAAATACACTTCTTTCGACTTTTGCCAGCCTTCTTATCTACCAAGTATCTAGAGTTGCTCCGCCTCAGTGACTGTTCCCCTCATTACAGAAGCACTTAGTCTCGGGTTTGGGTTTAATCTTGGGTCTCTTCATTAGTGCAGCAACTGTTTTGCTGTTTCACGAAGTATCCCTTCTAGCCCTTGCCTTTTCTTGAAACTTAGTGGTTTTACAAACCATCAACTATTGATGCTCCTTCTTGATTTCTACTTTCGCAGTGTCAAACATCGCGAATCGCTCAAGGATCATTGTATCTATCCTTGATATGTTATAGTTCATCACGAAGCTCTCAAAGCTTGGTGGCAGTGACTTTTGGAGAACCATCACTATCTCATCTGGAAGATTAACTCCCACTTGATTCAAGTGATTGTCGTACTCAGACAATCTGAGCACACGCTCAACGATTGAGCTTTTCTCCTTTACTTTGTGGACAAAGAATCTTGTTGGAGGTCTCGTACCTCTTAACAAGGGCACAAGCATGAAATCACAATTTCATCTCTTTAGAACATCACTTATGTTCCGTGACGTTTTACAACGTTTTCGGGGCCTTGCTTCTAAGCCATTAAGTATTTTGCACTGAACTATCGTGTAGTCATCAGAAACGTGTATGTCGGATGTTCATAGCATCCACAGACGACGCTCGAGGTGCAGCACACCGAGTGGTTCATTAAGGACATAAGCCTTCTGCGTAGCAACGAGGACAATCCTTGGTTTTACAGACTCAGTCTGCAAAGTTTGCTACTATCAATTTTCAACTAAATTTTCTCTAGGAACATATAAAAACAGTAGAGCTATAGCGCAAGCTACATCGTAATTCGCAAAGACCATTAGACTATGTTCATGACAATTAGTTCAATTAATCATATTACTTAAGAACTCCCACTGAAAAAGTACATCTATCTAGTCATTTGAGTGGTACATGATCCAAATCCACTATCTCAAGTCCGATCATCACGTGAGTCGAGAATAGTTTCAGTGGTAAGCATCTCTATGCTAATCATATCAACTATATGATTCATGCTCGACCTTTCGGTCTCATGTGTTCCGAAGCCATGTCTGCACATGCTAGGCTCGTCAAGCTTAACCCGAGTGTTCCGCGTGCGCAACTGTTTTGCACCCGTTGTATGTGAACGTTGAGTCTATCACACCCGATCATCACGTGGTGTCTCGAAACGACGAACTGTAGCAACAGTGCACAGTCGGGGAGAACACAATTTCGTCTTGAAATTTTAGTGAGAGATCACCTCATAATGCTACCGTCGTTCTAAGAAAAATAAGGTGCATAAAAGGATTAACATCACATGCAATTCATAAGTGACATGATATGGCCATCATCACGTGCTTCTTGATCTCCATCACCAAAGCACCAGCACGATCTTCTTGTCACCGGCGTCACACCATGATCTCCATCATCATGATCTCCATCAACGTGTCGCCATCGGGGTTGTCGTGCTACTCATGCTATTACTACTAAAGCTACGTCCTAGCAAAATAGTAAACGCATCTGCAAGCACAAACGTTAGTTATAAAGACAACCCTATGGCTCCTGCCGGTTGTCGTACCATCGACGTGCAAGTCGATATTAACTATTACAACATGATCATCTCATACATCCAATATAACACATCACATCGTTGGCCATATCACATCACAAGCATACCCTGCAAAAACAAGTTAGACGTCCTCTAATTTTGTTGTTTGCATGTTTTACGTGGTGACCATGGGTATCTAGTAGAATCGCATCTTACTTACGCAAACACCACAACGGAGATATATGAATTGCTATTTAACCTCATCCAAGGACCTCCTCAGTCAATTCCGATTCAACTAAAGTTGGAGAAACTGACACCCGCCAGTCATCTTTGAGCAACGGAGTTACTCGTAGCGATGAAACCAGTCTCTCGTAAGCGTACGAGTAATGTTGGTCCGAGCCGCTTCGATCCAACAATACCGCGGAATCAAGAAAAGACTAAGGAGGGCAGCAAAACGCACATCACCGCCCACAAAAACTTTTGTGTTCTACTCGAGAAGACATCTACGCATGAACCTAGCTCATGATGCCACTGTTGGGGAACGTCGCATGGGAAACAAAAAATTTCCTACGCGCACGAAGACCTATCATGGTGATGTCCATCTACGAGAGGGGATGAGTGATCTACATACCCTTGCAGATCGTACAGCAGAAGCGTTAGTGAACGCGGTTGATGTAGTGGAACGTCCTCACGTCCCTCGATCCGCCCCGCGAACAATCCCGCGATCAGTCCCACGATCTAGTACCGAACGGACGGCACCTCCGCGTTCAGCACACGTACAGCTCGATGATGATCTCGGCCTTCTTGATCCAGCAAGAGAGACGGAGAGGTAGAAGAGTTCTCCGGCAGCATGACGGCGCTCCGGAGGTTGGTGATGACCTTGTCTCAGCAGGGCTCCGCCCGAGCTCCGCAGAAACGTGATCTAGAGGAAAAACCGTGGAGGTATGTGGTCGGGCTGCCGTGGAAAAGTCGTCTCAAATCAGCCCTAAAACCCCACTATATATAGGAGGAGGAGGGGGGAGACTTGCCTTGGGGTCCAAGGACTCCCAAGGGAGTCGGCCGAGCCAAGGGGGAAGGTCTCCCCCTCCCAAACCGAAATCCACTTGGTTTGGAAGGTGGAGTCCTTCTTCCCTTTCCCACCTCCTTCTTTTTTTTCCTTTCCTCTTTGATTTTCTTTCCTATGCGCATAGGCCTCTCTTGGGATGTCTCACCAGCCCACTAAGGGCTGGAGTGGCACCCCAAACACCCATGGGCTTCCCCGGGGTGGGTGCCCCCCCCCCCCCGGTGAACTCCCGGAACCCATTCGTCATTCCCGGTACATTCCCGGTAACTACGAAAACCTTCCGGTAATCAAATGAGGTCATCCTATATATCAATCTTTGTTTCCGGACCATTCCGGAAACCCCCGTGACGTCCATGATCTCATCCGGGACTCCGAACAACATTCGGTAACCAACCATATAACTCAAATACGCATAAAACAACGTCGAACCTTAAGTGTGCAGACCCTGCGGGTTCGAGAACTATGTAGACATGACCCGAGAGACTCCTCGGTCAATATCCAATAGCGGGACCTGGATGCCCATATTGGATCCTACATATTCTACGAAGATCTTATCGTTTGAACCTCAGTGCCAAGGATTCATATAATCCCGTATGTCATTCCCTTTGTCCTTTGGTATGTTACTTGCCCGAGATTCGATCGTCAGTATCCGCATACCTATTTCAATCTCGTTTACCGGCAAGTCTCTTTACTCGTTCCGTAATACAAGATCCCGCAACTTACACTAAGTCACATTGCTTGCAAGGCTTGTGTGTGATGTTGTATTACCGAGTGGGCCCCGAGATACCTCTCCGTCACACGGAGTGACAAATCCCAGTCTTGATCCATAATAACTCAACGAACACCTTCGGAGATACCTGTAGAGCATCTTTACAGTCACCCAGTTACGTTGCGACGTTTGATACACATAAAGCATTCCTCCGGTGTCCGTGAGTTATATGATCTCATGGTCATAGGAACAAATACTTGACACGCAGAAAACAGTAGCAACAAAATGACACGATCAACATGCTACGTCTATTAGTTTGGGTCTAGTCCATCACATGATTCTCCTAATGATGTGATCCCGTTATCAAGTGACAACACTTGCCTATGGCCAGGAAACCTTGACCATCTTTGATCAACGAGGTAGTCAACTAGAGGCTTACTAGGGACAGTGTTTTGTCTATGTATCCACACAAGCATTGTGTTTCCAATCAATACAATTATAGCATGGATAATAAACGACTATCATGAACTAAGAAATATAATAATAACTAATTTATTATTGCCTCTAGGGCATATTTCCAACAAAGAAGGCCCCGACCACGGTGCCGGCGCAGCCGGTGCGAGGGGGCACGAGTCCTCGGTGACGGGCGAGCCACCGCCGACACTTGGAACGGGCGCCGCCGCGGGGGATAGCCCGGGCGGCGCACCGGACCGCACCCGGCGAGAGGGAGAGCGTGGCACGCCGGCCAGAGAGGGCGGTTGTCGCAGGGCGCCGGCGGCCTAGTCACCACCGACCGTGCCCGCGACCGAGCCGGACGAGTCGTCGCCAGGAAAGCCCCCAGCTGCTACGGCGCGAGGGAGACCGGGAGCTCAACCGGGTCCAAATCATCATCTTCCTCCGCCCAGTCCGCCCAGGATTTCAGCGATCGCCGGAAGCAGAGGGACGGGCCGCAGCGAACGTCAGGGGCCGCCTCCGGCGCGGGAGCCCTCCCCGGCGACGAAAGAGGGACCACCATCAGGCACCCTGCCGGTGGCAGTCACCGTGGAGCCGTACGCCTAGGGGAATCGCCACTCAATCACGCTCTCATCAGTATTTCCTCTTCGGCACCACTTTTTCTTTGGACATAAAATAACTTACATGCATGTACCGAGAAACCTCTATAAGAGGCACAACACAATTTCATGAGCTCTCTATGGAACCAATACTCTTACTTCGAAAAGGCTACAACCAAATTCTGTGTATTTGTAGGACATCACTACTTTGATATGACTTAGTGCAGGTCCTAAGAGTCACTAGACTATATGTAGATGATTTGGTTCGCACACGCCCATAGGCTATGCCCCTCAAACTATGTAGCATCACACATCAACACCATCGCATGAATCGTCATTTTTCAGCCACTCTTGAGGATCTCCGCCATTGTCTGGCTTCTCTCTCTGTGACATCTAGGCCCCGCCTATGGGAATTCTTTCTTTCAGACATGTTACCCTCTAAAATCCATGGCCACTTATTGACATACTCCTCAACATATTGTCCACCTAATAAACTACTACGGCAGCCTTGATAGCTGGGTCCCACCAGTCATGAATGTTGTCAAACCATGCTTAGGCTGGTCATAGTGGGAAGTATCATATAGTAGTATCATGCATATGATACTATTGTATGATACTACCTCTATAATGCATAGTAGCATAAACTACTCCCTCCGTCACGGTTTAGAAGGCACAGTTAAACTTGCGTGCCTTTCCAAAATACACAAGGTTTAAGGCGCGATAGCAATTACTCTTATTAATTAGTAGTGGTACTACTTATGCATGCGCCCTTCCAATTTGCTCCTTACGCATTAGTAGTAGTATTTTCTCAGTTGATTAGGCGCATTAGCATCTACACCTGCTACATCTCACAACCAATCGGTGACTACCTTTGTCCCAGAGATTTTTCAAGCGTGCCTTCTAAACCGTGACGGAGGGAGTAGTATCATAGATGATCTCGTTTATTGACATGCATGACAAATTATTGCATAGCATTTAACATGTTATGGTATCTACCTATGTTACTCTAACCCCCTCTCTCTTCTTTAATTATCTGCCACATCAGCATGTTTGCTAGTCTCAAGTATATGTTACCATCTAAGTTACTTCCACTATTGCCAGCCTTAGACATGTGTCAATGCTAGTTTCTTACCACGGTTTCATAGGCATTTTGCTGGCGTGGAATAGTAGTTAATGAAGAAAGAGATTGATGTTGTATCTTAACTAACATACAACCCTTGTACGTCATGTTGCAAGCGGGACGGGAAGCGGCTGCTCGCCAAACTGTAAAGTGGGATAGTGTTGCGTCTGCGGGCGCTTGCGGCTGGCCGTCACACACCGCCAGAATCAACGCGGGCAGTGCGGCATCCCGCATCAGCCCGCATACACCCGCATAAGACAATTAGACACAGAAAAACATTATGCAGTTCGGCCAATGCTTGTCTAATTTGGCGAATCAAGCGGTCTGTCTCTAATATCAGCACACCAACATGAAGGTGCAGAAAGACAAGATAGTAGCTGCAGCGACTTCTCCAGATGAGTCATGCCCATGTTCTTTCCCTCCTTGCAAACTAAGGCACGCTAAGCTAGCTCAGCCGAGCGCTCCACCGGCTTTCCTGCCATGTCCAGTCGCTCAGCTAGCTCAGCCCTAAGCCATGCACGGTCTCTTTCCCTGGCACGCATCGTCCGCCCATCAAGCGTCGGTCGCCGGCAGCACGCAACGATGACGCGCGTCGACATCCGGAGCCCCTTGCCCCTGGCCGCACGCTCCCGCCGTGGAAGCCGCCGCCATCCTCCTCGAGAAGTGACACCCCGACGAAGACTCCTTTGGCAGCTCGCTCTTCCTCATCCATGCGCAGGAGCTTCTCGGCACGGCCATGCGGAGTCTCGAACACGAGCTCCCGAAACTCCTCACCTCCTCTCAACATGGCGTTGTGGGAACTTTCTTCGTCAGGAGATATTGGTATTTTTCTTCAGAGAATGGGCCTGAAAAGCGTTACACGGGATATGCGGGACGCCCAGCGGACAGAGCGGCGTGACCGCGTCAGCCTGCTGGAGACGACGCAGACAGCCCAACGGTGTTTTGCGAACCTATTTTGCGGGGCGGTGGGGTGGCTTAGTGGGAAGTCCCGCGCCGCTTGCATCCCTACTTGCACGTGGTCATAAGCAAAAAATGGTTCTAACCCAATTATATGCATGCATTACTCTAAATTATTAAATGTAGATACAACTCATAAAAAACAACACATTGATATGGTTGTATTTTAAATTATTAATGCTTTTATGATAACGTGATAAGAGACGATGCACTCACACACGCCTTAGCCTCCCATTATTGATACTAGTTGATATTTATGAAGAGCTGCCTCGGGACGGTGGTTTGTTGGAAAAAAATGGTTAAAACCAGCGGTTTATAAATACCTAACAATAATCGTCGAGGTTTTGTGTAACTTGCTCAGTTTGTATAATCCGGTTAATCTTACTACATGTATAAATAGCTAAATAACTATGTTTAAACCTAAATAAAATCCAAATAACTATCCCGTAAAAAATCTAAAATCTATAAATAAATAACTAAAAGCAAGGAAAAGTCTTCGAATTAACTGATGGATATCGCGAAAACGTCCACCATGCCGTATGCTCAACACGTATCCCACGGACCCAGTTTTGTCTCTGAAACGCCGCACCTCTTCTTATCCAGTCATTTATCACAAACCTCTTCGTCTTCGTCGCCTACCGCCAGGGCATCGCCGCTGCCATGCTCCTCCTTGCCTCGCTCGCCACCAAGGGGCTCACGCTGCGCCCCATGGTCGTCGGCCGCTCCGCCGGCTCGCCCCGCCTTGCCCTGGGTCGGCCCTCGCTCCGTAGCTGCCACTTCGCGTCTCTTCCCCTCTGCTTCATCTCCCTTTCCTCTAACCTTGCAGTCATTCATCCCCTCTTCAGTTTTTTGCAATGCGGTCGTTGTTTCTATAACGCGGCTGCTGTTTCAGGAGTTGGAGAAATTGTTTCTGCAACCCGTTCGTTGTTTCAAGAATCGTTTCTGCAATACGGCCGCTGTTGCAGAAAGGCGAACGGAAAAAAATCTGCAACAAAGCGATTGTTGGTGGAACTCGGCCTTTGTTTCAGGAATTAATGGATTCAAAGTTTATTTTTTGCAACAAAGTGGTTGTTTCTGCAACTCGACCGTCATTTTAGGAATCACTCGGTGCCAACCGGAGCCCCGCGCACGGATCGAACGGTTGTGCGTGTAGATCGGACGGACGTCAAGGTGACGCATGTTTAGACCCGTAGCAGCCCCCTAAAAGCAATATATAGCTAGTTTTTCTTCTGTCTTGCTCTGATATTATTAGCTTATATAGGTATCTGTGAACAGTGCGGATGCTCGACCGTATTGGACCCATGAAAATCATACTAGACGAATATCACTAATTAGCAAACTTCGAAAGACCCCACGACTCTCCTCTTTTGCCAAAGGCGGGAGGGGGAGCCTTGGAGCTGGTTGCTTTTCTGCGCCATGATAGAATATCACCCATGGGGGCTTTGTAGGTGAAGACTCCTCGCAAGAAAGAGGGGGGCGGAAAAAGAAAGCAAAAGCCACGCACCCCGACCAAGTAAGCGAAAGAAAGAAGACATCACCCCAACGCAAACCTAGCTATAGCTATAGCATAGCTAGCCCCACACACACACACACACACACCCCAGCGCCACGACCGCGAGGGCAACAAGAAGGGGTCTCTCGGCGTCGCCTCGTAGCGCGCGGGAGGCGGACGATCGAACCCTATTCCTTGTCCTTGAATCTCCAATCCACAATCCCCCTACCGGCTCAATCCGGGAGATCTAGGGAGAGAGGAGACTAGAGGCAGCGCAGGGGAGAGAATAGTACAAGACAAGAATGTTCTCTTCCAAGAAGGCCACTAGCAGCAGCGCTGGCGCGGTGGTGGCGGTGCAGGGCGAGAGGGGCGGGGCGCCCATGTGCGTGCAGGGCGACTCGGGCCTCGTCCTCACCACCGATCCCAAACCACGCCTCCGGTGGACGGTGGAGCTCCATGAGCGCTTCGTCGACGCCGTCGCCCAGCTCGGCGGCCCCGACAGTACGGCTCCAAAACCCTTCATGTGCTGGGTGCTAGCCACTTTTTCTTTTATTAGTTCCATCGCTGAGAACTTTGTGTTTGTTGTAGAGGCGACGCCGAAGACTATCATGAGGGTCATGGGGGTCAAGGGGCTCACTCTCTACCACCTCAAGAGCCACCTTCAGGTGCGTCCGGCCGTATGTGTGCTGTTGCACCCTCTAATTAGGGTTAGGTCTAATTCTTGTTGGTATGATGCGCTCACACATATGCATGCTGGCTAATCTGTTTGGCCTTTTCATGAGCAGAAATTCAGGCTGGGAAAGCAGCCACACAAGGACTTCAACGATCATGCGGTCAAGGATGGTACGTAAGAGCCAACTTGTCCGATTCAATTGTGAATACAGAATTTTGCATAACTACATCTACCAGTATATAGTTATGTCATAATTAATCTTCGTGTTTCTGAACCTTTTCGCAGCTGCCGCAGCAATGGAGATGCATAGAAACGCGGCCTCTTCTTCAGGCATACTGGGGAGAAACATGAACGAGTAGGTTAACCAGTTAATAAGAAGTAGAATATGCATGTTAACTACTTTGCGTTCACTCATGTCCCAATTATTAAGCTTTTCACTCGCTCCTCTTTTCCTTTACCGTTTGTGGATCCTATTTTCAGCCGCAACGTGCACATGAACGAGGCCATCAGGATGCAAATGGAGGTTCAAAGGAGGCTACATGAGCAACTAGAGGTGATTAATCAACCAAGAATCAAAGTACGCATGGGTGGCTGCTAAAAAGACCGTCAATTTCTCATGAAGTTTAATTTGCTCCCTTTTAAAAGCATTAGGAAGTTTACTCAACTCCCCTTTCTGACCCTTCCCATGCAGCTCATGATCCTCAACTTTTAGTTAGATCTTACATGCATGCATGCATGCATGCATAAACACTGTTATTAAGTTTAATTTGCTTACTCTATTATCACTAATTGTGTTGCTTAATTATGCTTAAATTAGTTAGCTCGTGCATGCATAAACATGAGTACATGACAATTGACACGCAGGTGCAGAAGCACCTCCAAATGAGGATTGAAGCCCAGGGAAAGTACATGCAGTCCATCCTGGAGAAAGCATACCAGACGCTTGCCACCGGGGACGTCGCGGCGAGCCCTACTGCCGGGTACAAATCCCTAGGCAGCCACGCCGGCGTCCTCGACGTGTGCTCCATAAAGGACATTGGCCCGGCTTCCATGGGCTTCCCTTCCCTGCAGGACCTGCACCTCTACGGAGGCGGTCACTTAGACCTGCAGCAGCAGCAGCCAATGGAGAGCTTCTTCGCGTGCAGCGATGGCGGCGGCATTGGGTCGTTGGGGAAGAAGAGGTCCAGCCAGTACGCTGGAGGCAAGAGCCCTATGATGTGGGGTGACGATGACGACGGCGACGAGGATGACAAGGGCGACCAGCTACTTCAGATGGCGCCGCCGATGATGGACGACATGGACTCCATCGCTGGCGTGTACGAGGCGAAGCCGATGATGACCATGTCCGGCGACTCAACTGGGAGCAGAGGCTTCGACGGTGGCATGGGTTCCAAGCTCGAGAGGCCGTCCCCCCGGCGGCCGCACATGGGAGCCCAGAGGATGGGCAGCCCGTCGGTGATCTACGGGTAAATCAATCCATCGATGGAGTTAAGTTAATACTAGAGCTTTTTGTTTAACCGGGTGCATGTGGCTAAATAAGTATAGCTTGAGTGCATGGAATCAATGGGAAATTATAGAAGAAATTATGCGTCGATCAGGTCATCAGGATGATCTTACAGATATAGTGATGCCCAAGGTCTAACAAAAATGATCTGTTGTGTAATTGTACGTCTTCCTAATTAATTATAACGGTTGTAAATTTGTAATCTAATTATTTGGTGATCTAGCATGCTGAGGTGGCAAGCTTCCATTGATCCTGGGACATATGTATATCGTCAAAAACATATTGTTAATTAATTCTTATTGGTTGGGTCTGGAACATGTGCATAATTTTGAATCCTTGCATTAGTGTGTGACTTATGGAGTTGTGGTGCAAATATAACTTCGGACACTTGCCTTCGTATCAACTAATAGAGCTAGTTATCAAAAAAAAACTAATAGAGCTGTATTTTTCTTGAATAAAGGAAGAATATCAGGATTCTTTTTCTGGTAGAATATCAGGGTATACAGAGAGAAAATCTTTTGATCGTCACTGGGGATCCCGACAACCAAATTATTGCAAAACTGAGGAACACGGGCACAACATATATGATATGTGCTCGCACGCACAGGGCTATAAAATGTATTGATGACGTGCTATCTCGTCGATTTAAAACAGTATACCTCTTTGGATGACTGAGGAATACACAATCCAATGCCTATGTTTATGTTCCAAAAGTTCGTAATCGTAACTCTAGCTAGGTAGTAATATAGTAGTTCTTATGTTTTTAAATATAAGTTTTTTTAAAGGTTTCACTAAAATACTAAATACGGATATATATAGACATACATTAGAGTTTAGATTCATTTATTTTGCTTCGTACGTAGTTTTCTATTAAAATCTATAGAAGTACCTTCAAGGCAAAGCTTGCAAGCATATGCATGCATGAGATAGTACTCCATCAATTGAATTTGTAAGGCTTGCATGGGCTTTTAGCCTTTTAGGTCTTCAGTTTGACTAACAAAGTTGTGGTATATGCCACTACAAATGTATTTACCACATGTTTCGTTAGTGAAGTTGAAAACCTAAAAACTCGTGCCCACCATACCTTGCAGACCCGAGTAGAAGGAGTAGTATGTATTAGGCTAGTCGTAATGGGAGTATCATAAGTAGTATCATACATGTCAATTACTAGACAATTTTGATGAGGTGAGATAGAATTAAATATAGAAAGTGATGGTTGAGTATCATATCATGATACCGTAACATATTAAATGTTGTCCTACTATGTGTCATGCATGTCAATAAATAACATATCCTATGATACTACTAGTAACATATGATACTATGCATTACGGATGTAGTATCATACACTAGTATCATATGCATGATACTAGTATATGATACTCTCCATTACAACCAGCTTTAGTATCCTTGTCGCAAAAAATATATCCTTGTCTTGAGAAAACACTAACATCCAAAAGAAAATCTACTCCCTCCGATTCAATCGGAGCGAATACTTCTACAATTACAACTGAACATGTGTTCGAAAACATGCATGTTTCGGAAAATACAATTCAGCATGCATTCTCGCGGGAAAAAACATGCAAAGTGTGCTGCTAATTTGTGGTATCATGAAAAGCCAGAGCAACTGCCTACGGTGACTTCGTAAATTTTAAAATGATATATCAGTTCAATCTCAATCTCTCGAAGATGCTCATAGGGATAGGGTATGTGTGTGTGCGTTTACAGAGATGAGTTGTATGCGCGTATATATAAGTGATTGTGTTTGTACTGTATTAAGAAAAATAGTGGTATCATGAAAAGCCAGAGCAACTGCACGCAATGTGTAGAACTCCTAAATGTGGATAATGTACAATCATGGAAATTGTTTCGAGCGAAGCTGGGTCGTGTAGATCGCGTTAATGCTACAATGTACACTTACGGAAAATCAAATTAAGTACATGCACTCAGTACCTGAGGTGTGGGCCAAACAGAAATGATGGTTCTACCGTATTTAAAGAGGAAAGGGTGAAAAAAGAAGGGAGAGAAAAAAGTTGTCAGGATGCTCCTACTTCATGCACGCAAGGGATGTGTGTATTTTGGAATTTGATTCGACCAATCCATTGAATGAGTATGAAAGTTGGCCTGTTAAAATTTCTATCGAATGAGTATGAAAGTTGGCCTGTTAAAAGTTGTCAGGATGTGTGTATTTTGGAATTTGATTCGACCAATCCATTGGAGTTTGATAGTAACTTCTATTTCAGCCAGAAGTGGTTTATATATACGGTGAATTGAAGCCCCCTCCCCTTCCCTCCCGAGCCCGTCCTAGCGCCGCCTCCCGGGAAGCTGCTCATACGTCCCAAACGTATATATAATTTATGTTTGCTTCATGCAAGATTTGGGTGATATTGCTATGTGTTTTATACACTTTCATACATTTTTCAACATATTTGAACTAACCTACTAATTCAGTGCACCCAGTGCCAGTTTCTGTCTACTGATGTCTGTGAATTGCACGTTTATACCCATATTTACAGTGCCCGAAAAATTCCACAAAAAATATATAAAAATCAGTGTTCTAGAAGACTCCACACGGCTGAAGGAGGTCAGAGGGGGATCACCAGGCCCCCAGGCGCCCTGGTGGCGCGGCCTGCCCCTGGCCACGCAGGGAGGCCGCCTGGGTGAGGCCCACCTGTTGGAAATATGCCCTAGAGGCAATGATAAATAGTTATTATTATATTTCCTGTTTAAAGATAACGTTTATTATCCATGCTATAATTGTACTGAATGAAAACATAGATACATGTGTGGATACATACACAAAAGAATGTCCCTAGCAAGCCTCTAAATGGCTAGCCAGTTGATCAAGGATAGTCAAGGTTTTCTGACTATATGCAAGTGTTGTTGCTTGATAACTGGATCACATCATTAGGAGAATCATGTGATGGACTAGACTCAAACTATGAACGTAGCATATTGATCGTGTCGTTTTATTGCTATTGTTTTCTGCGTGTCAAGTATTTATTCCTATGACCATGAGATCATATAACTCACTGGCACCGGAGAAATACCTTGTGTGCATCAAACGTCGCAACGTAACTGGGTGACTATAAAGGTGCTCTACAGATATCTCCGAAGGTGTCCGTTGAGTTAGTATGGATCAAGACTGGGATTTGTCACTCCGTGTGATGGAGAGGTATCTCGGGGCCCACTTGGTAATACAACATCACACACAAGCCTTGCAAGCAATATGACTAAGTGTAAGTCACGGGATCTTGTATTACGGAACGAGTAAAGAGACTTGCCCGTAACGAGATTGAAATAGGTATGCGGATACCGACGATCGAATCTCTGTCAAGTAACATACCGAAGGACAAAGGGAATGACATGCGGGATTATATGAATCCTTGACACTGAGGTTCAACTGATAAGATCTTCGAAGAATATGTAGGATCCAATATGGGCATCCAGGTCCCGCTATTGGATATTGACCGAGGAGTCTCTCGGATCATGTCTGCATAGTTCTCGAACCCGCAGGGTCTGCACACTTAAGGTTCAATGATGTTTTAGTATATTTGAGTTATATGTGTGGTTACCGAATGTTGTTCAGGGTACCAGATGAGATCACGGAGGTCGCGAGGGTTTCCGAAATGGTCCGGAAACGAAGATTGATATATAGGATGGTTTCATTTGGTTACCGGAAAGTTTCGGGCAATTCCCGCAGTGTACCGGGAGTGGCGAATGGGTTTCGGGTGTTTACCGGGAGGGGCCCATCTACCCGGAAGTGATCCCAAGGCCCTAGGGTGGCGCCACAGGTCCTTAGTGAGCTAGTGGAGTCAGCCCAAGAGGGCTATGGCGCCACATAAAAAAAATACCAAAAGAAAAAGGAAAGAGGGAGGTGGGAAGGAAGAGAAGGACTCCTCCTTCCCAAACCGAATTGGAGGAGGAGTCCTCCTCCTCCTGGCGGCCGGTGCACCTTGAGGGACTTGTCCCTCAAGGCTAGCCCCTCCCCCTCCCTCCTATATATAGTGGTGGTTTAGGGCTTTTTGAGACACAACTTTGCCACGTGGAACTCTAGCCTATAGCACACAGTTTTACCTCTAGATCGGATTTCAATAGAGCTCGGGCGGAGCCGTGTAGGAGTAGATCATCACCACCACCGGAGCGCCGTCACGCTGCTGGAGAACTCATCTACTTCTCCGTCTTGCTTGCTGGATCAAGAAGGCCGAGATCATCGTCAAGCTGTACGTGTGCTGAACGCGGAGGTGTCATCCGTTCGGCGCTAGATCGGAACGGATCGTGGGACGGATCGCGGGACGGTTCGTGGGACGGTTCGAGGGACGTGAAGACGTTCCACTACATCAACCGCGTTTCTTAACGCTTCCCGTTGTGCGATCTACAAGGGTACGTAGATCTAATCTCCACTCGTAGATGGACATCGCCATGATAGGTCTTCCTGTGCGTAGGAAAAATTTTGTTTCCCATGCAACGTTCTCCAACACCACCCCCTCTGGTGCCCTACCTTGGCTCCTATTTTTACCCCCGTGGAGGAAACCCTGATTTCGGAACCCTTTTCTCCAAAAGCAATTCCGATCTCCGCCGCCATCACCAACAACACCAGAATTCCTGTGTCGGCACCCTTGAAAGTGCAGTCATGCCCTTAATCGTGTTTTGGTGTTGCTCACAACACACATATAGATAAATAATCACTAATCCCCTTTAAGCTGTTGTTAATGATCATGTGTTGATAAGGACAAGCTCATGTGCTAACAAGGACAAGATCGAGATAAGCATTCCTGAGCACTACATGCTTGATTCTTGTGGATGTTCACATGGTGGACAAATGAAGATGAATACATAAGCTAGGCTTTCCACATTGTGTATGGGAGAGCTACTTGAAGACTTCATCATGTCTTGCTTTCAACTTGAGCCAAGAAGGAACAACAACATCAAGCTCAAGTGAAAGGGCTAACTCAAAGGTATCAGTTCCTTTGACGTTAGTGGTGCGGAGTGATGATCAGTGAATAAAAGTATACACTCAAGTATGGATCATCAGTACCCTTTTATGATTCTTGAGTCTTTAGGGATCCCTCACTATTAAGAGGGTATCACAGGTTTTGCGATGAACTTGCTCAAACTACATCTCTACTTTTCTGCTCATACCACATCTCCACTGCTCTGCTTTTATCTGAAAACAGAACCAATGCCTCGGACATCCGGCTTCCTCCAGACGTCCGAGGGCCGGACGCCCAACCACTTAGGAAATCTGGAACCTTATACCAGAGAAATCCAGACTCAAATAACTCGGACTTCCGGCTCCCTCCGGACGTCCGAGGGCCGGACGCCCGACCACTTCGGAAAACTGGAACCTTGCACCACAGAAATCCAGAGTCAAATAACTCGGACTTCCGGCCTCCCCCTGCTGTCCGAGGGCCGGACGTCCGACCGCTTTCGAAAAACCGGTGCCCGTGAACACAGCCAAAGTCTCGGACATCTCGCTCCCTCCGGACGTCCGGTCCCTCTTCATCTATAAAGTGGTTCCTGATATATATACATCTCTCGGACGACGGACCGCTGTCGGACGCCCGACCCCTTGTGGGCGTCCGGACATCCGAGAACTGTCGGACGTCCGACCACTATCAGACTTAAGTGACCCCAACGGTCATTTTCCCCTCTCCACTATAAATACCCCCCCTCCCACTTCGTGAGAGGGTGCCCAACACAGCCATATCCTCATAAGAACACATTTCTACCTCACACACATTTGCTCACACCAAATCTTAGATCCCAAGAGCATTTGTGAGCCCCTTTGAGAGTTATTCCAATCAAAAGATAGATCGTCTCCCTCTCCTCCTCTCAACGCAAGCTATTTGAGATTTGAGCAAGTTTTGAGCATTCCCCGTGATCTTGTTACTCTTGGAGGTTGGAGACTCCTAGGCGGTAGGAGTTCTTCGGAGAGGAATCAATCCGTGTGATTACCCCCGGAAAAGTTTGTGAGGGTTTGGAAGCCACCTCAAAGGCTTACCACTAGTGGTTGAGAAACGCCTTCGTGGTGTTATCTCAAAAGGAGAATAGGGTGAGCCTTCGTGGCGTTGGTGTGCCTTCGTGGTAACATCCACCTCTCTAACGGTGACTAGCTTCCCTCCAAGGAAGTGAACATCGGGATACATCTTTGTCTCAGTGACCTTGGTTATCCTTAACCCTAACTCCTTACTTGTGGTTTACTTGTGTTACTTGAGCATACATACATTGCATATTGTTTGTGCTCATTATATTGTGTTGGCTATTTCTTTGTACAAGATTAATCGTTCAAGCATACCCTCTATATCCACACGTTCACACTTGCAGCTTTTGATATATCGTGTGCTATAGTGTGATCTAGTATCTTGTGTCGTTCACCTACTTGTCGTGTGATATAGCTCAAGTAAGTTTGTGTAACTTACTTTTGCTTGTTAGTAACCGTGGTGTGTCCATCTTGGTAGATCGTGTTGTTGGTACACGTTGCGGTGCCTATTGCATTTAGGATTTGTGCCTGAAAAGTATCCTCTTAGTTTATTTCCGCATTAGGTTTAAGCCAAATCCAAAGAAGTTTTTAAATAGCCTATTCACACACCCCCCCTCTAGGCGTCATCGTGGTCCTTTCAATTGGTATCAGAGCAAGGTCTCTCTTTAATTGGGTTTCACAACCTAGAGAGTATCGATGTCGACTTTTGGATTAGTGCACAATGACACCTTTGACTTTGATGGCACAAATTATACCCTATGGAGAATTCGTATGCTTCATCACTTTCGGACCATGGGCCCAAATATTTTACGAATTGTTCTTGTAGGGATTGCCGACAAAAAGGATGATGCATCTTCATCTACTAATGAAATGTATCTTGATTGTGAGGCTTTTCTTGCCATTCATCGAACCATAAGTCCTGAGGTGTTTAAGTCTATCTCGACTTGCAAGTCAGCTCATGAAGTTTGGACTAAACTTGAAGATTTATATGGTGGGTCCAATCTTGATGAAGACGATATTATGATGAAGGAGTTGGTGCATGAGCTCCTCACTCTTTTCGATCATAAAGAGTCCACCACTACTTCCATATCCGATTGCTTGCACACCTCAACATCTTCAATCTCACAAGGTAATGACATGGTGAGTGAAGAAATATATGTTGATGAAAGTGTCATAGCCTCTATGGACACGAGCATATCTAGCACCACACATAGTGTAAACTATTGTGCTGATAGGCCATGCATTTCACCTAAAGATCCCTCGACAAATGTTTGTGGTGATATGCCTGCTTTCCCGTGTCCTCTTGATCAAATATCTTGTTTCTCCCTAGTTGCTCTATGACTAATCATTTAGGGGAAATCAAGAAATATGAAGTACTTTTGACTAATGAAGAATCTGATTCACCAAAAGAATCATCATCAACTCCTCCGGTTCACATGTGCCTCATGGCAAGAGGTAATAATGAGGTATCATCTTCCCTGTGCAATAACGATGATATTTGCGATAAGGATGATGATGATGACTTGACTGAAAATATCTATGTGATCAGTAAAATTCTTCATAAAGCTAAAAATAACGTCTTCAAAGATTCCAAGATGTTCTTGCATACTTTGAAAATTGTAATGATTCACTTAATCATGAACAAGCTAAAAGTGAACAACTTGAACATGAACTTGAGAAGAGTCATCAAGCATGTAGAGACTTAAGATCTTCAAAAGAAGAGATTTAAGTTGCTCATGATAAACTTAAAAAGGATTTTTAGGTCCTTCTCCTTGAATGCAATAGTGTCAAGGGAGAGCTCATCAAAACCTCTAAGATCTATGAGGAGCTTCAATCTACTCATGAGAAGTCTCTAATTGCTACTTACTCCTCTCATATTGTTGATGATACTTGTACATCTAACTCTACCTCATTTGAAGTATCAACATTGAAGGAGAATGTTGAGCTACGTGCTCAACTTGATTTACTAACTAGCAATTATGGGAAGTTGGAAGAAAACCATGTAATGCTCACAAGCTCTCATGCCGATCTTCTAACATCCCATAATGTGCAAAAGTTAGCTCATGAGGCTATCATCACCAAGGTAACATCAACTGAGCCTCATGTGGACAATGGCACTACTTCTAGTCAAAGTACTATATTTCCATGTGCTAGTCATCGTAATTCGTCTACTCATAATGTTGCTACCTCGTGTGATGAATTACTTTCCTTGCCTGCTCTAACATTGAAGCTTACACTTCCTCTAGTACTTGCGTTGATACTAACCGTGCAGAGGAAATCAAAGAGCTCAAGGCCCAAGTCACTTCTTTGAAGAAAGACTTGGAACAGTGTCATGAAGGGATGTCCACACCCAACAACGTCATGCATGAGCAAACATCTCCGAATGACAAAAATGATGTTGGAGTAAACTCAAACAAGAACAAGAGTGGCCTAGAACAAGTCAATAATTCGGCCAAAATCATTTGCTTCAAGTGCAAAGTTAAAGGGCACCATGTTAGATCTTGCCCTCGGAAGACGAAGTCTCAAAGTCACAAGCAACAAGGGAAGCGGCCACAAACTCAATCACATACTCGGCTACAAGTTGAAGTAAGGCCTCTTCCCAATAAGACCCAAGCCAACACTCCCCGAGGTGAGAAATCAACTAGGAAGAAAGCAAAGGGTAGATGTTGCTACTTATGTTGTGAGAAGGGTCACGTCGCTTCGTCTTGCACGAGAGGTAACTTATCCAACCCAATCGCTATTGATGATAGCTATTCCCTTGGGAAGGATAAGGTTGGCAATGTGTTTGCCAAGTTTGTTGGTACTCAAAATGGTGTCAAGAAAAGAACCATTTGGGTTGCCAAGCCTATTGTGACTAACCTCTTAGGACCCAACGTAGTTGGGGACCAACAAGCTCAAACTTGATCAATAGGTCATTTTGGAGGACATTGGAGACTTGGATACACAATGAAGATTTGAGGACTCTTCATCATTTGTATTATCTCAAGCCAAGTCATTTGGATTATCGAGCCCATATCCCATATCTAATGTGCCTCTTTGCGGTAACTTGTACTTAAATTGTTTACATTGAAAGTTGCCTGCCCCACTCCTTCTCATGTCTAGGTTTGGTACCTAGCATGTACTTTGACATGTTGCGCCTACTAGTATGATTGTTATATGTTATCTATCATGTGTAGGTCGTTATGTATGTCATATAGTTGTGTGTAGTCCTGATCATTACATGCATCCTAGTTGCACCGTTGTGTGGGTCTTTTGAGACGTTAATAGCTCATCACATTAAGGGGGGGTGTTCTGCTCTACGCACATCACTAACCCAAAATGTATATATATATATGTATTGGATTCCATCTAGTATTCACGGTGCAAGATTATCCAATCAATTCGTTTGATGTCAAAGCCATCCGAAGTTCAAATTGGCATCCACTTATCAGCTTAGTTGGATGATTGATTGCCTTGTATGATAAATACATGGATTATCACATTAACGGAGTGTGATATGCTTTGTGCACGTCACATCCCCTGGTAAGATAAAACATCCGATGTATGCCACTCAGAATCTACCACATGGGGTTATTCTATAACTGTGTGGCGTGTCATGCTCCACATGTCTTAATTCGCATAATAACCCTGTTGGTGTCTAAATCCCTTAGATGTGCGTGAGTATGACGTCCTACACCAATACTCATGGCTTAGCCGCTATATCGTACCTAAAAGAAGGGCATAGTTGGTGCATGCCTTTCGAATTATTTCTCTACACTATGATCTAACTAATTGGGATGTTAACATATGACATCTAAACATTATGCTTATGGTTGAACTCCCATATCACACTTGTGTGAGTATAAAATGATCTTTGTGCTCGTTTGGCATCTACCACCACTGATAATTCTAAATACCATTGTGTTCTCTCACACATGGTATCTCTGGCTTGGTAGTGTTTTTCATGGTCATTTTATTTCGGCTTTGTCTTCATTTGACCTACATAACTTGCCGAGAAATTCATGTGTCCCCAGTAATCTCCCATGCATGTCTTTGAGCTCGTACTATTTATTTCATAATGTTGTGGGAGTTATAATCATATTACCTACACTTATACATGTACTGGGGTGAGACATGCATGTAAGGTTGTGCAAAATGCATACCTTACATGGTTTGATGCTTTGACCGGTTCATGTGTTGAACTTGGGGTGCTATCATATGTTGATTTGTCACCCTGATCCATTTTGGACGACATGAATGTTCTGTAATTGACAATTATGTGTTCATTTGTCCAAATTGTATATCCTTGGATTTTGATAGGCTTGTGTAGGCATATCTACTATGTGTAGATGCACATGCCGTGTCTATCGTATCTTTGATCCAATATATGTATATGGTAAATCAGACGTATCCATTAAAAGGTTAAGGTGTGCTTGAAAGTAAAACTTATATCTATATGCACATAATTGAGTGATCTTACCCTATATATTGTAGTTGGACTAACTACTTCGGACCCAATAAGTTTGGGGACCATATTGTGCTTAATTGGTGGTTTAGGTACTTTGGAGAAACATTGCTATCTTGACTTATTCTCAGAAGAAGATGGTACTGGTCACGAAGAAATTAGAGTCAAGACAGGACTCGGCTACTTCTACGCCATACCAATGCTTTTCCGGTAACAAGTATTTACTTCATGCATGTATAACATTAGAGTCAACCCTGTGTAGGTTGCATCATTGCATGAACATAATACTTTTTCCACTTTGTAATTTCATGCATGTCCTTGTCAATCACACTGATGAAATGCTTAGTGTTGGTGTTCTCTTAGCACTTCATGGTCATATGAATGAGACAAATTTGTGCCATGGCCCTTGTGTCATGTGCCTTGCTCTTATAATAGGATAACTTGTGCATGATTCTATGCACTCATGCATTTGACCGTATTTGGACCCACACTTATCATAGTAATCGAATTAGAAGATTTACATCATACCATGTCCAAAATATGTTAGTTGAGAGGCCCTTGGTTGCTACACATGCGAGAATACTCCTTATCACCTCACCATCATGAGCGAGACAGAAAATGCTTAAGTGTCCCTGTCTCGAGGTAGCACTCGAACTTGGTGGTTAAACCCACCACACACTCCATTGTTCGAGCGTTGGGAAGGTATAGTCACCATATGAAATAATGTTGGATGTTACCTCCACTCTATTCACTTGAACCATCTCACCATCATGATTCAGCCCTGTATGCCTCCCTCTCGGACGTCCGACACGGCTCGGTCGTCCGATCGTTGACAGCTTCTGGACGTCCGACCGCTGACGGCTTCCGGACGTCCGACGCCCGTCGGACGTCCGACACATCGGGAGCCTCTATAAATAGAGGGACGCGGGCTGGGCCTTGCCCTATCCCCCACGCGCCCCCTTTTTCACAGCCGCCTCCACAGCCGCCGCCAGCTGCCTGAGGAGCTCAGCCCTGCGACCTCGCTACCACAGGGGCCCTGCCCCGCGATCTGGTTGTATGTCCTCCTCCGTGGGATCCTTCTTCCATTCCTCTCCTCTTTCGATCTGCAGGTATTCTCTCGCTTTTCTCTCGTGATTGGTTCCCCTTCTCACTAGTTCATGTGTTCGTTCATGTGTTTTGACCGTGACCGTTCCCACTCGGTTTCCAATCATGTAGGCATTTTTCCATCATGCCCAAGATTAAGCACACTGCCCGGAAGAACTCTGTTGGCTCATCCGCTCGTGCCACTCCTGGCATGGGGTCGGATGACTCCGATGTACCACGCCATCCCTTCAAACGGCTCGCCCGACGTCCTCCTCCACAGCCCCGCTCCTCGTCTGATGGCTCTGACTTCGATGATGAGCTTGCAGCTGAGGAACGTGCTGAATACGTTGCCGTTCGGAAGACTATCCCGAAGCCGGGGACTCGTAGGCCCTCATATATGCCACCGCCTCCTCCTGGACAGCCCGAAGGTGATGCTCGTCGCATCTCCCTTGAACCTCCTCCTGCTTTAGGTCGTGAAGTCAAGGACTTCACCAAGGTTCCTAAGTCTTCCTACTTTACATTCCGCCGCGATGTTAACCAATTTTCTGTTGAAAGTGACTCTATGGACTCACGTTTCCGCACACACGTCCAAGCGGACATCTTTTCTACTGTCATCGTTCCTAAGGGTCTCTCGGTACATCATTATATTGATCTTGAGCATATTCGCACTCACCCGGCGAAATACCCGGGTGCCATTGAGCTCATTGAGTCATCGGGGCTCGCTGCCGCGGCTATTCATCAATTTTATGCCACGTGTTTCTTTGGCTCAAACAACACTGTTAGCTGGATGACTTCTGATGTTGAGTTCACAACCTCTTATGCTGAGTTTGTTGCCGCACTCGGTTTCCCGACTCCGGCACCAAAATCCATAAGAATGATCCTAACCATGCACATAAGCCAATTGAGGCGTGTGGCCTTCTCCTCAAACCGCTTCGTGAACTTGATGCAGATGAACGGATGAAGGATCTTAACCAAGTATCCATCTAGCGCTCTCCCTTCTTTATCATATTTCAGTGTCTTATCCGCACCATCTATCCCAAGATGGGTGACAGGGGAACCTGCAGCGGCTACTGTATTGATATCATGTCACATTTACACGAGTTCCCCAAGCGCAAGATTAATGTGCCTTACTTTCTCTGGCATGAGATTTGGCTCGCTAGTCTTCAATACAAGCGAGCCTTCCCACATGCCCCCTTCATCCAGGCCTTTATTCACCATGTTGCTGAATTCACTGTTGCTCCCACTCACACGCATCACAAATGGGCCATTCCCAATCACATGGCGGATGACTATGCTCCTAAGAAAACCTCATCCACCTCCACTCACCGCACTGCTGCTCGGTCAGCAACCCCTTCATCCAGCTCAGCTCCTCTCAGTCGCTTTGCCAAATTCATTGGCAAGGCACATTCTGCCATGATGAAGGCTTTCTCTTTCCAGTGCGGTCAAACTCATGATGTGGTTTCTCGCCTCATCTCCTCCAAGAATGCCCTCAAGGCTCGTCTGAGAGACTCGGGCGCTCTTGATGTGAGTGACGATGAGGATCTTCCTGCTGCTCCTCCTTCTGACTTTGGCTTCCCATCTGGCCCTGAGTGGGCTGACTTCCTTCACGAGGCTGGTGGCAGTGGCCTGCCTGATGATGATGATGTTGATGAGGGTGATATTTGAGTATGTGGTAGAATTGCCGGGTTCCTTCCTTTTTGGTCCTTGATGCCAAAGGGGGAGGACATTATCTTATCTTTTTGGTTTCTCTCATAATATATGGTATGATGTAGTATGTCAAACTTAATGATGTGTCATCATGTAATGATACTTATGGATGATGTGATATGCCATCACTTATGGATGATGTATTGTTAAACTATCATGTGGTGATGAGATATCATGATATTATCGTTGTGTCATATAGGATGATGAGTTTTATGCTATCATATTGGTTCATATGATATGCTTTGATTCATATGATATGCTATGAATTATTGATTCATATGATATGCTATGTATTGTTGAACTATTATGGTGTAATGTTATATCATGCTATTATCTTCAAAGCATGCATTAAGGCGGAGCTCCCGCACTTACCTATTTTACTATGCATATAATCAGGGGAGCTTCATAAGCATCGTAACAAATCTCTCCTAAGCCACACATGTTTATTACTATTTTTGAGAGCTATATGTATGTTGTCATCAACTACCAAAAAGGGGGAGATTGAAAGTGCAGTCATGCCCTTAATCATGTTTTGGTGTTGCTGACAACACACATATAGATAACTAATCACTAATCTCCTTTAAGCTGTTGTTAATGATCATGTGTTGATAAGGACAAGCTCATGTGCGAACAAGGACAAGATCAAGATAAGCATTCCTCAGCACTACATGCTTGATTCTTGTGGATGTTCACATGGTGGACAAATGAAGATGAATACATAAGCTAGGCTTTCCAAATTGTGTATGCGAGAGCTACTTGAAGACTTCATCATGTCTTGCTTTCAACTTGAGCCAAGAAGGAACAACAACATCAAGCTCAAGTGAAAGGGCTAACTCAAAGGTATCAGTTCCTTTGACGTTAGTGGTGCGGAGTGATGATCAGCGAATAAAAGTATACACTCAAGTATGGATCATCAGTACCCTTTTATGATTCTTGAGTCTTTAGGGATCCCACACTATTAAGAAGGGATCACAGGTTTTGCGATGAACTTGCTCAAACTACATCTCTACTTTTCTGCTCATACCACATCTCCATTGCTCTGCTTTTATCTGGAAACAGAACCAATGCCTTGGACATCCGGCTTCCTCCGGACGTCCGAGGGCCGGACGCCCGACCACTTCGGAAATCCGGAACCTTATACCAGAGAAATCCAGAGTCAAATAACTCAGACTTCCGGCTCCCTCCGGACGTCCGAGGGCCGGACGCCCGACCACTTTGGAAAACCGGAACCTTGCACCAGAGAAATCCATAGTCAAATAACTCGGACTTTCGGCCTCCCCCTGCCGTCCGAGGGCCGGACGTGCGACCGCTTTCGAAAAACCGGTGCCCGTGAATAGAGCCAAAGTCTCGGACATCCGGCTCCCTCCGGACGTCCGGTCCCTGTTCATCTATACAGTGGTTCCTGATATATATACATCTCTCGGACGACCGACCACTATCGGACGTCCGACCCCTTGTGGGCGTCCGGACATCCGAGAACTACCGGACGTCCGACCACTGTCAGACTTAAGTGACCCCAACGGTCACTTTCCCCTCTCCACTATAAATACCCCCCTCCCTCCCACTTCGTGAGAGGGTGCCCAACACAGCCATATCCTCATAAGAACACATTTCTACCTCACACACATTTGCTCACACCAAATCTTAGATCCCAAGAGCATTTGTGATCCCCTTTGAGAGTTATTCCAATCAAAAGATAGATCGTCTCCCTCTCCTCCTCTCAACGCAAGCTATTTGAGATTTGAGCAAGTTTTGAGCATTCCCCGTGATCTTGTTACTCTTGGAGGTTGGAGACTCCTAGGCGGTAGGAGTTCTTCGGAGAGGAATCAATCCGTGTGATTACCCCCGGAAAAGTTTGTGAGGGTTTGGAAGCCACCTCAAAGGCTTACCACTAGTGGTTGAGAAACGCCTTCGTGGTGTTATCTCAAAGGGAGAATAGGGTGAGCCTTCGTGGCGTTGGTGTGCCTTCGTGGTAACATCCACCTCTCTAACGGTGACTAGCTTCCCTCCAAGGAAGTGAACATCGGGATACATCTTTGTCTCAGTGACCTTGGTTATCCTTAACCCTAACTCCTTACTTGTGGTTTACTTGTGTTACTTGAGCATACATACATTGCATATTGTTTGTGCTCATTATATTGTGTTGGCTATTTCTTTGTACAAGATTAATCGCTCAAGCATACCCTCTATATCCACACGTTCACACTTGCAGCTTTTGATATATCATGTGCTATAGTGTGATCTAGTATCTTGTGTCATTCACCTACTTGTCGTGTGATATAGCTCAAGTAAGTTTGTGTAACTTACTTTTGCTTGTTAGTAACCGTGTTGTGTCCATCTTGGTAGATCGTGTTGTTGGTACATGTTGCGGTGCCTATTGCATTTAGGATTTGTGCCTGAAAAGTATCCTCTTAGTTTACTTCCGCATTTGGTTTAAGCAAAATCCGAAGAAGTTTTTAAATAGCCTATTCACCCCCCCCCCTCTAGGCGTCATCGTGGTCCTTTCAACCCTGCCGGGACAGGGAAGTGCCCCCGGATTCATCTCCATCGACGTTGCTTCCTCCCTTCATGAAGCGGGAGTAGTTCCCCCTCGGGGCTGAGGTCTTCTACAGTAGTTATGTGGTTAATTCTCTCTCCCATGGTGTGATCTTGATTGTGATCATAGGCTATGTAAATCTAGGGTGATCCCATGATGTTTCCCCTTCTTGTGTGTATTGGGTTGATGTACTCACTTGATCTTATCTAGTATAATCCCCGAGACCATGGTGACATCGGTCTATTGGACATGGATTAGAAGAATATTTTCATCAGTGATTTCCTCTTTTGTGAATTGATTGAAGATTGAGAGTCTCTTGGTGCTTGTCTTTGACTATCCTTGAGATACATTGTGGTGATTGTGGTACTTTCCTTGGATGGTCGCGGTGACATTGGGAAATCCATAGATGAGAACTACGAACTCTAAGGTATGCTTTCGTAGCCCTACATAATTCTTGTCCTCTCTTGATCACAAAGGAATGACCTCCGAGTACGTCTCCATTGCATGTTTTAGTGGAAATATCATGTGATTAGACTATGTTAATGTTGTTGGGAGTTGCCACTAGTGAAAGTATGTAGCCTAGGCCTTGTTTCTCACCATTGTTATACCGTTTATGCTCACTTTTGTCACTTGCTACCTTGATGTAATTTTTATTACAGATTTATATTACCTTGCTTTGCCACACCTATCACCCATATTTTACCATCTCTTCGTTGAACTAGTGCACGTATACAATTTACGATTGTATTAGGTGTGTTGGGGACATAAGAGACTTCTTGTTTCTTAATTGCACGGTTGCTTGAGAGAGACCATCTTCAACCTCTACTTCCCTGAGTTCGATAAACCTTAGGTCATCCACTTGAGGGAAATTGTTGTTGTCCTACAAACCTCTGTGCTTGGAGGCCCAACATAGTCTACAAAAATAGAAGTGTGCGTAGACATCAGCTGTTGGGGCAGCGCACATCCTCCCTCCCTTCGACCCCTCCTCCTCCCAACACCCCCCCCCCCCCGCCACCATCGGCGGGCATCCCCGAATCTGGCTCGGGTGGTGTCGACGGCAATGGGACCTTCTGTACCCGCACACGGCTCTCCTTCCCGAGGCAGGGGACGGCGGCGGTGAGGCTCGGCTTGGTGATGGCCCGGTGACCTGGAGGCGGTAGCCGGCGGCGGGCGAGGTGACGGCGGGGGCAGATTGGTGGTGCAGGGTGACCGGCGACGCGCCCTCGGCCCAGATCTAGGCCCTTCGGGGCCCATCTGGGTCCTACGAGCCGACTCCAGCGTGGATTTGCCGCCTACTACGTGGTGAGGACGAGGAGCAGCATGGGGCGGCAGCGTTGATGGTGTACCTTCTGCAGTGCGACGGCAGGAGCTTTACAAGCATCTGAGGGCCTGGTCGGGCCTATGGGCCCGCGAACGTGGTATGCTCCTGTTGTTGTGTCCGATTGGTTGCCGTCATTGACGGTGGAGGTTAGCCCCCCCCCCCCCCCCCCCCGCATGCCAACCGTGCTCTTGCCCCTAGTCCCGACTCCTTTTCTTCATTGTGCAGGCCCCACTTCGCGGTATCATGGTGAGACAATGTGGGAAGCTTCAAGACCGTGTTGGTGCAGGGTGGTGGTCGGTATGGTGGCGAGATCTGGAGCGCCCGAGGTGAAGGTTGGGATCGGGAGAAATCCATGTCGGACTGGTCGACACCATCGCGGTGGCGCCTGAGGGTGCCACCAGGCCTTCCTCGAGGACGTCGGGGGCTACTCTTCCCTTCTCCTTGCTGCGTACCAGGGGAAACCCTTGGCAGCAGCGCCGTCATCATCGTGTCTCTTCTTGGAGGTGTTGATTGGTATCGGCGCTTCGGAGTCTAGGAGCTTGTTGGGAGATCTCTCGTGGGCGCAACGGTCGCGAGGCTTCTTTGTTTTTATTCATCCGCCATTGTTAGCATTTGTTTTTTGTATTTTATTTTTCATTTCTTTTGGGCGTGACCGTGCTGCTTTCGTACCAGCACCTACCGTTGGCTGTATCGGTGTTGGTTGCTTTATAATGCAAAGCGGGGGAAACCATTTTTCATAATATATGGTAAAAACGAAGGAATGTGTACCAGTATGTCTGAACATATGTATGCTGAGATCTTGTACATAGAAGTAGTTTTTACAACAAATTTATGCATATATACTTGAAGTGCCTAATTTATTTTATTTTTGAGAAAAAACTTCTGATCTATTCATCTTCAATCATGGCGGTACGATGAAAATTAGAAATGATTAAAATTACATTTGGATCCGTAGACCACCTAGTGTCGACTACAAACACTAAAACAAGCCAAAGGTGTGCCACTATCATTGCCCCTCCCTCACCGGAGTCGGGTAAACATTATTATAGGCACTCGAGAAGTCATCATGCTAAGTCCTCATAGGACCAGCCCACCAAAACAACAACCGGCGCCGGCAAAGCGTAGTGTAGATCGGAAGGATCCAACTTAAAGACACATGAAACATAGACGAGCGACGATCAGATCTAAGAAAATCCACCAAAGACGGATCCATCGGAGACATACCTCCACACGTCCATTAACAATGCTAGAAGCGCGATCGGGAAAGCCGGGGAAAACCTTATTCCATTTGCAAGGAGTCACCATAGTTTTGCCTTCCTGGGCAGAATACAAACCCTAACAAAACTCAAATAAACATCTAAGCGGAGCCCTCTCACCAGAAAGGGTCGGGATCCACCACGCCTCCATGGCCCTAAGGCCACGGGAGACGATGCGGACCAACGACAGTGTCGACGGGAGGAGGAACCCAAACATTTCTTGGGATAGGAGGCGACGGCTCTGGACATGACAAGGTTTCGACTTGTTTTTGATGATGATGATGAAAGTGCGTAGTTTGGGTTCCTTACTTGAAGTGTCTAATTAATCTGAACATTTTAAAATATATTGATAGTAAAGTTTTAAAAAAAAACAAATATGCCCATGTCCACAACATAAGTTTAGAAAATTGAATGCAATATATAAAATCAATACAATGAATACAAATCTGAGGTTTGCAACTTCAAATCTGTGGACACCCTACAATAAAACAAGAGAGAATACAGTCTCATTAGTTTTCACAAAACTCATCAGTGTTATTTTTTATTAAATTAAGTAGAGTGATAGAATTCACATAGGATCATATATGTTCACGTGCAAACGCAAAAACAAAACAAAAAAGACATGTTCATGTCCAAATGTTACGTACTGTATGCAAATCTTCAGGGCAAAGCCAGCCTATGCCAAAAAAAAAAGAAGTTGAGTGTCAAATGTTTGGCATATAGGCCACTGAACTTTGGTCTTTTTTCGATGAAATACAACTGTTCTTTTCCGCATGAAAATTTCCAAGCATCTCTTTCGCACAGAACATTTTGAATTTGTTTGACATTCGTTGGTGGGAGCCAAAACGGCGCCGGAACCCAAGTAGTATCGCATTAGAGCATGGTTAATAGTATAGCCAATTGTTGGCTATATGATGATGACACGTTATTTATAGCCAAATTTATAGTCAACAAATACAATAACTAAATATACATATGTATTATTTTGTTGATACATGACCAACCTCACTCTCACATAAAGTGTTTAGAAGCACATGGTGTAGCCGGCCGTTAACTAATAGCATGTTTATTTTTCTCTTCTTTTATTTTTATATAAAATACAGTATTTAAAGTTTTACAACTCGTCTACATCATATCATCTTATTGTACTTGTTCTTGCTTAGGCTGGTTGTAATGGGTAGCATCATATGTTAGTATCATGCATATGATACTAGTCTATGATACCGCATCCGTAATGCATAGTATCATATGTTCATATCAAGGATAGTTTATTTATTGTCATGCAAGGCACATAGTAACACATCATTTAATATGATACGGTATCATGATATGATACTCAACTCTCTCTTTTTCTTCATTTAATTCTATGACACCTCATCAAAATTGCCCCGTTAATATGCATGATACTACCTATGATACTTACATTACGGGCAGCCTTATATGTTGCCAAAGAGAAGTTTCCCGTTAGTGGTTCCAAGTATACTCCCTGCATTGCAGTCAGCACGTAGATCACCGCATCTCCTACTTAGGGCATCTCCAATGGTTGTAAGATAGTTGTTGGTAATTTTAACACATAGGATTTTTAATGATGTGTCATGCAATAAATGAAGAAAAAGAGCAAGGTTGTATGTAAATTAACCAACACCCTTGCACAAACTCTAATGTAGAATGAGAGAGCACCTTATTTATTATCTCACATCTTATTGGACAAACTAGATACAATCCATTAAAGTAGTTGTATGTTAAGGTGTTGACTGATGACATGGCATATTTTACCAAAAAGCTAACCAACAAACTGTTGGAGATGCCCTTACTGTCCTGTAAGTGCATTTCAGCCTATGCGCATCCCCCTGCCTTTAGCAAACATAAAAAGGGTAAGCAACGGAAGCAGATGCAGGTTAATTAATTAGCTACTGAAGCCCAGTACCCTAGGGTTGCCCTTTATTTGGCGAACGAACGACGAGACGCAGAGACTTCAAAGGAAGCTTCTTCCTGAGCCATACACTGAAGCAGGAGCAAGTTCCAAAAGCTCGTGCATGCTGCTGCTGCTACGCAAGAGAGAGATAGAGAGCGCGCGCGCTCAACTCCCGAGGCAAATCATCTTGGGTTTCACCAAAGCAAAGCGGCCCGCGGGCCAGGCCCCTGGTGGCCCGGGCCGGCTCGCCTCGGGTTCGCCCCCGGTCTGTGGGCCCCACCCCTCTGCAAGAGACAAGCGCCCTTTTGCTGCCGCCCTTTGGATTTTGGTCTTTGGAGGAGGAGAGCGGGGCGAACCAAAAGGTAAAGGTGCGTGCCTACTGCCTAGCCATGGCCAGCCAGCCGGCCATTGCTTGTTTGACGAGGGAGATCGAGGGAGGAAGCTTCGTTTATTCCTTCCTTCCTTCCACCTGTTGCTGGTGAAGCAGATAGATCTACTGTAGTGCTACTAGTAGTGGTAGGTAGGTAGCTGTTCGATGAAAAATGTACATATAGATATTTTAGAACAAATTATAAAATGAAGTAAAAAACACATTGAAAATGTGCAAGCCACCATCTCTCTACTCTTTAATTATCTAACCCCCAATGAGCTAAATGCATATAGAAATTAAAGAGACAATGTATAGAATGTTATTGGTCTTCATTGCCGTATAATGAGAGAGAATCATTTCTTTTTTACTTTAAAGTGTATCGGAAAGATAAAAATACACTTTTTTAGAACAAATTATAAGACCAAATCTGAGTACACCATACGTTCGTGCTGCCGCTGGCCCGGCCCATTCTTACTGCCTGCCCAGGGTCTGCACTCATCACTCGATCTAGCTGCTGCTGCCGCCTCGGTAAGCGGGAAAGAGGAGATACCAGCCAGATCTTCTCAGCTTTTTTGTTTGTTCAGAATGTGAGAGATCTCGTTGGCTCATGCGGCATGTGGAAGTGGTTTCTGCGAAATTCCTGCTTGCCAAACAGGCGTTTAGGAGCAGTATTTCCCTCGCAAAAAAAAAAAGGAGCAGTACTTACTATATGGCCACTACCCACTCCGTCTTACTATACTACCAAGTACCAACGTACGTGTTCCGGTTCGACCACCAGTTTAGCCCGAATAGCAACATTGACAGTACTACCAAATTGTTACTACTACTAAATGCAGTCTTCAGTTCCGTGTTCATGGTACAGAATAGTTTTTGTTTCAAACACCACAATTGGAGGCATCGATGGTTGAAATATCACGTGGACCAACTGCTACTTGCAGGATATATACGCTACTCATGATCTGTTACACTTTGGTGATACAGGGGTACAACTGACTTCCAGGAACAACAGTCGCCAGAAACACAGAATGCAGCATCACTATATAACCATCTGAGAGGACCTGCTCTCTGCACCAAGTGAACGACGTGATGATTATTAGTAGGAGAGTACCAAAGTTCAGAGACGAAGCCGTGCTTCACGTTTCATTCATTTACAACTCATTACAACCCGTTTATTCGGACACGGCCTATTCTCTTTATTCCAAGCAAACTGTGTTCCCTCTTCACTCGAACTTATACCTTTTATTAGGACACGGCCTACTCCCTTTATTCCAAGCTTCTAAAACTGTCCTCCCTCTTCGTTCCATCTTACACCTTACGCCTGCAGAGCTATCCGCGCTTATCAGCGTACTTGGCCCCGGTAGGTTCTCGATCCTTCTTCATTCAGGTGGAAGCGAAGGCCAACTTCAAGCATCAACCCAGGTTGCCCATGCATACATACTTAATCTGCAACCACGGTCAAGCAAATGAGCATCGATTAAAGTCGGGAAACGGTTTAGAGAGTTGTGTGTGCCAACCTCCAGGAAGTCATCCATGCCATATTTTGATCCTTCCCGCCCAAGGCCAGACTGCTTAACCCCACCGAATGGCGCCACCTGGAAATTACGTGAAATGTATCAAAACATTGCAGGCCAGAAAGTAGGGATTCGGTAAATTCAGTTTGGCGTTTTCTTACCTCTGTGGAAATCAATCCCTCATTCACACCGACAAGCCCGTACTCAAGAGCTTCGGAAACACGCCATGACCGGGCTATGCTCTTTGTAAACATGTATGCAGCTAAGCCTGTAACATCGTGGATAATGAGGTTACTATAATGAGTTGTCAACATAAATAGCCTTAAGCCAAGACTAGGGAATTACTGAAACAAAATTCATTACCATGGTTATATACTTAATACAAATAATTCAGACATCGCAGATTTTAGTTACCACTATCCAGAAATATCTCAATGTTGTATCATTCTGGCCGAAATCACTGTTCTGACCTTTTCAGCAATCTTTGTCACAAACTGAACTCGACATGAAAGTATTTCACGATCTGACCCTTTTGGCAACGTCATAGCCCGTGGCGTTTCTGTCTGACATAGAAAGGCCCAGCTAGGTAGTGTTTCTGCCCGCCCACTGCCAGGCCGAGCACGCGTACTTGACAGGCCAGAAACGCCGAGGTAGATGCCGTTTCTGGAAACGCCATTGACCCTAGAGCTTCTATGTAGGGCAGCAACGCCAAAGCCTACAGAGAAACGTCAGGGTCAATGGCGTTTCTAGAAACGGCATCTAGCTCGGCGTTTCTGGCCTGTCACGTACGCATGCTCGGCCTGGCAATGGACAAGGGCAGAAAAACGCTATCTAGCTCGATGTTTCTATGTTGGGAAGTAACTTCACGGGCTATGGCATTGCCAAAAGGATCAGATTGTGAAATACTTCGATGTCGAGTTCAATTTGTGACAAAGATCGCTGAGAAGATCGGAATAGTAATTTCGTCATATCATTCTCTACTAACGGTTTCAGTCTACAGAAAGAAACTCCTAAAACGTTACAAGTGATCTTGGGCCACATAATGAACCTGCATTGGTGTCGTTTGCTAGATGGATTGCTTCCTCCTCAGTTTTGAATGGTATAAGTGGTGCAACTGGACCAAAAACTTCTTCCCTGGAGCAAAATGTATTGGCCTCATTACATCATGAAGAGTTCAAAAATCTGAAGATGGTTACAAATTTGCAGAGGACTGGACGAACGGTTTCATGATCTGTGCACATAAAAGCAAAGCTATGCAGTGAAACAAGTTGGATGTGATGTAGAAATTCATACTTTACCTGAAAAGAAGCATATCATTGCTTACGTTCCCTACCACAGTTGGCTCATAAAAGGTCATCCCGAGGCTGTGTCTTTTACCACCGAGCATGACGTTGGCTCCCTACAGGACCAAGGAGATAAGGAGATAATTTACAGTTTACATGCAGTTGCAGGTTATGTTGCAGATTTGGTATAGAATTATCAGACAAGCATCTTGGTATAGAATTGTTGCTTGTTAGTGTGTGGGTGATAAACCAGAGTCAAGATTCAGGAAAACTGTGGTTCCTCAACCAGTTAATTTACAGTTAGGTGGGATGAACCAGAGTCAAGATTCAGGAAAACTGTGGTTCCTCAACCACTTAACTTTCTGATTCACCTTTTAGGAAATGTTACCAACAATCCAGCTGGGCCCAGGAAATGGTCCAGCCATAGATTCTGTAACCTAACATCTAATTCCAATAGAGATAATGTACGCCGTTACGGTCATTTGAAATTACCTTTGAAGTAGCATCACCTACAAACTTCTCTACCTACAGGAGAACAGACCAAAAAGTAAAACATGTGAGGATTGCTACATAAAATATTTCGGGACATTGCAAGTGCAAAATATGAACCTTTTGAACGGCAGCTTCATTGATTAGAGGACCCTGCATGTGAAAGAAACTGTAAAACCTGACATGAGGTACCAAAAAGAAAAGAACATAGCAGATCACAAGTATTATCCATTATGATGCAGCACGAAGTTCAATCATGATTCACAAGGGTCTCTTTGAAAGACAGAATTCTATAAATTAAATTAAGGAATAGAAAACACGTAGGATTGAGATCCCATGGCTTGTGGCATCTGTCAGGTTTTGAGTTGAGTCAACTAAAACAGCAAATATCTCCCAGGGCAAGCCGGCACGCTACCGGATGCAACTGACGACTGGCAGGCATACCTTGTTGACCATTTCAAGAGGGTTGTACCCACAACTTACGGAACCTACAAGGACCCTTCAGGAAGACAGCCATGACCCATGTTGAAGTGGCTTTGTTAGATTTTTATCAGCATTTCTAGGATTTGATCAGTGAGGACTCACTTTCCCTGCTTCATGATTTTTACAATGTTAGACTGGACATGGCTAGACTTAATTATGGCATGATTTCTTTCTTGCCTAAGTGTCCAGATGCTGATAGAATTCAAACCTGTTGTCCAAATGAGCTGAAATATCCCACATAAGTAGTGAAATAATTATAATTTACTGATTTTTTTAGCATTTTTGTAGAAATGACGAATTCTGAACCAAACTTGAATTAATCAAACTAAAACTGCAAATATCTTCAAAACCTGTCGTCCAGCCTGGGTTTCTTCCATGTGTGCACTTATGAGCGGGGCCCCCAGGGATCATGTCAACAGAGCCAAACGATGGATTAGATCTACCTGCAACAGATTACACTAATAGGTGGTGTTTCGTACAATAAACCTGTAGAGTAGGTGTTGCGCAAAATCAACCTCAATAGTTGGTGGTTTCGGCAACTTCTTTGTCAGGGAACAAAAACACATGAATCTAGAAAAGTGGCTCTCAGGGTGCTCCACAAGAATTTTGTAGGAATTTGGAGGAGGAGAGAGAAGGTTGATGCAAGTAATTTTCCATGTGGTCTAACCTCTTGCTAGATATCAGATAGAATTGGAGCGTATGAAGGCAAGCTTGGGACTGGGGAGTGCGAAAGCAAGCCTTACAAATTTTGGTGATCTCATTCATTTGATCCGGAGGGATTTCATGAGAAAAAATCCTATTGACTGACATCCTACAGAATCCTATGAAAATCCTTTAATCTAAAGAGACCCCAAGTACTGTCAAATTAGGTATTCTTATAACTCATACAGCATGAGAAAACAGTGTCCAAGCAACTAACACAAGAAACACATAGCTCAAATTTTGTAGCTCAATATATAACACAGGGGATTAAACACTTTATATACCTGTGATGTACTCTCTTCTAGCCCATTACCGACTTGCAAGCTCTGAACAGCCTTGACAAATGCACTTGCGAATTTTTCGTAGATACCTACAGATGCAACTTGCATTCTTAACAGAACAAAAGAGGCACCGATAACACATATATGACATAAATGATCAGTATACCTTCTTGCACCAATATCCTGTTTGCACATACACATGTCTGTCCACTGTTCCGAAACTTGGCAGCAAGCTAAATAAGAATGGAGTAGGTGAATATGCATCATATTATGATCAAAATGATAGAATTTACACATTTCAATAGTCTGTTAGCTGAAATGGGAAAGTACAAAATATGTTAGTGATACATATGAAATGAACTTCATTAGCTGATTCAGCCATTATCATGTTTGTTTTTGCCATATGGTGGTGTTATCCTCTAGAAAAGTAACAGGGATATGTGCATTCCCTGGCAAAGCAGCTGCACAACCTGGATACCAACCCAACACTAAATTTCTATCATACTATATGTTGGGAAAGAGTGAGAAAGCGACATGTGTTTAGCCCACATTATGTTTCTAAGTTGCAGCTCAGGAAAAAAAAGGAAGTCAAGAGACAGACATACATATGCATGCATTGACCTAAGAAAACTGAGCGTTTTCAAGATCGCTCTTTAAAACCACGAAACAGGCCCCAGTAATCAATTAGCTAAAGTCTTAGAAATAAGGTACAAGCTCATCATATCAATTATGATGTTCGTCTCCACCTAGAGATAATCATGATCTTTTTGGTATGTATGTTAGTGGAAATACAAGACCCGAAAATAGTTCTAGAAGTGAGGAAAAGCAATATTTTTACTTACACTGCCTTTAACGGCAACATCAATATCTGCATCATCGAAAACAATGCAAGGTGCATTCCCACCAAGCTCCAAAGAAACCTACATGAGAATTTTTCTTGCGAATATCAACATTGATGGTATCACACTGAAATGAAACAATAAAAGCTTTTTGTAGAAACATTCTAACTAAAATAAAGGAAGTTAACCCTAAAGAATTAGATGATATCCATGCTGAATTGACTGAATAGCAAGTTTTGAAACTGGCACAGGACCAGAAAAACACAACCAGGGTAGTTCAAGAGATCTGGTAGTTTTTGGACCATTTATTTGGTAAGGTTTGAGACCTTCTAGATTGACGTTTGGGGCATATCTAATACTGAGATATATATATATATATATTCCAGGCTGAATTGCATGCAGTATGGTATTAGGGCCTAAACCAGACAGACAAATTTTATGAAAAGTAGATAAGGGCTAGTGTGACCAGAAGCACTGAGCCACTCCTGGTATGCTGAGCCCTTCTGCACAGATATCTTACATGTTCATCTGAAACAAGGTTAGTTATTGCAATATGTCACCAAACGAAATCGATACAACAGCTTGCGAATATTGGATGTGTTCTTGGGAGTAGAAAGCTCTAAAGATGCACAAGAACTTTAAACTTCAGAGGTACAGTAATTTCTCCTCAAGTAGTATCTCAGTACATACCTTTTTCACGGTGTTTGCTGATCCAGCCATCAGTTTTTTGCCAACAGCTGTTGAACCCGTGAACGTAATCTTTCTGACCTATAAATAGGAAAACATGTGATCATGTACACCACAATTTATATGATTTAACATATCTAAAAAAATACTTGCAGAAAAACATACTAGATAATTAATACTGAAAGAAAGGGAAGGAAATAAAACCTGTGTGCTCTGCATTAGTTCATCACCTATCTCAGGAGCATTACCCATCACAACATTTAGTACACCCTAGATGAAGAATATGATTGAAGCAGGTGTCATGAATATACTCACAGAAATAGACGATGAAAAATTAACTGTGATGAATAAAACCTTCCGTTAACAATGAAACAACTTGGCAGGTGCAAGTAAAAGATGGGAAAATATGATTTGGTTCAACAATACCCAAAACCTGATCTTTCCCCTGGTGTCTTTTGCAGGATTGCAGTTATGACTAGTTTAACAGTTATACTTCTCAAAACGAGTAAAGCATCCCAGAAATCTAGTAACAGAATTTTCTCGGTAACTGTACCCATACCATGAATATGGAGATTTCGTTACAGAAATTTAGTGATCTTCGACAAGTACATATGGAAACAGAATAAATACACTCGTACACAAATAATACTGGAATAATAGAGAACCCGAGAGAATTACAGCTGGTATTCCAGCTTGAAGAGCAAGGTCTGCTGCAGCTAATGCTGTCAGAGGTGTGAACTCTGATGGCTTGACAACAACTGTGCATCCACAAGCCAATGCTGGTCCAACCTGCGGGAAGGCATATATAAGAAAATGTACAAACATAGCTGATTTTATTTTGGACATTTTAACCAATGGAGAAGTGTGTTTTGCTTAAGACCTTTCTGGTTATCATTGCTAAAGGAAAATTCCATGGTGTAATAGCTCCAACTACCCCAATAGGCTGCAAAATATCGATAATAAACTAATATTAGAAAAATAAAAGCACAGGTTTACTGCACTTGAACAAGAAAATGAACTGAGAAACTAGAGTAGCATTCCAAGAGAATGTCAGTACCTAACATGACATTTTGCTTGATGAAATGAAAGGTGAGAAGTGTACAGTGTGATTATGAAATAATGTAAACAAATATAAAAGTAATGAGGTAATGAGGGATTGAGGGGCAAAGTGACTACCAGAAGGAACAGGCATAATAAATGTTTAGAGGGTATTAACATATTACCTGCTTCAGAACCAATAGTCTGCGATCAGCTAGAGTTGGGGGAATAATATCACCATACACACGCTTTGCTTCCTCAGCAAAAAATTCTATGAAACTTGCACCATAGTTCACCTGAATATATGATTAGCAACAAATTAGTCTACCATAACCCTAGATAATTACAAGCTCCAACTAACTATTGTCAGTGCATGACTTCAGCAAGTACCTCCCCAAGGGCTTCTTTCATAGGCTTCCCCTGTTCCAGTGTCATAAGAAGCGCAAGTTCTTCCTTGTGTGACATAAGTAGGTCATGCCTTTTGTGGAAATACATAGTGAGAAGAAATGTCCAGGTAATACTACAAGAAATTCATGCTACTATTAACACTTCAATCCATGCAAACTACCATTTTCTTAGTGCCTTGCTCCTTTCACTTGCAGTGAGTTTGCTCCAAGCTACAAAAACGTAAAGGACAATAAACAAACAAAGAAAATTGCAAGTGGTAAATGGAAAATCAACTATAATGAAGTATGCAAAGAAAAATATTATTAGACATACAAATATTTAGCAAAGGCAAACAACAACAGGAAACGCACAATTCCATATAGGACTCATATTTTTGTTATGAGGTGAAGATGAGTATTCTACTAGGTATTGAAAATCATAATTAAACTTGATTAAGATAAGGTTTGCACCAAAAGAGGGCATGCATTAGATATTTTTAAACAAGCATTTCCAAAACAAGAAAGTTGCCAATGCTTTAGCAAAATAAGCTTTTAGAGACCAATCTGTGTCTCCTAATTTTCTTTGCCTAAGTGCTAATCATGTATTCTCTTGTTGCCTTTAGAGCTTGTAGTAATAAACTAGAGGATTACCTTTGGGATTCTACAAGATGTACTTGGTCTACTACGAAGTACAACTCCTCTGTTCTACCAGAAACAAAACAACCATCACACATTCACCTAATATGGAGACAGTATAGTAGTTCCGATTTTTATTATTAAATTACTATATATGGTAATAGAACAACTAAGCCAGAATGGAAGCATTTTCTGATACACAGAAGATATTAGTTGATTGTGGTATGTGACATGTGAACGGAAGTTCACTTGATTCATGGTGTTCCAATGCTGATCTTCCGCTGACACGGAAGCAGTTTAATTTGCATATATTAATATCATAAGCATGTCAAATCATTTTAACTATGGCACTTGCAAAACATTATTTGGTCAGTATTCAAGTATTAAAAGTGAATACACTAATGTGTTTTTACATACTATAAAATGTAGTGTGAGCAGAAGCTATTGCATCAGCTGTTTCTCTGTTGCCCATGCAGGCTACATTTGCAAGGACCTCGCCAGTTGCTGGATTTTGCACCTACAAGGAAAAGAATGTTGTTCCAATGATAAATATTGACAATCAACATTGGCAACTTAGCATAGGTTAGAGAATTGAGATATAAAAAGTGAGTAGAGTTGCAGTAGCAACACTTAATTGATTATTCATACTGTTCAGCGCTCTTTACAGAAATAACCTAAACAGCAAACTTACAAGCTTAAGACCAGCTAAGTTCCGACGTTATTTTCATGACTATTACAGTGGCATCAAGGCGTGCGGTAGCTAAGACAGAACACAACCATACCAAAGAATTACTCATAGCTCCAAACTATATCAAGCAGGAGGAAAGTTTCAATGGCGCTAACGTCCTAGGAAAGTAGGAATGGGATCAAAGTCCAAGCAACATTGCCAGAGCTCATAGATGAAGCACTAACCGTATGCTGACACTCGTGCGACAGCCTAGTTTGTGTACTCCCCTCGACAGACACACACCTGTCGTGCGGCATAAAACCTCCCCAACGACCAAAACATGCCACGAAGTACACAATTCTGGTTAGCACACTCCACTAAGCAGTCTGACACTGTCGCCCACAGACAGTCTGTGGGCAGATGGTGTGTTCACAACCTAAGAACACACGACTAATAATAACTACACCAACAAAACTGCAATTCAACAAAACGAACTAAGAAATTCGGCACAAAATTTCCAACTCCCACGCGTTTTCCACAAAGTAACAGCTGGACTGGGCACAGCAGTAATCCCTAATTTCCCCCACGAAATCCAACCGCGCCAATCCACAAGGATCTCGAAGGCACCACTACAGTGAGACGGACGGAGGGAGGGACGGTACCTCGATGGTCTTCCCGTCGTAGGCGTCGACCCACTTGCCGCCGATGAGGCCGCGCGTCCTGAGCAGCCCCGCCGCCCGGATCTTCTCCATCGCCGCGCCCGCGTCCACGCTGCCCATCTGCGCACCCACCCAGCAATTATAACAGAAAAAACACGACCCACCGAGCACCACCGCCGGGGGGGCGCGAGGGGTATGAAGGAGCGCAGGCGAGTGGGGTGGGGGGAGAGAGGGCGTACGTGGCGGCGGCTGGCGACGCGGGAGGAGGCGGAGCCGGAGGCGGCTAGGATGTGGCGGGCGCCGAGCGCCGCCGCGCGTCGCATCGCCATCGCCATCTGAAGGAAGGGACGAGTGACACGAACACCTGCACCTGTTGTGTGGCCGGGTCTCTGTGTCTTATTTGCACGAGCGCTTTACACGTGGCCTGTTGAGCTGGTTTAGGAAAATTTGTGCGATGGCGACCTCCCAACCTCCCCGACGTCGGCCAAAATTCGCGGGCCGGCGTGGACCGCACGGACGGCCAGGTCGCTCCAGATCATGGCACAAAGAATGAACTTCCCCTTTTTACCCTCGTAAAATAAAATAAAATAAAATATCTATGCAGCGCCATGCAGACAAGCAAGGAAATCAATTTCGACTGAACATGCTCAACCATTTTATTAGTTAATTAACTCGGGCATTAGCAAGCAGTTTGCCACTTTGGCTTGGGAAACGCTTACTATCAGTGGTCTGAAACGAAGCCATCGTGAGACCGTTGGTGAGCCATTGATCCTTCTTTTAATCTCACGGCTGAGATTTCAGTCTCCAAGATTGCCGCACATGCTACCATAATTCCAGTCATCAATTTATATCCCTAATTAACTGCCCCTACCCAAGCACCCATGTTTCCGATCTCGCCGCACCAGTCCAAGCTCTTGCCCTTGCTCGCCGGTGCCCTCGCTCCCGTCTCCGTCCTCAGGGTTCTTCCCAGCCCCACTACGGCCTCCGACGCATCTTACCTGTGCGTCATCCCATCCATGTGCCCGAAGTTAACCGTGACATTGCTCACCGACGTGCTCGCAACCTTCCTCGTCGTCCTGGTTATCTTCGTCGCAATTGAACCCCTCTGCACTTGTCGTTCTTTTCTCTTGTCCCGCTCATCAGAGCAGCATGGCGTATCACACGATTCTCCCACATGGCCCATCCTCATCCCATTTAGGGTTTGACTCCTCTCTCCTCTTGGTACTTCTCAATCTTGCAATGCTAGTTCTTTTTGAAACTTATTTTGCAGTGCTAGGTGACTGCTAACATAATTGTGTTTCGATTTTTACTTGATATCGTGGTGTCAATACGTTGGTCTATGCATCATTTTGTGGTTGTGAATTTCTTCCATACTGTATGTATTGGATCACTAAATTATCTATATTTTTATGGATTAGGTAGGTACATCACACACATAGGCCTACCCGGTTATTATTATTAGTTCCATTTTTCAAATTTTGTCGCTTCCCAATGGCAATACAAATGTACCCGACGGACTTTTTTGTGCTTCTTTGGGCAAGCAAATTGCTTACATTGGCCAACAAAAATTGGTTAAATTTGTGTATAGGCAACCGAAAATATGCATCCTCGCATTGACAGTAATCCTAATTGTTCCCATTATTAATGTTCCATGCTAGCGGCCAAGACTAATGTTGGGTTGTCATATATTCATGCTTCTTAGAAATTGACATACTATGGTTATAACAGATAAGCTTGCTAATGTCGTGCTTCCATACACCTATTTTGACTAACATCTTCCTGTCTCGATTTATTCCTTCAATTCACATATTTTGACACACGGCAATGAAACATGTCGAAACAGATTGTATGTCCAGAAGTCTGATGTGCGACACTTCAGAACGCAACCATAGTCTGTAGGATTTTTCCCTCCTCACACGCATCATCCTCATTGATCTGACCTTGGTATTGAGTCCTCTCAACCAGATATGGTGCGAGTTGATTTCCATACATATTTATGTTCTCAAGAATTGTTTGATATCTCTATGTGCATATTTTTCTCTATTCCCTTTTTGGGGGCTAATTTTGATACATATATTATGTAGTGGATCACAAAATCATCAACGACTACATGTCTATTTGGTACGTTCATGACATAAATATGCTTACCCATGTTGACCGCAGGTTTTTTTGGTATTGATTCTTTTTTCAAATACCTATGCTTCAAAGTAATACTACTTATGTATCCAGCAATATTTTCATGCTTCTTACCCATTGTGCTTCCACATTGTAATACACATGCTTCTTCGGCCCATAGTATGCTTCAATTTGTTAATTGCAGGTGGTTGAATAGCACACAAATTGGTGTTTCTTGTTAATCATGCTTCCTTGATTTTTACCAGATGCTTCTACTGTAGACATGTAAATCCATAACACAACAATGTTCCGTGAACGTTAAAATTGTGCATCTAGATCTTGTGTGTCAAGCGTGTAGATTTCTCAAATCAAATCTCCACTATTTTAGTGTGTGATAGCATCAACATCATTTGCTTGTGTTAGCCATGCTTCCTATGTTAAGTGCTCTCACACATGTTTGTATGCAACAAGGAGCGCTAGGGGATCAAGGTTGGATGTGTCTACTTGAAAGATGATGAGTCGAGTTCATAAAATACCCCCAAGGTTCAAATATTTGGGCTATCAAGAGGTATACAATCTCGAGGACAACACCTTGGATAATGAATTCCATCAGATGATGGCTATGCCACATTCGAATTAGCGAAATTTGATGCATGGAAGCAATTTTGACTTTGCCTTCAAGCATACTCTCCATTTGAATGTAGCATTTTGCTCTCTCTTTGCATCAAATCCCTAATTTGAATTGGAATCATGTGTAATTATGACTGAAAATATTTTTCTATCTAATGGAAGCAATATAATATTTTGTTGGAAGCAACTCTCTAGTCGATGGAAACAAGATTGTGATGTTTCTCAAACACGTACAATGATTTCTTTTTCGATGGATGAAGGTTCAAACCAATTCTCTAGTTTGTGGAAGCAAGATAGCGATGCTTTGGAAACAAAATTTCAGGTTACAAAGGACATAAAATTTCAAATAAAGGGCGATGCTAAGGATCATTTCCTCGCAGCGGTTGGATTTACACTCAAAAAACAAACACGAGTCACCGCGGAAGGAGCGCCACCCAGCTTCGCAAGCAGGGGCCGCACACCCTCGTCGTTGGGGCTGGGCGTTCGTCAGCGTGGTGATGCACCATTGCAACAATAACACTGGCACGACGGTGCTCCAAGGCAACGCCGGCGGCCTGTCGCAACTCCGGCCATGTTTCATTGCAGCAGCAACAGCAGCACGCGGTGCTCCAACGCAGCACCGACAGCTCGTGGCAGCTCTGGTCTTGTTTCATTGTAGCCGTGCCACAAGTGCGCAGTGCTCCAATGCAGCGCCGACCATGCTTCATTGCAGCCACGAAATCGAAACGCGGTGCTCCAACACAATGCCGGCTACCCGTCGCAGCTCCGGCATGTTGCGTTGCAGCTCCGCCTCTCCGGCGCGCATCACCACCCCGATGCACTGCAGATCCGCCGCCACACCTTCATGTTCCACTGCAGCTCTGCTGCCGACGCATGGCACCACGTTTGTTATGCAGCTCTACTTCTCCATTCTGCGGCAATGGCGGAGATCCCACTCTCCCATGGATTGCAGCTAGGGAGCAACATGTACGGGCCACATCAGATGGCATGGCTAGCGGCGGTGGCTCACATCAGCTCGCAGCTCGGCAATTGCGGCCATGGCGAATGGGCAGCAGCGGTGCTGAAGGAGAGCGGGTGTGCTGCCGAGAGAGGTGAAGGGAAAAATGAGGAAGAAGACGAGCGGTGAGGAAAGAGATAAGGCAAGATGGGAGTGCGAGGTGGATGGGCCCTACACGAGGACGTGTCAATCGGGGGAGGCGGCTTACAGAGTAGAGAAATCAGTTGGTTGATTATAAATAATTTCCTCAAATAGATCAAACCATATTTTATTTACAACAAAAACAAATTCTTGAATGAAGACAAAAATTAACTAAAATGCCTCCGTACAGAAATATAGAAGCATGTAGATAACTAAAGTAGTGATCTAAACATTATTATATTTGTTTACGGAAAGAGTAGTAAAGAAAACAAACTGATGCACAACATTACAAACAAGGTGGATACATGGATACACGTATTAGTTGTGTCGGATGCAAATTTTGGTACATAAGAAAGCAACCTACGGATATGATTTGTATGATTTGTTCCCTAAAACTAAGTACCAACTCATATCCAAGGGAAGCAAGCTGCCAGATTTGATTTGTTTCCTAAGACTATGGACGACTACATATAGTAAGGAAGCAAGCTGCCGTTTTTGATTTTTTTTCTAAAACTATGGACCAATGCACATATGGTAAGGAAGCATGCTGTCGTATTTAATTTGTTTCCTAAAACTAAGGTCTAACTCTTATAGGCAGTTAATCCCGCGTAATCAGGGATCCACATGATTTACGGAAGCAGTCCCAGGTTTGTTTTAGTGGGTCCTAAACAAGAGATCGAACGTACGTTCTGCTTTCAATCTAACGGCATGCGACTGGTCTGATAGATGCAATATATCAATAGTCTGATGCGTAGCAGTGCCTTACACATAGTCAACACATATTTGAAATGGCGGCTGGAGAAATGGGGCAAACATCAATCATCTCTCGGAACATCAACACCATTGTTACATGCATAGTCTCAGTTGTTATACATACTGGACCAGTTATTAGAGCCCCCGCACGCCAATTGAATTATCAGGTATTTTCGTTTTTTGAAAATTCTTTTAATGTTTATGAACATATGATGTTGTTTAAGTTAGATACTTTTGTTGTACTTATGAATGGAGGACCTAGCATGGACAAGAAGGATATCCGTTGGAGCGAGATCAAGCATGGAGTAAAAGGTGCACGCATGGGAAAGAATAATGAAGGTTTCACTGGTGATTTTCGCAATTTGAAGCCACCGTAAGGTGAGTATGAAGGCTTGGACGAAATATTAAGACACCACTTTATAAATTTCGTCCATATGCTATTATAGGTGTTGTGCCACCTTATTTTTGGGTCAGGCCAAGGTAATTTCGAAATACCACATTATAGGCTATTTTTAGAGTCTCTGTGTGTGTAGAAACTGAGTTAGGGTCGGTTTCGAACCCTTCTCCAAGGGGTCACAAAATCCCTCCACTATTCTCCCATATATACACCCCTTAGGACACCATTTAGACTTGAATTTTGTTTAGATTACAAGTTCGACATAGCTGCAACTTTGTGTTCTTCGTTTGTGTTCCACGGTTAGACAAAGGCGTCACAGAACCCCACTTTCATCAATAAAGCTTTCCTCTTATATTCACAATATCCATATTGCAATCTTGGTTTCTTTCTTGTTCTTCGTTTGCGTGCAGGAAAAAACCCTCGTGGTCAGGTTGATCGTGCTCCGGCATGGTCAATAACCTCTCGGAGTTGATTTAGCGATTGCTAAGGTGCGACGTCCTCACACGTTCGTAGTCGGATCGTCAAAGTCTACTCTTCCAAAAACGATAACAACCATCTCATCAAAAGACAGGGACAATTTTGCCTCTATCAAGATGGTATCAGATTTTCAGGTTGCTCGACGAGATTTTACCAATTTTTCATAGCTAGATCGCTTTTGTTCTTCATACCTATGGTCCATGGAAAAGCCAGAAAAAATTAGGGTTAGATCATCATATCTTAATCAATTTGAGCCTTTGCATAGTATTTTCAGTATTTTTCTTTGTTGAATATGCGGTTACATCGTCGTATCGAGTTACTTGTCTTAGTGTCTAGTCCTTTAGAGTTTTGAGTTCTGTTCACAGGCTGTCACACCGCCACCGTTCCATCTTTCATCACTGCCATATAGCACCACCACGCTACCATCATTGTTGCTGCCATATACCACCACCATGCCACCATTATCCTTGCTGCCATATAGCACCACCACATATCCACCACCAATCCTAGTCCAAGTCCTTTATGTCATAGGTTAATTTTGAGATCCTCTTGTTTTTTATTTCACGTTTCCTTACTTGAGTAGGTTTGGGGAAAAAAAGTGTGGCACGCTTTTGAGAGCACTTTTTAGGCCAAAATTTTGGAGGGTCAACTTTTTTTCCCAATAATTTTGTTAGGCTTTTTAGAGAGTTCTGAGACACTCACCACCATAGTGATTTTGTCGTAATTTTTGGTTGTCACAGCCCCGAATTTCTCCAGGAAAAAAAATTGTCAAAAAAATCATGTCTATCGTGTTTTTGGTCCTTCGGAAGAGTTTTGAGACACTCGCCATTATAGTGATTTTCTGAAAAGAAAAGAAAAAGAGCGCAAAAAAATAGAGAGAGAAAGAAAATCAGAGTGGCTCTTCCCTTAATTATGTGTAGTGTCGTGATTTTGTTAGTGTTCTAGGCTCACGTCTCTAGTACGGTCTAGCCCAGGACCAGCATGGTACCGTCGTTGAGCGTCCTTTCGACTTTGCATCTCTGAACTGATTATTGCTGACCTTTTTGCAACCATATTATAAGCCTTTCCAGCTCCACATATATCTACATCGTGTGTTTTACACCACCTAGCAATCGCTATATCCAAGCTTTGAGAGTTTTGACTACATCGGTTGGCGATCACCACCTCCTCCTAGGTAAGAACTAGTAAGAATTTGAGATTTGCTTGACGGATTTGTGACCCACCACCACCACCACCACCATCACCACCAACATCACTTCCTAGTAGTTTGTAGGTTCATATTCTTCTATGTTCCTATTGTTGCTAACCATGCCAGGATCACAAGATGACAAGGTCGACTAGGAGAGCCTGACCAACAGGGAGCTCCATGATAAATTTCAGCAAATGATGGTTGACCGGGTACACGACTTCGTGACTAGCCTTGGAGAGGCCATGGAGAAGCTAGACAGTTTAGAGAAGACATTCGACACCAAGATGGACGTCAAGTTCAATGAGGTGCTTGCCCGTCTACCACCACCAGTTGCAGCTTCCATCCCTCTCCAACAACAACAACGACGACAACAACGAGGCCCGGATTTTGTCGGACAAACGCGACGTATGCCTTCTGGACAGGCATAGAATTATGGTGTTGTTGCTCCTGCTGCTACTCCTACTGCTACTAGTGAGGTTTCTGTGGGTGACCAGAATGAGGATTATGATGCTGATGATGATGATGAGGGAGAGGTTGCTCCAAATCAACACCAGGGACAACAACCACAACCACACACACTGGGTCGTCCACATGGATACAATCTCAATGGTACGGTTGCACCACCCCATGTGGTACGGGATCATGACCATCTCCCTAAACTTAAATTGAATATTCCAACTTTTGATGGTCGGTATGTTCCTGATATATATCTTACTTGGGAGTTAGAAACATAGCAACGTTTTACATGCTTACAATTTCCTGAGGATAGACGTGTTGTTGCTACTGTTTGTTCATTCACTAGTTTTGCTTGTGTTTGGTGGTCTGGACATTGTCGAATACATCATGCTAATATTCCAACTACTTGGGTTGCTTTGAAAACTGCTATGCGTACTCGTTGGGTTCCACCATATTATCAACGTGAATTGCTTCAAAAATTGCAGCGTTTAGACAAGGAAAAAATTCTATAGAAGAATATTATTAGGAATTACAAACTAGCATGATTAGATGTGGTATTGTTGAGGACAATGAAGCTATGCTTGCATGTTTTATGGGTGGATTAAATAGAGATATTGAGACTATTCTAGAATATACACTACAAGAAATATGCTCATACATGACGTTTCTTAAGAAGTCGTTGATGAATTCGTCATAAATCTATGACGATTTCATCCGAGATTGTCGTAAACCGTTTGAGGGGATCAAATCTACATATAAATTATGACGATGTGAGTCAAAAACGTCGTAACCGCATAAGATGAAATCGTCATAACTTTTACGATGATTATAAAAATGTCGTAACATGTTCTAACTATCTCCCTCGGATCGATGACATGGCGCACATCCATCCATCCATCTCACCATCTCACATCCATCCATCCATGTATCTACAAGAAAAAAAATGTAAAAAAGATAACCCACCCGCAGCCAAACCCTAGCTCAGACCCCTCCCGCATCGCACCCTTTCTCCCTCGTCCCCATCTCCTCGCCGCCACCACCTCCTCCTTGTCCCCCCTCACCGCCGCTCCCACCATTCGCCGACCTCGTCGTCCTCCTCACCCACCGCCGCCGACCTCGTCCCTCCCTCCCCTCAACATCCCACGTGCCGTCGGGGCCCAGATCCGCACCATCGGTGGCGGGGTGCCGTGGGCGGAGGGTGGTCCGCACCGTCGAGGCCCACATCCGCAACTGCCGCTGGCTCTGGCGCCGCCCCGAGTCGACCTCAAGTCCGGCAAGTCCCGGCTGTCCGGCCTGTTGTGGCACGGCAGGTCGGCGTACGACGCGTGGTTCAGCTGCGCGTCGAACCAGGTGGCCCAGGTCCTACTCACCCTCCCCTACTCCTTCGCGCAGCTGGGCATGGTGAGCCGCATCCTCTTCCAGTTCTTCTACGGCCTCCTCGGCAACTGGACCGCCTACCTCATCAGCATCCTCTACCTCGAGTACCGCACCCGCAAGGAGAAGGACAAGGTCGACTTCCGCAACCACGTCATCCAGGTACTACATCCTCCATTGTTGCATGCAGCCTCGATGCCAACATCGATCCCACCCAAGCTCGCTCCATCTCTAACAAGCTTGTAAGTAACAACCACCATTGTTGGCAGTGGTTCGAGGTGCTGGACGGGCTGCTGGGGCGGCACTGGAGGAATACGAGGCTGGCCTTCAACTGCACGTTCCTGCTGTTCGGGTCGGTGATCCAGCTCATCGGCTGCGCCAGCAACATCTACTACGTGAACGACCACCTGGACAAGCGGACGTGGACCTACATCTTCGGCGCCTGCTGCGCCACCATCGTCTTCATCCCTCCTTCCACAACTACCGCGTCTGGTCCTTCCTCGGCCTCCTCATGACCACCTATACCTTGGAGATCATCAACTCCAAGGTGTGCACCAGTCCATTCCTTGTTTCCTTACCTTTGACTTACTCTTATATACCGATCAAATCCAACATATTGTTATCCTCTTCTGACAAATATGTTGTTCTACTATAAAAGGTGTGTATGCTGATTTCACCGTATGATATTATTTGATTGCTGGTGCACTAGTGAGTAGGTACACTAGTCTGGTAACCTATCAAAACTTTCTTGACCAAATACAAACCAGAATGCAAACAGCTCCATTATTCAATATCGTCTGCTAAAATTTGATTGGTTTATTGATGTCCTATCTGTACCCTTTGGGCATTTCTTGCATACGTACCTGTTTCCCTATACGAACAGATCCTGCTCTGCGAATATTATGTTTTCGTGTTTATTGAAAAACGTTTCTTCTCATTCTTGGTTGCAATTACCACTAATTCATATTTCAGAAGCTTAACATCATATTGGATATATTTATGTTTGAAAAAATGGTTTGTGAGTTACCATTTCGATTGAAAACGTCGATAGCTATTACAATTTACTTCTCTTCATGATGTAGATATTGCAGCTTACTGTCTGTCTAATGATGTAGGAGTAGTTGTCTTTCTTAGCTTACTGTTTGTCTAATGATGTAGGAGTAGTTGTCTTTCTCAGCTTGTTGTTCTTGCATGATGTCAAAGCTATGTTTTGTCAATGTATTTCCCTAGTAGACACTACTATTTCATCAAATTTAGTGCATTTTCATATATCTATTAAATTTCCCCATTAAGTTATTTTCACTTGTTCAAAACTTGTTTCCTTTCAACTTCATGTGAGATGGATGGTCTCCCTGTTCCTGACTATGCTTTGCTTGTTTGAAACTCACTGCAAAAATGATACAGGGAAAATTAATTAGCGTGCATGTCTAGATGTTTACTTCCAACCAATTACTTGGAAATGTTGAAATAATGTATCTGTATCCCTGCATGCTTGCACCTACATTTGACAAATTAGTAGCCGACTGTTGTCCTAGCTTGTTAGTGTATTGTTAGAAAAGAGTTCAATTTTGAAGTGGAACATACCATAGTGGGATTATGTTTTCTACAGATTAAGGGGAATCTTGTTCTGTAGTCCTTGTCGATATAAAGCCAACAGTGAAAACAAATAATCAACTAGAGAAACGTTTGAGGCTACAAAAAAAATTAGTTTTGCAAATTCAGCTCTTGGTTGGAATGGGATGATGTGACTCTTTGCATGGAAATGTAAGAGCTTTGCTACACCTACGTAATTTGCTTACATACACTTACATATCTAGCCGCGCTGATTCAGTGCCTCGGTTGTGCAGAACACGCTGCAGGGATTGGTGGCCCGACACAAGGTCAGGAAGCGGGTCAAGGCACTCACGGAGATCCAGGTGTAACTCCAGAGGTTCCACTACACGGTGCTTTTGACATGCGTTCCTTCTGGCATAGATTTGGTTACTACTTAGGTGATTTGTGTCAGCGTATATCATCAATAATAAGTGCGATTTCTGTGTTTCTCTGATGCCACCTGCTAGAGATGGTATAGCTTGGTAGGTACTGGCTTGCGTAACGGTACAGCTTGGTTTGTAGTCGTACTACCATGATTGATTGTTGTCGTGACTGAGCAAGGATAGGTTGCATGGTTGCTTAGTAGCGGACCCTTCAGGCTATGCTGCTGATTCCTACCATCATTCTAGGGAAATGATAGCAGCTATCTATATTATTTTCCCCTGATAACTGTTTTAACTTTTGAACTCTGAACAATGAAACATTCGTGTTGGGTAGGACAAGCTAGATAACAGCGTGATAGAGAGGTCATAGACATTTATATCTTCCAAACTGACCTTGCATCAGCTTGTCTTTGACTTGTAAGTTTGTATTTTTGTTCATGTTTAGTTTCCTTTAGCCAATGCTACTAGTACTACATATAGAATGAGCCAAATTCTAGCAAGAATAAATAGGAAGCATAATTATATCTAGCTCCCTCGCATGATCACTCGGACATATATAATTTGAGATCATAATTTCTAGATTCTCTGTAATTTTTAAAAAAGCAACAATTTCTGGATTCGCACTAATTTGAGACCATCTTGAATATCTCTGTTATGAATCTTTGTACTAAGTAGATAACTGTTGTGTTGACCATCTCGCACTGTGATACTAGTAGACATAACTTACATTCTACTGACATTTCACTCTCGTGATTCTGAGAGTGTCGCTGCAAAAACCAAAACAACACTTGCTCTAAATATGGTCAACAGACCTGAGAAGACAATACCAAACAACAATAAATCATACTAGCAGTTATCCTGCACGGTACCTACATGTGGTCCAATTGTTTTGTAAATCATACTCTTGTTATTTTTTACCTTGCAACCATTCGAATTTTAACGCATCCAGAACAGAGTATTTGAATTCCGTCACTGTAATCTGCAAACCTCTTACTATTTTTTGCTCTTGTTTACAGGGTTCCACCAATGCATGTGGGGATACCATAACCTTTCAGTGGTCGAGGATGTCGTGGAGAACTACCCGAGCGCGCAGATACCCCTCAACGTGATCTGGAACGACGACGGCCATATGGACGCAAGGAAGGACTTCACGCTCAGCCCGGTGAACTACCTGCGCCCCAAGCTGTTGGCGTTCCTCGACATGCTGCAGTTCCATTGATATATTTGTGTGGCTTGCTGGTTTGGTGTCATATAATGTGTTCGTACCATTTCATTAACATTTCATCTTCACCGTCGGTTCGAACGGAAGCCTATGATCATTTGGGAAATGGATCCCTGTTGATAGTCAGTAGTGAATCTCCTGTCAAGTATTTCGACAATAAGTTCAACCTGATCTATCATCTGGAATGCTTGTTAATATGCTAGAGGGCCGAGTGCTCAGTAAGAACTTTGGTCATGGTTCCATGATTTTGGAGATGGTTGTCATAGATGTATTCACAGCCCGTGCGCTGTGTGTATTCTGCTTTCTTTTTGCTGTCGCTCTTTAGGTGGTCCATCAAACCTCTAGGTATGTTCCCGCTAGCAATGTGTAGTAGACTGGACATCTTATTTACTTGTTTTCCTTTTCGAATAAAATCTGGAATGCTCATTCACAAACAAAAGCATGTTGTACTGTGATACATAGTTCTGCCATTGTCATTACTCTTAGATGTGTTGCATGAGAGACCAGTTTGAAGGAATTCAGTCAGCACTGTTGAAACGCGGGAAGTCTTACTTGTGAATCCCACTAGCTGAACTACGGTTTCCAAGCCTAGTCAATGAACAGAAACTAGTTACTAACTAGGTTAACTGAACATCATTTTCAGAAGGGAGAAAAAAAATTAGAGAAGTAGATTGCAAATTGAGCGCTATAGTCTGGTCTTTCCTAAATGACAGGAACTAACACAAAATGAAAATAGTAGTATATTCCATTAACAACATTCCTTACGTATAGGAGCGAAGGAAGCAACATTTAGTAACCTGCGTTCAGTTAACTCTATTTTTTCCTAAATGGTCTACAGTTGACTCTGTAGATGTGAAATATTTGTACAGTATTTTCCATTGTCTCGATTGAATAGCATTCTGCCTCTATAAGTATTATTTATAGCCTTACTTCTGGAACTTTGTGTGACTATAGGAATTCTTGATAGACTTTTATACATTATTTATCGACTTTTCCTAGTTTTTCCTGAAGCTTCCCTGAAACGGAACTTCAGACCCCTTCTTTTCTTCTAGAAAATGGAAGATGTGCCTCAGGCCTCTGTGTCATGGATGGACAATGTATATACTTTATTACCTCACCTTTGTCCGTGTACCTGTAATGTGTATGCTATTATTATTTTTCCTATACACAACATATGACATGTATATTGTTTGAATGAGTCGTCATGCATTATTTAGCTATTCATGTATGCTTACCATCATTCAATAATCTGCAGCTTGTTTACCACTATTTATCGGAAACTGAGAATCATGAGAGGCTCTGATGCAACTTGTTTTTATCCTTGATTAGTATCAATTCTTGTATTGTAGACTTAAAATTGTGTTGGTTCCTCTTTTACAGAAGCTCAAGCGTGAAGTGTGAAGCCGTGAAGTGTGAACCCAAGTGTGAAGCTGTGAAGTCTTACTCAGTTTAGAGTAGCATATTGTAGCACATCTGTGTTGTAAAGATTGTAATAGATTTATTTAGTCGTATATTTTATCAATTTTATGTGTTCTTAGTTCTATTTGAAATTCATTCTTGAATTGAAAGTGGTCAAAAAGACAATATATTAGTATTAAATTTAGGTTGATTCTAAGTTTGTGCTGTCACCTGTATTGGATCAGATATATTTGTGCCTTCATAATGCTACAGATCAAAATGTAAAAATCTCGAGGTCCAAAATTTGACAAAATTTTAAGATCAGCATGACATGTTGGACGAGTACAAAAATAAAATGGCCAAAAAAGAAAATCAATAGAAAGTAAAAGGCCACAAACCAAAATTCTAAAAAAATAAAATTAAAAGTGGTTATAAATAGGCTAAGGCCCAAAAAGAAGCCCAATAAGAAAAAACCCCAAAAAATAAAATCAGCCCATGTGATCAATTGAAATGGGTTGGCTGATTTCAACCATGACGTTTTGATTTCGTCGTAATTTTGCCACGTAGGAGTGGTTTTGATTGTCAACGACGATTTAGGATCGTCGTAAAGGTTACGACAATCCAGGAATCGTCGTAAAAGTTACGACGATTTTGATCAAAACGTCGCTGTTGTTCATTTGTGACGCTCCGTTTTGGGCGCTTGGTTTTTCGTCGTGAGATCGTTGTAAATTAAAAACCGTGACGATGTAGCAACGAAAAAATAGCGTCGTGTATTAGCATATTCCTTGTAGTGATAAGGATTATAGCATTATCACTCATTTATTCCATCTTGCTTCCAAAGCTGAACGTGAAGTGCAGGATCGACATGCATTGGCGAGAACTAAATTTTCTGTAGGTCGCACTTCCTCATGGATGCCATGGACCTCATCTACTTCCACACGTCCTCCTGCTTCAGCACTGCCTACTCCAGCCAACAACTCCAACAGAGATACCAGGAAACAGGCCCCTGCCGCACCTTCTACCAAGAGCACACCTTCTGGGCCAGCACAGAGCTCTTCTTCATCCATGGCATCCACAGGGCAAACACGTGAGGTTATTTGTCGCTGTTGCAAGGGTGGAGGTCATTATATGAGAGAGTTCCCATCCAAGCGTGTGATGATTGTTACCGAGGATGGTGGATATGACTGCACTAGTGATTATGACGAGGAGACTATGGGCTCTTATTGCAAGTGAAGAACAGGGTCTAGATGATATTGAACAAGAGACACAATACATGGCTGCTGACTATGCTGACAAGTATGAAAGCTTAGTTGCTTAATGTGTTTTAAGTGTGCAGGTAACACATGCTGAGAAAAATTAGAGGCAGAACTTGTTCCATACAAAGGGAGTTGCGAAGGAACGTTCTGTTTGTGTAATCATCGATGGAGGAAGTTGCAACAACTTAGCTAGCATGGAGATGGTGGAGAAGTTGTCTCTCACCACCAGACCACATCCTCATCCTTATTACATCCAATGGTTCAATAACAATGGGAAGGTTAAGGTAACACGTATTGTTCGTGTGCATTTTAGCATTGCTACATTCTGATTTTGTTGATTGTGATGTGGTACCGATGCAAGCATGCTCCGTTTTACTTGGTAGACCATGGCAATTTGATAAAATTCTGTACACCATGGTAGGACAAATCAGTATACTCTTGTTCATAAGGATCAAAATATAACTTTGATTCCTATGTCTGCTGAACATATTATGAAAGATGACATTGCTAGAGCTAGTAAAGCAAAACATGACCTACAAAAGAGTGAAAATCAGATTGTAGCAAAGGAGTTTGAGCAACACAATAAGCCTAATAAACCATCATCTAGTGTTGCATCTAAAATAAAACTGAAGAGTGGTTGTTTACTTGCCACTAAATCTGATATTACCGATCAGATATTACTACATCTGTTTACTATGCTTTCGTATGCAAAGAAGTATTATTTTCATTCAAGTACATGCCTCCCTCTTTTCCTCCTGTTGTCATTAACATTTTGTAGGAGTTCACTGACGTCTTTCCACAAGACATGCCACCGGGATTACCACCTATTGGAGGGATTGAGCATCAGATTGACTTAATTCTCGGTGAGTCACTACCCAACCGTGCATCATACCTCTCTAATCCAGAGTAGACGAAGGAGATCATGCGTTAAGTACAAGAGTTGCTCGACAAAGGTTATATACGCGAATCTATTAGTCCTTGTGTTGTTCCTATTATTCTAGTGCCAAAAAAGGATGGTACATCGTGTATGTGTGTTGATTGTAGAGGCATTAATAATATTACTATTCGTTATCGTCATCCTATTCCTAGGCTGGATGATATGCTTGATGAATTAAGTGGCTCCACAATTTTCTCCAAAGTTGATTTGCGTAGTGCATATCATCAAATTCACATGAAATTGGGAGATGCATGGAAAACAACATTTAAAACTAAGTTTGGATTATATGAGTGGTTAGTTATGCCTTTTGTGTTAACTAATGCACCTACCACTTTCATGAGATTAATGAATGAGGTTTTACGTGCTTTAATTGGACGATTCGCGGTAGTCTACTTTGATGATATACTGATTTATAGTAGATCTTTGGAGGAACACGTGGATCATTTGCGTGCTGTTTTTGCTGCTCTACGTGATGCACGTCTGTTTGGTAACCTTGCGAAGTTCACCTTTTGCACCGACCGACTATCTTTTCTTGGCTATGTTGTTACTCCAGAGGGAATTGAAGTTGATAAAGCCAAGATTGAAGCTAGTGAGAGTTGGCCGCAGCCCAAAACGGTCACACAAGTGAGGAGTTTTCTTGGACTCGTCGGGTTTTATAGGTGTTTTGTGAGAGATTTCAGCACCATTGCTACACCTCTCGATGAGCTAACAAAGAAGGATGTGCCTTGATGACCAGTTGATGATTATACTTCTCGCCCCTTGTTGGCTACCCCAAGTGGAAGGTGGAGATGTAGTCAGCAGCAAGTTTCCCTTACACGGAGACTGTAAGGTTTATTGAACTAGGAGGACTCCGAGGATCAACAAGTAGGTGTCCTCTGCCATGGCGCTAGCATAATACGTGGACCTGCACACACACAAATAACTTTGCTCCCAACGATTACAGAGAGGTTGTCAATCTCTCCGGCCTTGTAATTTGCAAAGGATCAAAACACAAGCGAGAATAGTGATAGTGATTGCAACGGAAAAGTAAATGAAAGCAGGTAATGATGGAGGTGTAAGAAATGGTGGTGATATGGACCGGAGTCACATGATGTTCACTAGTGATGTCTCTCTCCCAAAAGACGATAAACAACTATGCTTGGGTAAACAAATTACATCTGGGCAATTGACAGAATTATGAACGCACCGCAATGCTAATTATGCTACTTGAAAGTTAGAAGCTCAATAGTAATGGACAGTACGCCAATACAAGTAGACCGTTTATTCATCAACATCTACTTACTAATCATCCACTTTGATATATCTATCCAGAATATCTCGTTGGTATTAAGTTGCGAGCCCCACCCAAAGTGTAAACTCAAAGCAACGGACAACTGCATTAACAAACTATGTGTAAGGTAAACAATCCTTGCAACCGTGGTCACAAGCACCGTTGTTTTCTCCTTGGTGGCAACAACACATCCGCTAGTCTCATGTTTCTGTCACTCAAGCTAGATATCAGGGGCATGAACCCACAATCATGCATAACACTCCCTCTTGGAGTTACAATCTACTACTCGGCCAAAGCAATAATGAACAACGGAGAACATTCATGAATCACTAAAGAACATAATATAAAAGGATAATCAAATATATAACTCATAATAATCTGAACATAATCTCATAATCCATCGGATCCCAACAAACCGAGCATAGCAATAGCATGAAAATTACATAGATGCCTTGATCATGTAGGGCAGCTCACAAGGGCTAATCATTGAAGCAGAAGATTGGAGAGAAGACATCACATAGCTACTGGTCATGGACTCATGGTCCAAGGAGGACTACTCACGGCACGTTCGGGAAGCGTCCATGGCGGTGGAAAAGCTCCCAGAGGTCAATCCTCCCTCCGGTAGGGTGCCGGGAAGAGGTCTCTTGACGCAGCCGATCTCGGAAGCGCTGCGGCGGCGGAACAATGGAGAAATTCGCAATTCTGGTTATCCTGGAAGGGTTTCTGATTGGAGGGGTAAATATAGGCCAAAGGAGTGTGTCAGAGGAGGTGGGGCCCAACCAGGCGGCCTGTGGGTGCGGCCAAGGGCCAGGCCGCGCAGGGTGGCTACCTGGGCAGCCCCTGGCTCCCCTCTGGCCCATCTTTGGTGATCTGGAAGCTTCCGTTACACTGATTTTTATATATTTTTCTCGGGATTTTTGGGGCTCTAGAATTTTGGGAAAAAGCCGGTGCAAAAAAGACATCAATAGACAGAAACTGGCACTAGGTGCACTAAGTTAGTAGGTTAGTCCAAATATGTGTAAACAGATATAAAAGTGTAGAAAAATATATAACAATGTCACCCAAAAGATCATGGAGCAAGCATAAATTATAGATACGTTTGGGACGTATCAACATCCCCAAGCTTAATTCCTGCTCGTCCTCGAGTAGGTAAATGATAACACAAATAATTTCTATGGTGAAATGCTAACACACATATAAGAACTTAAAAGTAAAGTAAGTAAGATATGCAATTAAAGTCAAGACAATAACAAGCAAGAGTCTATATCTAGTATGGAAATTAGTAAGGTAAGAACATAAAGGTGCAAGAGCTCTCGCTGTCCGTGACTCGAATGTCTCCAAATGGTGTTTGCGTGCAAGAAAAGTGAGATGGGCTTAGAGTATAAAATATTTTTAATTGAGAACTCAATCTACTAGACTTCACACTTGGTTTACTTCAGAATCTTATTTTGACTCATCCGCAAACCACTAGTCAGGCACAAGTCAAAATGATCCTCTCTCTTTCGACTTTGAGAACTCATGCAATGGATGAGCGCAAGCAAGATATGTTGGCACTTAGGATGGCAAATAGAATAATGATGGGGAAGGAAGACAAAAATGTGTGAAAGGCTCACATCAATGAGGACAACCATAGGCGAGAGAAAGCCAAATGATAGATATGACGTGAGGAGTAGGGATTGCCATGCAACGGATGCACATATGAGATAAGGTAAGCTCTCCAATGAAACTAGTGGGGGTGCATCCAAGTTGCTTGCTCATGAAGACCTATAGCTCATTTGAGGAGGCTCATCATTGGAATATACAAGCCAAGTTCTATAGTGTAAGGGTCCCCACATAGTTATGCATGAATGATAATCTCTATGGAGTACAAATATAGCAATGGAGTATGAGTGTGGATCTTTCAAAAGGAATAGTAGTGTTGCCCCCCCTTTTTTCTCTTTTTTGTGGCCTCTTTGGCTCTTCCTATTTATCTCTCATTTGTCCTCCTTGAGATCTTTTCATTTGTCCTCTTTGGGATCTTTTCCTCACTTAAGGGCAACACTCTATGTTTTACAAGAATGAAAAGAAGATCTTCACACTTTATAAGAAGTACTCAACATAAAGACAAATGAAGACTATCATGATGTATGCAAAATGTATGCCTCTGTCAGTGTAACAGGATATGCAATGAATCTAGCACATCATGTAGCAATAATAAGGGCAAGGCCCAACTAGCATGCGACTCCTCGATCAAGCAAAAGCATGTATGACATGAAGATCAAGTCATGAGATGGTGGATGTTTCATGGCAATGTATCTTGGAAAGGCTATGGAAATGCCTTAATAGGTACGTATGGTGGCTGTTTTGAGGAAAGATATAATGAGGCTTATGATGACAGAGCGTACCATGCCAAGTGTTTTGATGCACCAGCAAAGTTTGCATCAACTCTCAAGATGAGAAAGGGCAATGCACGGTACCGAAGAGGTTAGCAAAATATGGATGGTGGAAGTGCCAACAATCGAATACTCGCATTAGTCCGAAGAACTCATACACTTATTATCGGTAGCTCTCTATCTAGATAGGAAATTCACAAAGAGACAAGTACCTCGAGGAGGAGTGTTTGGGGGTTTGTTATCCTTGTGCCTCCTCGACCCATGGTAACGTGAGGGTACTCTATATATTCCAACCCCTACAGAGGTTAGCGATCATTCTAGTAGCTAGAGTTCTCAACTAATTTGTAGTTTTTGAAAAAAACACGGATTTCCCAAAATACGACACCTATCACTAATAGGCTCAAGCTCTTGTCACCAATAGTCCAAACATTACTCAAATCAATACCTCAAAACTATTGAAGTTACTACTATACTTAAAATAGCAACCTCCATTACCTACTCATGCAAGATACACAACTCAGTGCAATGAGCCAACTCTCTAAACAAGATAAGCATGATAACTCAATAGAGTTCCAAAAGCAACCAAAATAAAAGCTCTTTAAAAGATATAGCATGAAAACTAAGAGCTAAGCATGACAACAGCTATGTAAAGATAGAGAACACACAAAAAGGATAAGCATGAAAACCTATGTTGTGTTCTAAGTGGAATGGAGCGTGTTTCTCTCCCAAACAAGGAAGGCTAGGTTCCGACTTGTTATGACCAGCAATCAAAACTAAAACAAACTAAAAACTAAAGAGCGGGACGCTCCAAGTATGGCACATAACATATGAAGTGCTAAAAATATAGCATGGAGATGGACGAACTGATGATTGTTGATAGAGAAGGGGATGCACGGGGGCATCCCCAAGCTTAGACGCTTGAGTCTCCTTGAATATTTCTTGGGGGTGCATGGGGGCATCCCCAAGCTTGAGCGCTTGACACTCCTGGATCTTCTTTCATCACCTTCCATCGCATACTTGAAAGCTCCCTTCATACGAAACTCATCATAAGCTGATTAGAGTGGTTAGTACCCATAATAAAATAATTCATTACCTACTGGAAATAATGATATTCATGAAAAAATACTGTTTCTCATGATTTCCAAAAGGTTTTGCAAAGGAAAAGCAAGCTTAAGATTTGCAAAATGATGAAAACGCAAAACGTGGCAGAATCTGTCAAAAACAAAACAACAGGTAGTAAATAATTTTTTCAGGGCACTTCTGCAACTCAAATAAAAAAACTCAGAAGAGATGCCAGAAAGACAATTATATAGGGCATGCTATCAAAACATTTCAGATCAAAAACATTGTCTGGTGATTTTTGGCGACTTTTTCCGTCAAGCACACAGAATCTGTTTCTGGACAACATGTCAAAACTTTTGAAGTTTCTTGCAATCGGAGGCTAAAACTTGGCACAAAGCTTGAAAATAAAGATACAATGATGTTGCTACAGTAGTAAAAAGCATCAAGACCACTAAAACTGAAAGTAAAAACAAACTGGGTTGCCTCCCAACAAGCGCTTTCTTTTATGCCTTTGACCTAGTCATGATACAACAAGATCAAGTGTTATCAACTCCATAAGAATAACTTGCCCGAATAACGGACTCATAAGGTAACTTAATATTATTTCTATGGAAGTGTTCCATTCCCTTTTTAAGGGGAAATTGGAATCTAATGGTCCCTTCTTTCATGTCAATAATAGCACCAACGGTGCGGAGAAAAGGACGTCCCAAAATAATTGGACATGAAGGGTCACACTCAATGTCCATAATAATAAAATCAACGGGCACATAATTATCATTGACAACAATAAGAACATCATCAATTCTCCCTAAAGGTTTCTTTATGGAAGAATCAACAAGACGAACACCAAAAGAACATTGATCATAAGGTTTCAAATCAAGCATATCATACATTCTTTTGGGCATAACAGAGGCACTAGCTCCAACATCACAAGAGATATTATTAATTTTAATCTTGACCATAGGATCCCAACCATATTCTAGTTTCCTAGGAATAGAAGTCTCTATCTTGAGCTTCTCCTCCCTAGCTTTAAAAAGAGCATTGGTAATATGCTCGGTGAAGGCAATATTGAGTGTACTAGTGTGGGGGTCTTTAGCTATTCTTTGCAAAAAAGTGATAACTTCGGAAAGACTACAATTATCAAAATCAATATCATCGCTATTAAGTAAAATTGTAGTGTCATCCTCTATATTTGATTTTCTCTCTATTATAAGAGTTTGGATGTCTTCCCAAGTTTGGGAACATTTAGGAGCAAATTCAAACCAAAGATCCGGTTCCTTCCCGGGGAGACCATGCCAAGGGTATAATTCTCCATAAAGACTAACATGGTCACAAGGTCTATTACTTTTATAAATACCCAAAGTGGCAATAGGAGCAATAGAAGTGAAGGTAAAATCATTATTGTTGTGACTAGTGGAGTCACACAACTTGGTGTTCTCAGTGGAACCCATAGCAGCAGCAACAAGCAAGAATAAATCAACTAATTTTTTTGTGGTTTTTGGTATAAGACTCTAAAGCAAAAACTAAAAAGCAAACTAACAAGACTAAAAAGCAAAGGTAAAGGATAGTGTGCAACTCCCCTATCTTGAAGACTGGAGTCCCCGGCAACGGCGCCAGAAACTTGCTTGATGTCGAGTTGATGAATATACTTCTTGCCCCTCGCTGGTTACCCCAAGTGGAAGGTGGAGATGTAGTCAGCAGCAAGTTTCCCTTACACGGAGACTGTAAGGTTTATCGAACCAGGAGGACTCCGAGGATCAACAAGTAGGTGTCTGCTGCCCTGGCGCTAGCAGAAGACGTGGACCTGCACACACACAGATAACTTTGCTCCCAACGAGTACACGGGGGTTGTCAATCTCTCCAGCCTTGTAGCTTGCAAAGGATCAAAACACAAGCGGGAATAGTGATAGTGATTGCAACGGAAAAGTAAATGAAAGCAGTAAATGATGGAGGTGTAAGAAATGGTGGTGATATGGTCCAGAGTCACATGATGTTCAGTAGTGATGTCTCTCTCCCAAAAGACGATAAACAACTATGCTTGGGTAAACAAATTACAGCTGGGCAATAGACATAATTATGAACGCACTGCAATGCTAATTATGCTACTTGAAAGTTAGAGACTCAATAGTAATGGGCAGTACGCCAAGACAAGTAGACTGTTTATTCATCAGCATCTACTTACTAATCATCCACCTTGAGATATCTATCCAGAACATCTCGCTGGTATTAAGTTGCGAGCCCCACCCAAGGTGTAAACTCAAAGCAACAGACAACTACATTAACGAACTATGCGTAAGGTAAACAATCCTTGCAACCGTGGTCACAAGCACCGTTGTTTCTCCCTGGTGGAAACAACACATGCCCTAGTCTCATGTTTCTGTCACTCAAGCTAGACATCAGGGGGCATGAACCCACAATCATGCATAACGCTCCCTCTTGGAGTTACAATCTAGTACTCGGCAAAGCAATAAAGAGCAACGGAGAACATGCATGAATCACTAAAGAAAATAATATAAAAGGATAATCAAATATATAACTCATAACAATATGAACATAATCTCATAATCCATCGGATCCCAACAAACCGAGCATAGCAATAGCATGAAAATTACATAGATGCCTTGATCATGTAAGGCACCTCACAAGGGATAATCATTGAAGCACAAGATTAGAGAGAAGACATCACATAACTACTGGTCATGGACTCATGGTCCAAGGATGACTACTCACGGCACGTACGGGAAGCGTCCATGGCGGTGGAGAAGCTCCCGGAGGTCAATCCTCCCTTCAGCAGGGTACCGGAAGAGGTCTTGTGACACTCCCGATCTCGGAAGTGTTGCAGTGGCGGAACGATGGGGAAATTCGCGATTATGGATATCCTAAAAGGGTTTTCTATCGGAGGGGTATATAGGCCAAAGGAGGGCGTCAGAGGAGGTGGGGCCCACCCAGGCGGCCAGTGGGCGCGGCGAGGGGCCAGGCAGCACAGGGTAGCCGCCTGGGCAGCCCTGGTTCCCCTGTGGCCCATCTTCGGTGATCTGGAAGCTTCCGTTACGCTGATATTTATATATTTTTCTCGGGATTTTTGGTGCTATGGAAATTTGGGAAAAAATCCCTGCAAAAAAGACATGAGTAGACACAAACTGGAACTGGGTGCACTCAGTTAGTAGGTTAGTCCAAATATGTGTAAAAATATATAAAAGTGTAGCGAAACATATAACAATGTCACCCAAAAGATCATGGAGCAAGGAGAAATTATAGATACGTTTGGGACGTATCATGCCTTATGCTTGGGGTATCGTACACGAAGAAGCCTTCACGGTTTTGAGAGATAAGTTAACACATCCTCCTTTACTCGAACTTCCTGATTTTAATAAGACTATCGAGCTTGAATGTGATGCTATTGGAATTGGATTAGGAGGTATGTTATTACAAGATGGTAAACCTCTTGCATACTTTTCTGAAAACTGAGTGGGCCTAGTTTGAATTATTCTACTTATGATAAGGAATTATATGCTCTCGTTCGGACTTTGGAAACATGGCAACATTATTTATGGCCCAAAGAATTTGTCATACATTCTGATCATGAATCTTTGAAACATATTAGAAGTCAAGCAAAACTGAACCATAGACATGCTAAATGGGTTGAATTCATTGAGACTTTCACATACGTCATTAAACACAAGAAGGGTAAATAAAATGTTATTGTTGAAGCATTGTCTCACCGTTATACTATGCTTTCACAACTTGACTTTAAAATATTTGGTATGGAGAAAATCAAAGATCAATATGTGCATGATGCTGATTTTAAATATGTGTTGGAGAATTGTAAAGAAGGGACATCATGGAATAAGTTCATCATTAATGATGGATTTGTGTTCCATGCTAACAAGCTATGCATTCCAGCTAGTTCTGTTCGTCTTTTGTTGTTACAGGAGGTGCATGGAGGAGGATTGATGGGACACCTTGGCGTAAAAAAGACGGAGGACATACTTGCTACACATTCCTTTTGTCCAAAGATGCGACGGGACGTTGAGCGTTTTGTTGCTCACTTCACGACATGTCAAAAAGCTAAGTCACGACTCAATCCTCATGGTTTATATATGCCTTTGCCTGTACCTAGTGTTCTTGGGAGGATATATCTATGGACTTTGTATTAGGTTTACCTCGAACAAAGAAGGGGAGGGATAGCATATTTGTTGTCGTGGACAGATTTTCAAAAGTGGCACACTTTATACCATGTCATAAAAGTGATGATACTGCTAATGTGGCTGATTTGTTCTATCGTGAAATTATTAGCTTGCATGGTTTGCCAAATACGATTGTTTCAGGTCGTGATGCTAAATTTCTTAGCCACTTTTGGAGATTTTTATGGGCTAAGTTGGGGACAAAACTGCTTTTTAGTACTACATGTCACCCCTAAACTGATGGATAAACTGAAGTAGTCAATAGATCATTGTCTACTATGCTTAGGGATGTTTTGAAGAAAAACCTGAACATGTGCGAAGAATGCTTGCCTCATATTGATTTTTCTTATAATCGTCCGCTGCATTCTACTACTAAGATGTGCCCTTTTGAAGTCGTGTATGGTTTCTTACCTCGTGCACCTATTGATTTGTTACCCCTTCCATCTTCGGAGAAGGTTAATTTTGATGCTAAAGAATGTGCTGATTTGATATTAAAGATGCATGGGTTAACTAAGGAAAACATTGAACGTATGAATGCTAAATATAAACTTGCTGGTGATAAGGGTAGAAAACATGTTGTCTTTGCAAAGGGAGATCTTGTTTGGTTGCATTTGCGTAAGGATAGGTTTCCTGATTTGCGCAAGTCAAAGATAATGCAACGTGTTGATGGTCCTTTCAAGGTGTTAGAGAAAAAAAATGATAATGCATATAGACTTTATCTGCCTACAGATTTTGGGGTTGGTCCCACTTTTAACATTGCAGATTTGATCTCTCAAAAAAACATTGCAGATTTGAAGCCATATTTGGTTTAGGAAGATGAGCTTCCGTCGAGGACGACTTCAGTTCAAGAAGGGGAGGATGATGAGGACATAAACACCATTGTTACACCCACAACCCCAACTGCTATACATACTGGACAAGTTACCAGAGCTCGGCATGCCAATTGAATTACGAGGTACTTTTGTTTCTTGCAAATCTTTCTAATGTTCATGAACATATGATGTTGCCTACGTTAGATACTTAAGTTGTACTTATGAATGAAGGACCTATCATGGACAAGAAGGATATCCGTTGGAGCAAGATGAAGCATGGAGTAGAAGGTACACTCATGTGAAAGAACAATGGAGCTTCCACCGGTGATTTTCGCACTTTTAAGCCACCTTAAGGAGAGCATGAAGGTTTGGACGAAATATTCAAGATGCCACTTTTTAAATTTCATCCATACGCTATTATAGGTGTCGCACCACCTTATTTTTGGGTCAAGCCCATGCAATTTCGAAATACCATATTATAGGCTATTTTTAGAGTTTGTATGTGTTGGGAAACTGAGATAGGGTCGGTTTCGGACCCCTCCTCCAAGGGGTCACGAAATTCCTCCTCTATTCCCCCATATATACAACCCTTAGGGCGCCGTTTAGACTTGGGTTTTGTTTAGATTACAAGTTTGCCATAGCTGCAACTTCGCGTTCTTCCTTTGTGTTTCACGACCAGACAAAGGCATCACAGAACCCCATTTTCGTCAATAAATATTTCCTATTATATTCACAATATCCAGATTGCAATCTTAGTTTCTTGCTTGTTCTTGGATTGCATGCAAGAAACAGACCCTCGTGGTCAGGTTGGTCGTGCTCAGGCGTGGTCAATAACCTCTCGGAGTTGGTTAGCGATTGCTAAGGCGCGACGTCCTCACATGTTCCTAGTCAGATCGTCAAAGTCTACTCCATGAAAAACGATAACCACAATCTCATCGAAATACATGGACAACTTTACCTCAATCACTTTGTCTCTCTCTTGAGATAGATTACCAGCAATCATATCTCTCAAGGATGCACACAAGCATATATACAGAGAGAAATGTCAAACTAATCTAATGGACGCAAAGTGATGTTCTGAAAGCTTATACATCAAACAAGAATAAAAACTATTTGTATTTTCTATTTTGTTATATGAATATTGTACATAGTATGAACTTCACATGGTTTATCTTCGGTGGAGCCTTGGTGATTGAGGCAAGGGTCCCGATCTTTCAATGAGATGGTGGTTATCGTTTTGGTGGAGTAGACTTTGACGATCCGACTATGAACGTGTGAGGACGTCGCGCCTTAGAAATCGCTAAACCAACTCGGGGAGGTTATTGACCACGCCGGAGTATGATCAACCTGACAACGAGGGTCTGTTTCCTGCACACAAATGAAGAACAAGCAAGAAACTAAGATTGCAATATGGATATTGCGAATATAAGAGGAAAACTTTATTGATGAAGGTGGGGTTCTCTGACACCTTTGTCTGGTCGTGGAACACAAAAGAAGGACGCGAAGTTGCACCTATGGAGAACTTGTAATCTAAACAAAACCCAAATCTAAACGGTGCCCTAAGGGTTGTATATATGAGGGAATAAAGAGGGAATTTTGTGACCCTTGGAGGAGGGGTCCGAAAACAACCCTAAACTCCGTTTCCCCACACATACGGACTCTAAAAACATCCTATAGTATGGTATTTCAAAATTACATGGGTCTGACCCAAAAATAAGGTGTTGCAACACCTATAATAGCATATGGACGAAATTTATAGTGGTGTATTGAATATTTCATTCAAGGCTTCATGCTCTCCTTATGGTGGCTTTAAAGTGCAAAAATCACCACTGGAAGCTCCTTTGTTCTTTCCTGCGCGTGCACCTTCTTCTCCATGCTTGATCCCGCTCCAACGAATATCCTTCTTGTCCATGCTAGGTCCTTCATTCATAAGTACAACAAAAGTATCTAACTTAGGTAGCATCATATGTTCATGAACATTAGAAGGATTTCCAAGAAACAAAAGTACCTCGTAATTCAATTAGCATGCCTGAGCTCTAGTAATTGGTCCGGTATGTATAGCAGTTGGGGCTGTGGGTGTAACAATGGTGTTGATGTCCTCATCATCCTCCCCTTCTTGAACTGAAGTCGTCCTCGACAGAAGCTCGTCTTCCTCGCCCAAATATGGCTTCAAATCTGCAATGTTAAAAGTGGGACTAACCCCAAAATTTGCAGGCGCCTCAAGTCTATATGCATTATCATTTATTTTCTCTAACACCTTGAAAGGACCATCAGCACACGGCATTAGCTTTGACTTGCGCAAATCAGGAAACCTATCCTTACGCAAATGCAACCAAACAAGATGGCCAGGTGCAAAGACAACATGTTTTCTACCCTTATCTCCAGCAAGTTTATAATTAGCATTCGTACGCTCAATGTTTTCCTTATTTAACTCATGCATCTTTAATATCAAATGAACACGTTCTTTAGCATCAAAATTAACCTTCTCCGAAGATGGAAGAGGTAAGAAATGATAGACAACTTCAAAAGGGCACATCTTAGTAGTAGAATGCAGCGAACAATTATAAGCAAATTCAATATGAGGCAAGCATTCTTCCCATAGTTTTAGGTTGTTCTTCAAAACTACCCTAAGCATAGTAGATCATTATTTATTGACTACTTCAGTTTGCCCATCACTTTGGGCGTGACATGTAGTACTAAAAAACAATTTTGTCCCCAACTTAGCCCATAAACATCACCAAAAGTGGCTAAGAAATTTAGCATCACGATCTAAAACAATCGTATTTGGCACACCATGCAAGCGAATAATTTCACGAAAGAACAAATCAACCACATTAGCAGCATCATCACTTTTATGACATGGTATAAAGTGTGCCATTTTTGAAAATCTGTCTACGAAAACAAATATGCTATCCCTCCCCTTCTCTATTCGAGGTAAACCTAAAACAAAGGCCATAGATATATCGTCCCAAGGAACACTAGGTACAGGTAAAGGCATATATAAACCAGGAGGATTGAGTCGTGACTTAGCTTTTTGACATGTCATGCAGCGAGCAACAAAATGCTCAACATCCCATCGTATCTTTGGCCAAAAGGAATGTGTAGCAAGTACGTCCTCCGTCTTCTTTACGCCAAAGTGTCCCATCAATCCTACTCCATGCGCCTCTTGTAACAACAAAAGACGAACGGAGCTAGCTGAAATGCATAGCTTGTTAGCATGGAACACAAATCCATCATTAATGATGAACTTGTTCCATGTTCTCCATTCTTTACAATTCTCCAACACATCTTTAAAATCAGCATCATGCACATATTGATCTTTGATGGTCTCCAAACCAAATACTTTAAAGTCAAGTTGTGAAAGCATAGTATAACAACGAGACAGAGCATCATCGATAACATTTTATTTACCCTTCTTTTGTTTAATGATGTACGGGAAAATCTCAATGAATTCAACCCATTTAGCATGTCTATGGTTCAGTTTTGCTTGACTTTTAATATGTTTCAAAGATTCATGATCCGAATGTAAGACAAATTCTTTGGGCCATAAATTATGTTGCCATGCCTCCAAAGTCCGAAAAAGAGCATACAATTCCTTATCATAAGTAGAATAATTCAAACTAGGCCCACATAATTTTTCAGAAAAGTATGCAACAGGTTTACAATCTTGTAATAAAACACTCTTAATGCAATTCCATTAGCATCACATTCAAGCTCGAAAGTCTTATTAAAATCAGGAAGTTGGAGTAAAGGAGCATGTGTTAACTTATCTTTCAAAACCACGAAGGCTTCTTCCTGTGCGGTACCCCAAGAATAAGGCACATCCTTCTTTTAAAGCTCATTGAGAGGTGCAACAATGGTGCTGAAATCTCTCACAAAACACCTATAAAACTCGGCGAGTCCAAGAAAACTCCTCACTTGTGTGACCGTTTTGGGATGCGGCTAACTCTCAATAGCTTCAATCTTGGCTTTATCAATTTCAATTTCCTATGGAGTAACAACATAGCCAAGAAAAGATACTCGATCGGTGCAAAAGGTGCACTTCCGAAGGTTACCAAACAAACGTGCATCACGTAGAGCAATAAAAACAGCACACAAATGATCCAAGTGTTCCTCTAGAGATCTACTATAAATCAGTATATCATCAAAGTATACTACCACAAATCATCCAATGAAAGCACGTAAAACCTCATTCGTTAATCTCATGAAAGTGCTAGGTGCATTAGTTAATCCAAAAGGCATAACTAACCACTCACATAATCCAAACTTAGTTTTAAATGTTGTTTTCCATTCATCTCCCAATTTCATGCGAATTTGATGGTACCCACTACGCAAATCAACTTTGGAGAAAATCGTAGAGCTAGTTAAATTCATCAAGCATATCATCTAGCCTAGGAATAGGATGACGATAATGAATAGTAATATTATTAATGCCTCTACAATCAACACACATATGCGATGTACCATCCTTTTTCGACACTAGAATAATAGGAACAACACAAGGACTAAGAGATTCGTGTATATAACCTTTGTCGAGCAGCTCGTGCACTTGACGCATAATGTCCTTCGTCTCCTCTGGATTGGTACGGCATGGTGCACGGTTGGGTAGCGATACACCGGGACTTAAGTCAATCTGATACTCAATCCCTCTAATAGGTGGTAATCCTAGTGGCACGTCTTGTGGAAAGACGTCAGTGAACTTCTGCAAAATGTTAATGAAGTAGGAGGCAAAGAGGGAGGCATGTCCTCGAATGAAAATAATACTTCTTTGCATACAAAAGCATAATAAACAGATGTAGTAATATCCAAATCAATAATATCAGATTTAGTGGCAAGTAAACAACCACTCTTCAGTTTTATTTCAGATGCAACACTAGATGATGGTTTATTAGGCTTATTGTGTTGCTCTAATTCCTTTGCTACAATCTGATTTTCACTCTTATGTAGGTCCTGTTTTGCTTTACTAGCTCTAGCAATGTCATCTTTCATAATATGTTCAGGAGACATAGGAAGCAAAGTTATACTTTTATCCTTATGAATAACAGTATACTCATTTGTCCTACCATTGTGTAGAGAATTTTTATCAAGTGGTCTACCAAGTAAAATGGAGCACGCTTGCATGGGTACCACACCACAATCAACAAAATCAGAATATGTAGCAATGCTAAAATGCACACGAACAGTATGTGTTACCTTAACCTTGCCACTGTTGTTGAACCACTCGATGTAATAAGGATGAGGATGTGGTCTGGTGGTGAGAGACAACTTCTCCACCATCTCCATGCTAGCTAAGTTGTTGCAACTCCCTCCATCAATGATCACGCGAACAGAACATTCCTTGACAACTCCCTTTGTATGGAACAAGTTGTGCCTCTGATTTTGCTCAGCATGTGTTTCCTGCACACTTAAAACACGTTTAGCAACTAAGATTTTATACCTGTCAGCGTAGTCAGCAGTCATGTATTGTGTCTCTTGTTCAGTACCATTTACACCCTATTCTTCACTTGCAATAAGAGCCAGAGTCTCCTCGTCATAATCACTAGTGGAGTCATATCCACCATCCTCAGTAATAATCATCACACACTTGGATGGGCACTCTCTCGCATAATGACCTTCACCCTTGCAACAACGACAGATAACCTCATGTGTTTGCCCTATGGATGCCATGGATGAAAAAGAGCTCTGTGCAGGCCCAGAAGGTGTGCTCTTGGCGAAGGGTGGGGCAGGGGCCTGTTTCCCGGTATCTCCGTTGGAATTGGTGGGTGAAGTAGGCGGTGGTGATGCAGGAGGACGTGTGGAAGTAGATGAGGTCTGTGGCGTTCATGAGGAAGTACGATGTTCAGAAAAAATAGTTCTGCCAATGCTTGTCAATCCTACACTTCACGTTCAGCTTTGCAAGCAAGATGGAATAAACGAATGATAGTGTGAAAATCCTTATATTCTAGAATAGTCTGAATATCTCTATTTAATCCACCCATAAAACATGCAAGCATAGCTTCATTGTCCTCAACAATACCACATCTAATCATGCCAGTTTGTAATTCCTGATAATATTCTTCTACATAATTTTTTTCTTGTCTTGAACACTGCAATTTTTGAAGTAATTCACGTTGATAATATGATGGAACTCAACGAGTACGCATAGCATTTTTCAAAGTAGTCCAAGTAGTTGGAATATTAGCATGATGTATTCGACAATGTTTAGACCACCAAACACAAGTAAAAGTAGTGAATGAACAAACAGCAGCAGCAACATGTCTATCTTCAGGAAATTGTAAACATGTAAAACATTGCTTTGTTTCTAACTCCCAAGTAAGATATATATCAGGAACATATCGATCAAAAAATGTAGGAATGTTCAATTTAAGTTTAGCGAGATGATCATGATCCGGTACCTCAAGGTGTGGTGCATCCCTACCACGATGATTGTATCCATGTGGATGACCTGTGGCTTGTGGTGGTGGTTGTTGTCCCTGGTTCTGATTTGGAGCAACCTCTCCCTCATCATCGTAATCACTATCATAATCCTCATTCTGCTCAGCCACAGAAACCTCGGTAGTTGCAACAGGAGCAGCAGTAGGAGAAACATCACCAAAATTCTGAACTTGGCCGGAAGGCACACGCCGCGCTCGTCCCACCATGTCCGAGCCTCGTTGGTGTCGTTGTTGTTGTTGTTGTTGTTGTTGTTGTTGAAGAGGGACATAAGCTGTAGCTGGGTGTGGTACACGGGCAAGCACTTCATTGAATTTCGTGTCCATCTTGGTATCGAATGTCTTCTCCAAACCTTCTAACTTCCCCATGGCCTCTTCATAGGTGATCACTAAATCGTGTACCTGGTTAGCCATCATTTGCTGAAATTTATCATGGAGCTCCCGGTTGGTCAGGCTCTCTCGGTCGATCTCATCGTTGTGTGATCCTGGCATGGTTAGCAACAATAGGAACATACAAGAATATGAACCTACAGACTACAAGGAAGTGGTGGTGGTGGTGGTGATGTTGGTGGTGTGTCACAAATCCATCAAGAAAATCTCAATTTCTTACTAGTTCTTACCAAGCAGCAGGTGGTGATCGGCAACCGGTGTAGCCAAACCTCACAAAGCTTGGATAGAGAGATTGGCAGGTAGTGTCAAACACACGATGTAGATGTATGTGAAGCTAGGAAGGCTTATAATATGGTAGCAAGAAGGGTCAGGAATAATCAGTTCAGAGATGCAAAGTTAAAAAGACGCTCAACGACGGTACCCTGGTGGTCCTAGGCTAGACCGTACTAGAGACGCGCGCCTAGAACACCAACAAAATCACGAGCTTCACGTAATCAAGGGAAGAGCCGCTCTGATTTTTTTCTTTTTTGTGTTTTTTTCTTTAGAAAATCACTATAATGGCAAGTGTCTCAAAACTCTTCCGAAGGACCAAAAACAGGATAGGCAAGAAATTTTTTGTTTGACAATTTATTTTTCTGGAGCAATTCGGGGCTGCGACTACCAAAAATTGTGACAAAAATCACTATGATGGCGAGTGCCTCAAAACTCTCTAAAAGCCTAACAAAACGGTCGGGAAAAAAATTCACCCTCTGAAATTTTGGCCTAAAAAGTACTCTAAAAAGCGTGCGAGACTCTTTTTTTTTCCGAAACCTACTCACGTAAAGAAACGAGAAACCGAAAACAAGAGGATCTCGAAATTAACCTAGGACGGAAAAGACGCAGATTAGGATTGTGGTGGATATGTTGTGTTGCTATATGGCAGCAAGGATAATGGTGGTGTGGTGGTGGTCTATGGCAGCAACGATGATGGTAGTGTGGTGGTGGTATATGGCAGTGATGAAAGGTGACGCGGTGGCGGCGTGACAACCTGTGAACATAACTCGAAACTCTAAAGGACCAGACACTAAGACCAGGAACTCGACACGACGATGTAACCGCAAATTCAACAAAGCAAAATACTGAAAAGACTATACAAATGCTCAGATTGGTTCGGATATGATGATCTAACCCTAATTTTTTTTGGCTTTTCCGTGGACTATAGGTATGAAGAATAGATGCGATCTAAGTACGAAAAACTGGTAAAATCTCATCGAGCAACCTGGAAATCTGATACCACTTGATAGCGGCGAGGGTCCCGATCTTTCGGTGAGATGATGGTTATCATTTTGGTGGAGTAGACTTTGACGATCCGAATATGAACGTGTGAGGACGTCGCGCCTTAGCAATCGCTAAAACAACGACGAGAGGTTATTGACCATGCCGGAGCACGATCAACCTGACCATGAGGGTATGTTTCCTGCAAGCAAACGAAGAACAAGCAAGAAACTAAGATTGCAATCTGCATTTTGCGAATATAAGAGGAAAGCTTTATTGATGAAGGTGGGGTTCTGTGACGCCTTTGTCTGGTCGTGGAACACAAACGAAGGACCCAAAGTTGCAGCTATGGAGAACTTATAATCTAGACAAAACCCAAATCTAAACGGTGCCCTAAGGGCTGTATATATGAGGGAATAGAGAGGGAATTTCGTGACCCTTGGAGGAGGGGTCCGAAAACAACCCTAAACTCCATTTCCTCACACATACAGACTCTAAAAACAACCCACAATATGGTATTTCGAAATTGTATGGGCCTGTCCCATAAATAGGGTGGCGTAACACCTATAATAGCCTATGGACGAAATTTATGAAGTGGCGTCTTGAATATTTCGTCCAAGCCTTCATGCTCTCCTTACGGTGGCTTTAAAATGCGAAAATCACCAGTGGAAGCTCCTTTGTTCTTTCCCACGCGTGCACCTTCTTCTCCATGCTTGATCCCGCTCCAACGGATATCCTTCTTGTCCATGCTAGGTCCTTTATTCATAAGTACAACAAAAGTATCTAACTTAGGCAGCATCATATGTTCATGAACATTAGAAGGATTTTCAAGAAACGAAAGTACCTGGTAATTCAACCGGCATGCGCGAGCTCTAGATGCGTATCTTTCGAAGAAATTCTATATGCAACCCTGTACCTTCGTAAGAAATTTTATACACAATCGTGTATCTTCGTAAGAAATTTCATATGCACCCGTGGAACCCTATGAGAAATCAGGCGACATTAATGTATGGGTTATTATGGGTCCTCGTCAACTTCACCCTGTGATCGACACACACGTTTGAATCATGGATGTCACTACCCCAATATGCCTTGCATAGCATCTCCAACAAACAATGCAAAATAGGGCAGTTGCACACAAAAAACGTTTCTAGAGCATTCTGACCCTAAATATCTATTTCTGAGTCTAGGATCATCTGCACCTGGTCAAGAAAAAATCATAAAAAAAATTGCATGGTAGATAATTTGTAATTGGTCCAGTATGTATAGTTGTTGAGGTTGTGGGTGTAACAATGGTGTTGATGTCCTCACCACTTGGCATAGGTGTAGGTGGGCTTGATCGCTTTGTGTGGAGTTAGTCTAGTCTTGTATTAGGTGTTGGTGTGCCAACGATCGATGTTCACATCTTTGGTTAGCGTCTTGTAATGCAACATCTTCAGCTATTTCTCCTTTCCTTGAGAACTTACTAAACTTTCGATTGGGTGAGATGAAGCTAAATACAATGGCAAAATCACAAACGGGCAAACTCGCCAATTGCAATGCAACATCAACATGACATGTTCCAAATATACTTATCCTTTTTATTCTCATAATACATACAACATGCTCAATCATTTTATTAAGTGTGGCATAATCAAGCAGTTTATGGCACTTTATTTTACATACTCAAATACATATTTTAAATGGTGACCAGGGTCTAATTCTCAGAGATATATGACAAGCAACAGTCATTTGGTTCTCAGGAACACGCACAAATGCTTAAAAAATTGACACAAGTAACACTCTCAAGCTTATGAGTCACATCGAATAAAACATATATACATTGTGTTGTATAAATATTGCACATAGTATGAACCTCACAAGGTTGATCTTTATTAGGAGCTTCGATCTTCATGAAACACCATGTCAACATCGCGTACTTTCATATTTTTCATCTTATTGTAGAGATAGTGATCTTGATGTTTGATTATTTTCTCAATATTGTGTCGGACCTTGAGATCAAGTCCCTTTGAGTAATTGGTAATCTCCAACTTCTCTAGACAAGGACATGCTGGGTCCACTATCATAATTTCCTCCACACACTTGTCTAGGTCTAGCTTTAGTTCCTTGAGACTCTGAAACCCATCAGTGAAGGCAAGACATCGCTCCTCATAGGACTCGGGGAGTAGAGCTAGAGAGGCAAGAAGAGGAAGCTCAACACTTAGTTTGTTGATGAAGTATTGCGACACCTTGGTCTTATTCAGAGTCAACTTTGTCAGAGTTGACAATTTCCGAAAGTATAAAGGGTCACTATCCTTTAATGGTGGCTCGATCTTCCCATTCAGAATCATCACCTGGAGGCGTGCAAAGTTGGAGAAAGTGAACAAATCCAAGGAAATTACCTTGCCTTGAATGCATAGGAGCATGAGGTACTTGACTTCATATATAGCCGCCAAGGCCACCTGAGCATTCTTTTCAGGGAGGTTCGAGATGTACAAGGACTGAAGGCGCTTCATGCAGGTGAAGGTTTTTGTATCCCAGACATCACTATCATCATCAGGCTTTACTTCTTGTAGTGTCTGCAGCTGCTCTAGGTTGCCGACTCGCCTGGGCAAGATGATGGATCCAAACACATGTCGCAGCGTTTGAATCCTCCAAAACTCCCGGGGAAGTCTGGTGACAGAGGTACCCCGAACATCTAGTGTTTGTAGACGTGTGAGGTTCCCAACTGATGATGGTATCTCATCGATGGAGCAGGAGGTGATGCCAAGGTAATGTAGGTGCTTCACATTACTAATTTCCGAGGGCAACTTTTTGCCGATCTCAAGGCCATCCAGAAAGATGACACGGAGGAACTTGGATCCTTGTAGGAGCTTCTGCATGACATCATTTGAGCGGGCCTGGGCCTTGTGAGGGAAGGGGATACAAGCCCCAACTTTTGTCTTGATATCTGTCTTGGTCTCCACACCACCTTGGGACTCTTTCTCGAAGTTGGACATGATGGACCGCAACTTGGGCAAAGGCTCGGCAAGAGCAGCATACTTGTCCATGTGATTCTGCAAGGAAAGCCGACGGGTAGTGGACAGTGTGGGCACATCATCACCACTATGGATCTCCATGAAGTTTGCCTCTTGTGCCTCGAGCACCAAGAAGTCATGGACTCTTGTTTGGACGGTTACACGTTCATCTCCAGGAGCGGCATTCTCCAATGGTGGAAGGTTCATGAGGCGCCTATGGATCAGCTCATGCAAGTAGCGCTCACCCACCTTCTCCATTGTCTTGCCCTCTTTTGGTCTCAAGAATCCCTCAGCCATCCACATGGACACCAAAGAGCGTGCCTTGACAAGTGTGCTCGCTGGGAAGCCGGCAAAGTATAGGAAGCAAGATTTGAGGTCATGTGGGAGATCATCGAAGCACATGGACAATATGTTGTCCAGGCGCTTCCGTTCATTGGAGTTGCCATCGAGGTGCTTGAACACCTTCACCCATTCTCCGGGGTACTCCTTGGTCCGCAAAAGGCCAGACAAGAGCACAACCGCCAGCGGTAGACCACCAGTGACGTCGAAGATGAACTTGGCATGGTTTGTTTTGACAGCCTCGATGACAAGATCGCCACAATGCTTCTCTTTTTCATTCATTAAGAGTGTTGCCAGGAACAACTCGACAGTTATGTTATGTTCTTGAAAATGATGAAGCTCAAACTTTTCCTCTCCAAAGCTAGGTGGCGGCGGTTCCAAATCGGTCGCCTGTGTGATTCTCACTACTCTGCTCTTGATGTTGCGTGTTGGGAGGTAATCTAGCATGATATTCCACTCCGTGTTGCTGACTTCAGCATCTATGACCAACAAGTACTTCTTGTTTTCCAACACCTTATGCAACATTGTCCTAATATCATCATCTGAGGTGCACTTAATAGAGCCCCCTATCAAGCGTGAAAGCATTAGCTTCATGAGGTTGGAGGCATTGAGATTGGGTGCACAAGTCACCCATGCCTTCACGTCAAAATAACGCTTTGTTGAGTGCCTCTCGTATCTCTCCTTCACTAGCTTTGTCTTGCCGACACCACTCTTTCCCATCACGGAGATCACCATTGGGCGCTTAGTTTTTTCCGAAACAAGAGCACGTCCGAGATACTCTAGTTGGGCACCTCGTCCCACTAAAGGTATAACAAAATCATCCCTGCAGTTCAATTTAAATATATGTTAGGATCCTTATTCTTAACTTACAATTCTATCATCTCTAAATTGTAGGTTTTATTGTTAACCAGCAGGAAGAAACTGCCAAAGTTTTGGATCCTCTCTTATTAATTAAAGAAGCTTGCAAACTACAATCACCTTATAATAGCCATAAGCAATTTTGCGGTCATGTTAAGACCATTTTTTTGGACCTCACATCAACGTAAATATTATAAGTATGAATCCACTTCACGCATGACACTTGGTGGTTCGATCCATGTACGATGAGTAATCCAGTGATGTGCTACCTTTATATGCTATCTATGTGCAATCTTATCTACAACACCGGACAAGAGTCATATGGAAGATGCCATATGTGTAGCACGATTCTTATAAATATGATGTAGTCAATTGACATTATTTGTACATAATTCTTGGGTTCACATCCAATATGTGCTTCGAAACCTACTCAATATCTCATAGTTGGGTGATCACGTTACTAGTGCAAGCCATGCTATACTAATCTTCGCATGAAGTTGATTTTCTTCATAACTATATTAAACGACACCATTAACCATCACAATGGGCGGGTTAAGGGACAAATAAACAATAAGTAAAATAACTGGTTGTAGTAGTATTACACTTCATTCGGTTTAGAAATAAATCGTCTCAAAGAAAATCCCGAGTTAGATTGAATTCAAATAAATTGGGATACAAAAAATATTGCACTAAGTTGCCCTAAAGAAGTAAGTTGCTCTAAAACAAGAACGACAACCCTAAAGCACTAACTCTTTTCAGATTGAATTAAGCTAGTCGTGAATCTCCAATATGTGATTTTCCTTGGTTGTAGGGTTTCATAAAAAATAGAGAGGTGGGAACAAAGCTAACAAAGTATGTATTTGTCGATGACATCAATGTATTTGGCACTTATTTTCATTGTGTTGCTCAATTGTTTATAGAAAATTCCACATCAAAGCGCACACACACACACCTATAAGTCACCCGGATTGCACTTCAATCCTGCGTGACTTCTTGAGAAATCATACTAACAACAAAATGTATTATGAACGATGTAATGATAGCAATGCATTGATGAGATGAATATGAATGTGTTCTTGTGATAGATCATGTGTTGATCAGTGACAGGTCATTTGTTGTGAGTTTAGATTGTAGGGTCGGATGGAAAAAACATAAATGATCTTAGCCATAGTTAACAACACAACCAATTTAACTTTGAAAACTGGTTAAAATATCAAAAATATTCAAGTTCTTTTGTCAACATAACGGATTGAGACACTTAAGTATCCTTGTTGGTTCTACACTAGTAAGCGACCGAGTGGAGCGAGGATCCCTCACTGCGCTGCCATATGAGCGGAGCGCCTAGCCGCCCACGTCTAGCTCTGCCGCATGCGTCCTAGTCCCGACGGGATCTACTGCAACCGGCAGCGATGCGACGACCATGCGGCAGCTGACCGCTGCGCCTGGCGCCTTGGCATTGGCGACGAGTGGAACAGATGCCGAGCCTCAGTTAGGATCTCGTTTCTCGCTGCTATCGGAGACGACATCGGATGTGGAGGGCGACCGGGAGGCCGAGGATCTAGTGGTTCAGGTCGCTACCGATGTGTTGTTTGAAGAGCGGCTTGTCTCGTCGGCTGATGTCCGGCGACCACCAAAGTCCGATGTTCAGATAGCCCAGGAATTCTGGAATGAGATCGGGTACCCAACACCTACGTCTCGGTTCTGGGAACGACGATCCATGACGGCTTATGGTGGGATCGAGGAAGCTATGTCGCCTGTTTCTTCTTGCAGGGATGACATTCCGTCACGGTCTTCGCCTTCATCGCTGGCGGCTGTGGACGAGTTTGTACCGTCTTCAGCAGGGCGCTTGCGCTCGCCATGGCTTGGCGGATTCAAGGTTCCGGTGGTGCGTTTGGGGTGGCGTGGTCCTCTACCCCGACCCGGATCACACCATCGTCGTGCGTAGGGTATTTCTTCCCCGACACTGGGTGTCTGGGGCGGTGGCACCCAACAAGGAAGAGGCGGGAGCAGCTGACACTGGCATCGCGACGCTGGTCGATGTGCGCATGGAGGCCAACAACGTCTATCGCGGCCAGGGGACTGCGCGGATCAACGATCCGGTTTCCTCACGAGCAGGAGTTGATCACGAGATTCAAACGACGGGTGGGTCCATAACAAATGCAGGTCGGACGTCGTCCTGCACACACTTGGGCCTTTGCCTAAGCGGGTTGTGGCGCCAGAAAGTCTACCCTCGGTCTCCTGCTGCACGACAAACCCAAGGACTCACACCGTCGCCCCCCCCCGATCTGCTCAGACATACGTGAACTCATCGCCGATCACGAAGCCTTCTGGAGACGAAGGTGCACGTCGAACTTTCGTCGAAGTTCTTCGATCACCGCCTCCAATGGCGGCCACGCCACAACCGTCGGGGCAGGTGAACTAGCTGCAGGGCCGTCAACCTACAGCCGCTGCCGTTGGTGCGGCGGCCATCGGGTTTGGGGCCGCGTGGGGGGTTGTGTCTTTCCCCATATTGCAGCCAACGATGCAGACCAACACTGCCACGACGACTTCTGCTATCCCGCCGCCTGGGTTTGGATTTGGCATGGCTTCAACCGATGCAGTCGTGCTGGGCAGAAATGCAAGAAAAAGAGCAAGAAGAAAAAGACTCTGATGGCTGGTGGGCAGAATCAGCATCAACATGGGGCTACTTCGTTGGTTACCACGGCAACGACACAGGGTGCTCTTGCCGTTGCTCCACATCCTAACCGACCTCAGGTAGCACCCATACCGGTGATGCTTCAAGTTTAGGCTGCTAAGAAGGCAAAAACCCGATGTTGGAAGTGTGAGGTGGACACTCATGCTACAAAGAATTGCATGGTACAACACTATTGCTATATTTGTGATTGTTTTTCCCATCCGATGAAGAAGTGCCCAACTCTCATGCTCCCAAGACCTTGCATATTCGTGGCTGGTATGGGTAGCAAGGAGACTATGTTCGCTCAGTTCTCGGACAACGTCCATAATGCTAAGCTCGTTCCAAGCTTGCATCTCATTGCACGTGTAAAGGTTGTTGGTGTGGCTGCAACAGCAAAACAGGTACAAGACCAGGTAGCACGTATGTGTCCGCTTCCGTCTTGGGTCTGGGAGGCTGTCCCTAATGGGGATAATGCTTTCACATCCGCTTTTCCGACAATGGAGGCGCTCTCGAGATTTGATGGCATTGACTTGTGCATTTCGACGCAGGATACTAGACTTGCTTTTAGTTGGTGGCAGCCAGAGGAGATCATCTCTAAGATGGAGCTACATCAAACTTGGGTACACGTCACGGGGGTTCCACACGCTATGAGACATTTTCTGGGCATTTGGGGTGTGGGGTCTCTAATCGGCACGACGATTGATGTAGGCCCTTTAGCCCTCCGGCGTAGAGGTGTGGTGCGTCTTCTCATGGGGATGGCACCTGGTGATTGCTTCAATAAGTTTGATGAGGCAGGTCCGTACATTCGGACGGACGGTATTTTAAAGCTCAAAGGTTATGAATTTACTTTCCATCCGGAGCCAGAAAGCTTTGTGCAGGAGCCCAATTATATGCCTATGGTTTGGGACTTCATAGCTAATGATGGAGCAATGGACACGCACACGCAAGATAATTCTGGGGATCAGCCCAGATCTGGTAGTGCTACTACACAAGATGATGGTGGGGTTACTGGTATGTCCGTCGACCACAACACGGCGGCTCAGGAGGGACTATCTCAGCGATCATCATTGGCTCACATTCTCATTGGAGTTTATCTTACTCCATTTACCCAAGACCACAAACTCCTCGATTGTCCCAGGCAGCTGCATGGTTGGGCGTTCGTCTCCACAGCAGGTGTCGGCGTTTGGAGCGACAACAATGAATACCGAGAAGACTCCACTCATCGGGGTGCAAGATGGGTGTGTCACGGTGTCAACCACCACAACTTTGATGCAGCTGGAGGCATCAATCTCGACGGTTCCAATGGTGGCTGAGGAGGCTGCGACATCATCTATGCCTCCTCCCGCTGTACAACCGGTGATGGAGTTTGTTTCATCGGATGCGGCCACACTAAGGGAAGGTATGGTGGTTGAGGGGGCTACTACATCAACTTTGCCTCCTACCGTTGTACAACAGATGGTGGGGGCTCGTCCATAGCCGGAGATGATACCTAGGAGCAGCGAACAACACCTTACCACAGCGGACGGAGCCTCATCCATGGACGAGGGCGCGCTAGCCAAGGCCATGCGGTGTAAGGCGGCAATGTATACATCTTATCTTGCTGGTACGTCCATCGCTAACAAATCATTTCTTCCCTATTCCAGTTCTAAAATTTCATCCAAGTTAAGTAATGTTGGAGTTTATTTAGGAATAAAGGAAAATGAAATTATTGTCTCGGCTAACGTGTTGAAACACATGGAGTATGACTGTATAAAGGTCTCTCCAAGTGCGTCCACTAAGCCGATGGTCACACTAGAAGATGATGAAGCGAATGTCTCTATTGATGGACAACTTCTATCTCATCTTGTGGGTGTGGTCATGGAGGTGGGAATGGATGAGGACGATCTAGGATCTATATACGATTTGTATGCTTCCGGCCGTAAATCGAAATCCGCCAAAGGCAAAAAAGCAAAACCCGCGGAATAACCATGAAAAAGTCAAAGTCCCCAAATGTTTCCTAATGAAAGGCATGTTCATGAATAGTAGAGGTCTGGGTGACTTGTCTAAGCATCTAAATATTGCACAACTTGTTGTGGATCATAGTTTGGAGTTTTTGGCTATTTTCAAAACGGGGAGACGTGATTTCCCAGTAAGTGTCCTAAACCACTTGTCTGGCGGGAAGGACTTTACTTGGCACTCTATCCCCTCGTGTAGTAGGTTGGGCGACATCTTACTTGGCGTCCAATCAGATTCAATGGAGATTTTTAACTTTCTCGGTTGATGAATTTCATATAAAATTTCACATCTGTAATAAAGTTGTTAACTTCGTATGGATTTTGGTTGCTGTCTACGGTGCGGCTCAGGAGGCTCTCAAGGCTGCTTTTCTCAGTGAATTGGTTAACTTAGCTAATAATAATCCACATCCTATTTTAATAGGTGGTGATTTGAATATGCGAGATTGGCCTTTTTTATTGAATATGATGTTGTCATTGATATGGATTTAAGAGAGGTCCACATGATGGAAAGGCAATTCACTTAGGCGAATAGTCTTCCTGAGCCCACATACGAAAAGCTAGATCGCGTACTAATGAGCACTAATTGGGAAGACAAATTCCCCATGGTAACGACACCTGCTCTTGAACGTATTGAAGCACTATCTGACCATGCCCCCATATTAGTATCTAGTGGCACATTGAATTCAAATACAAAACAACCCTTCAAATTTGAATTGCGGTGGTTGGAACGTGATGGGTTTGATGAGCTAGTTAAAAAAGTGTGGTCAAAGCTAGTTAGTGCTCATTCGCCTATTCAAAGTTGGAATAAAATATGTGTAATCTATGCGTTCATCTTCGAGATTGGGCTAGACATATTGCTAGCATTTTCAAAAAAGAAAAAGAGCGCCTTTGTACCATTATTGACGAGCTCGACCGTCAGGAAGAATTACATGTTCTTTCACCGCAAGAGATCGAGCTTAAAAGCCAATCTAATGTGCAAGTAGCACGTATGTTGCGTGAGGAATAAATCAAATGGTACGAGAGATCCAAGGCACTACACTTACTGAAAGGGGACTCGAATACGAGATATTTCCACAGTGTCGCCAATGACAGATACAGGAAAAAAGTATTCACTCCCTTCACTAGGAAGAAGGCCGGATCGAAGGCCAAGAACAACTCAAGTCGTACATCACGAAGTACTATAAAGGTTTGTTCGGATCTCCGGAGAATGGAAATATTTCCATGGATGAGTCACGAACAGATGATATCCCCCAGGTTTCCGCTGAGGAAAATTCCTTACTACATGCTCCCTTCACCGAAGAGGAGATTAGAAAGGCGGTCTTCTAATTAAATGGAACATAACAAGACACCTGGTCCAGATGGCTACCCCGCGGAGTTTTACCAACACTTCTGGGAAGTCATCAAGCCTGATCTTCTAGAACTATTCGGATGCTTGCATTCCGGGCAACTAGAATTGTTTCGCCTAAATTTTGGGGAGATCATTTTTTGCCTAAAGTTTCGGAGGTAGAAAGGATACAACAATATAGACCTATTTTCCTCCTTAATGTTAGTTTCAAAATCTTTACGAAAACTGCAACCATAAGATTAAATTCCGTGGCTGATCATGTGGTTAAACCTACACAAGCTGCTCTCATGCAAGGTAGGAATATCCTTGATGGGGTTGTTGTTTTACACAAAACCGTGCATGAGATGCACACTCAAAAACTTAATGGTGTAATTTTCAAGATAGACTTCAAAAAGGCCTATGATAAGGTTAAATGGTCGTTCCTCCAACAGACTCTGAGAATGAAAGGGTTCTCACGAGAATGGTGTGGCTTGATCCATAGCTTTGTTTCTGGGGGTAGCGTTTCCATAAAAGTCAATGATGACATTGGACGCTATTTTCAAACAAAGAATGGATTAAGACAAGGGGACTCTATATCTCCACTACTATTCAATTTAATGGCGGATATGCTCGCGATCATGATTGATCGGGCTAAACAAGATGGTCAGATTGAGGGGATGGTCCCACATCTGGTTAATGGGGGATTATCAATCCTTAAATATGCAAACGATACGATTCTATTTATGGAACACGGCCTGGATAAAGCAGAGAATCTAAAATTAATATTACCAGCTTTCGAACAGCTATCAGGATTCAAACTTAATTTCCATAAAAGCAAATTATTCTGTTTTGGCGAGGCTCAAAACGCAGTTGCTCAATATGCCAAGTTATTCAGATGTAAGCAAGGACAATTTCCTATTAAGTATTTGGG